>NC_042990.1:1897500-2207500 GCF_901001165.1 Salmo trutta | reverse complement strand
AAATCTAATGTTACAAAAACTGGTGTTAAAGATAAACCAGTTGAGCACAATTAAATGATTCTAAAGCTGGCGTTGCTGCTGTATATCATCAGCGCTGCCTTGTCTTTCCCTATCCGCTGCCTGCATGCATTAGATAACAGCAGCTATGGTGCCCTGACAAAACGCCATTCTCTCCCTCCTTAGACAATGTATAGGAGGCTCTTGCTTGCTACAGACACTACGGAGACTATTGATCTCTATAAGGAGACATGGCCCTGAAGCTAACTGCTGGGGAGGGAGGTGGTTGTCATGGTTACCCGATGCAACAGCAGAGTGCCGGACCATCTGCCACGTAAAGGAGAAACCGGTGCCTCGCAAGGGCCCGTTTGCTGCAATTACAGAAAATTCCATCCAGTCAGCAAGCCTACAGAGGTGTGTGTGTGTGTGTGTGTCCACTCGTCCTGCACCCTTGAGCCACCACTATGAGGGTCAGAGGTAGCCACTTTTTTGCTGACCAACCAACATGTCAGTGACAGGTAAACCAGCACATTCACACATCTGCACACACATGGTCAGCATACAGGGAAAGTATACTTCTGTTGACCAAACTCTTCTTTGTTCATCATCTAAACCGCTCACATTTTTACTTTACTTTACTATTTCTCTCAAGCACTGGCACACATGGACACAAATACACTTGCAAACATGGTCCAAAATGTGGTTGAAACACCATAGTTCTCAGACCATGCAGTAATTGTGTTACATGTCAGAGCTTCACTCAATCTTCATGAAGTCAACTTCCCAGTATGAAGGATTTACTTACTTTGCTCCAAATCTCTGTGCACTGCTACAGGAGCACAGAGGTCAAAAAGTAGCCCGTGACTTGACGCTTCTTGAATTTCTGTTCTGTCTGCAAACGTATTTCTTTTCTTAGAGCATCAGCACATAGTGAGACTGAGTGGACCGGACACTTGGAGACAAGAATCAGACTGGGCACATGCTCCGTCCCCATGGGGACTGTTACCAAGGGCAACAAAGCAACAGCTTAGGACATGTCTAGGCATCACCAAGGGCCTGACTGTGCAGTTTGGTTTGGGATACTTCTCAAATTAGATACATCTCCCTATTTCCTATGTAGTATACTACTTTTGACCAGAGCCCTATGGGCTCTGGTCATAAGTAGTGATATTACTTTTGTACTCATTTCTATGAGCCCTTGTCAAAAGTATTGCACTATAAAGGGAATAGGATGCCATTTGGAAAGCAGCCTTGGTGTGTAACTGGCCAGGCTGCCATACTGCGTAGGCTAGCTGCTGCTATACTTTTCTTAAAAGAGCCACAAAAGGCAATTAAGAGTCAAATGCAGTTTAAATATCTCAGTAACCCAATTAAAATTGAGGCCCTGCAGATATCTGCTGGTTTCTAACGAGCTCAAATTAAGATTGTTAGTTAGACGGCGCCACAGCCCTGCATATATCCCTGATGTCCCAAATAGCACCGTATTCCCTATATAGAGCACGACTTTTGAACAAAGTCCTATGGGCCCTGGTCAAAAGTAGTGCACTATATAGGGAACAGGGTGCCATTTGGGATGCAAACCCTGACTGACTGACTGACTACCGGTGAAAGCATCCGCCTCTTTACTTTCTTCCTTGGGGCAGTGAGCTTCGGTTGGCCAATAGAAAATAAATGTGTATTTGGAGTTATTATCGCTCTCTAATTTACCGTAATGAAACCATGAGCCAGCGCGGGCGGAATGAGCCTTTTTAATTTGTGCGTCGGACGCAGGCCTGCATATTAAGGACCTAATTTGCATAAATCATGTCACTCCACTCGGGATTCCAATTAAACCCTTGATTAATTGCTTGGCTGACCCGTTAAATAGAATCCTTTAAGTGGTTCAACAGGGGCTCTAACAGCGCTAGTGTTGACTCACACACACACACGTAAGTAAACTCACACACTCTCCCTTTTTGGTGGGTAATCTGCAATGTGATTCATCATTGGGACTTGCAGCCACTCATTTTGAATTGTATATGTCCCCCTCGACCGGATGCTGCTGTCTGGAGTGCCAGTGAACACTCACTACGTACAAACCCAATTGATGGCATCCCTCTAAGGAATAATGACGTCTAATTAATTATGATGCCCATCAGTACAGAAGTGGAGAACTTTTCAAATTAGTTATCCATTAAAAAAAAGATACATTTTTAAAATGTATTTCCTGTTTGTTATAAGTGGCATATGATTGGCATGGTTGGTATTTGGAACATGTGGAGCAATACTGAAGAAGTAATTAAAATGTAGCAAAAGTGACACACAGTCAGGCTTACAGTGGCAAGAAAAAGTATGTGAACCCTTTGGAAATACCTGGATTTCTACATGAATTGGTCATAACATTTGATCTGATCTTCATCTAGGTCACAACAATAGACAATCACAGTCTGCTTAAACTAATAACACACAAATAATTATACGTTTTCATGTCTTTATTGAACACACCGTGTAAACATTCACAGTGCAGGGTGGAAAAAGTATTTGAACACTTGGATTTAATAACTGGTTGACCCTCCTTTGGCAGCAATAACCTCAACCAAACATTTTCTGTAGTTGCGGATCAGACCTGCACAACGGTCAGGAGGAATTTTGGACAATTCCTCTTTGCAAAACTGTTTCAGTTCAGCAATATTCTTGGGATGTCTGGTGTGAACTGCTCTCTTGAGGTCATGCCACAGCATCCCAATCGGGTTGAGGTCAGGACTCTGACTGGGCCACTCCAGAAGGCGTATTTTCTTCTGTTGAAGCCATTCTGTTGTTGATTTACTTCTGTGTTTTGGGTCGTTGTTCTGTTGAGTCACACAACTTGTGTTGAGCTTCAATTGGTGGACAGATAGCCTAACATTCTCCTGCAAAATGTCTTGATGAACTTGGGAATTAATTTTTCCGTCGATGATAGCAAGCTGTCCAGGCCTTGAGGCAGTAAAGCAGCCCCAAACTACGATGCTCCCTCCACCATACTTTACAGTTGGGATGAGGTTTTGATGTTGGTGTGCTGTGCTGTGCCTTTTTTGTTGTGTGTTCCTTCCAAACAACTAAACTGTAGTTTCATCTGTCCACAGAATATTTTGCCAGTAGCGCTGTGGAACATTCAGGTGCACCTTTGCAAACTTCAGACGTGCAGCAATGTTTTTTTTTGGGGACAGCAGTGTCTTCTTCCGTGGTGTCCTCCCATGAACACCATTCTTGATTAGTGTTTTACATATCGTAGACTCGTCAACAGAGATGTTAGCATGTTCCAGAGATTTCTGTAAGTCTTTAGCTGACACTCTAGGATTCTTCTTAACCTCAATGAGAATTCTGCGCTGTGCATCAAGGCTTTGAGAGATACTTTTGTAATCCTTCCCAGCTTTATGAAAGTCAACAATTCTTAATCTTAGGTCTTCTGAGATCTCTTTTGTTCGAGGCATGGTTCACATCAGGCAATGCTTCTTGTGAATAGCAAACTCAAATTGTGTGAGTGTTTTTTATGGGGCAAGGCAGCTCTAACCAACATCTCCAATCTCGTCTCATTGATTGGACTCCAGGTTAGCTGACTTCTGACTCTAATTAGCTTTTGGAGAAGTCATTAGCCTAGGGGTTCACATACTTTTTCAAACCTACACTGTGAATGTTTAAATTATGTATTCAATATAGATAAGAAAAATACAATAATTTGTGTGTTATTAGTTTAAGCACACTATGTTTGTCTATTGCTTTGACTTCGATGAAGATCAGATCAAATTTGATGATGTCACAAGCGTTGTGTTGAATGGACCAAACTGCAGACGGAATGTGGATACTCATCTTTTTAATATATACGAGCAAAGCATCCACAGAAAAACCAATAAACAAACTGACGACAGGAACAGAGACGCAGGCTCAACAAAAGCAGTGCTATCAAACAACTACCCACAAGTGACAACCAAAACACACACCTATTTATAGGACTCCCAATCAGAGGCAACTAGAAACACCTGCCTCCAATTGAGAGTCCAGCACCCAACCTACACATAGAAAAACTACCCTAGAACATACACATAGAAATACAAACATAGACTAGTGACCAAAAAAAAACATAATACATAAATAAACTACCCTCTGCCACGTCCTGACCAAACTACAATAACAAAATATCCTCTATACTGGTCAGGACGTGACAGATGACCAAGTTATGCAGAAATACAGGTAATTCAAAAGGGTTCACATACTTTTTCTTGCCACTGTATATTATATTGCACATTGAAATAATTAGGCTAGTCAAAATCAGACCATCAAAATCCAATCATGAGTCTGCTCCAGCCAAAGAACCCCCTGTAGCTTGTGGTAGAGACGTAAATACCACTAAGCAGACTGCCTCAATCATATAAGGCTTTCTAATGCTGGGGTAGCTAAGGACATAACCTCAGATGCAAGTGGTATTAACAGACCAGCAGCCACTGATCTGACCCTCAGCCCTCGCTACTGTGATACACATATAGTACATTCAGAAAGTATTCAAACCCCTTAACTTTTGACATTTTGTTACGTTACAGCATTATTATAAAATGGATCAAATAGTTGTTTTTCCCTCAATCTTCACTCAATACCCCGTAATGAAAAAGCAAAAACAGGTGTTTAGATGTTTTTTATTTTTTTATTTATAAAAACAAAAAACTGGAATATTACATTTACATAAGTATTCAGACCATTTACTCAGTACTTTTTTGGTGTGTGTTGAAGCACCTATGGCAGCGATTACAGCCTCGAGTCTTCTTGGGTATGACGCTGCAAGCTTGGCACTCCTGTATTTGGGGAGTTTCTCCCACTCAACTCTGCAGATCCTTTCAAGCTCTGTCAGTTGGACGGGGAGCGTAGTTGAACAGCTATTTTCAGGTCTCTCCAGAGATGTTCGATCGGGTTCATGTCCGGGCTATGGCTGGGCCACTCAAGGATATTCAGAGACTTGTCCCGAAGTCACTCCTGCGTTGTCTTGGCTGTGTGCTTAGGGTTGTTGTTCTGTTGGAAGGTTAACCTTTGCCCCAGTCTGAGGTCCTGAGCGCTCTGGAGCAGGTTTTTATCAAGGATCTCTTTGTACAATGCCCCGTTCATCTTTCCCTTGATCCTGACTAGTGTCCCAGTCTCTGCCGCTGAAAAACATCCCCACAGCATGATGCTGCCACCACCATGCTTCACCGTAGGGATGGTGCAAGGTTTCCTCCAGACGTGACGCTTGGCATTGAGGCCAAAGAGTTCAATCTTGGTTTCATCAGACCAGAGAATCTTGTTTCTCATGGTCTGAGAGTCCTTTAAGTGCCTTTTGGCAAACTCCAAGCAGGCTGTCATGCCTTTTACTGAGGAGTGGATCTGTCTGGCCACTCTACCATAAAGGCCTGATTGGTGGAGTGCTGCAGCGATGGTTGTCCTTCTGGAAGGTTCTCCAATCTCCACAGAGGAACTCTGGAGCTTTGTCAGAGTGACCATTGGGTTCTTGGTCACCTCCCTGACCAAGGACCTTCTCCCCTGATTCCTCAGTTAGGCATTGCAGCCAGCTCTAGGAAGAGTCTTGGTGGTTCCAAACTTCCTCCATTTTAGAATGATGGAGGCCATTGTGTTCTTGGGGACTGTCAATGCTGCAGACAATTGTTGGTACCCCCATCCCCAGATCTGTGCCATGACACAATTCTGTCTCGGAGCTCAACGGTCAACTCCTTTTTACCTCATGGCTTGGCTTTGCACTGACATGCACTGTCAGCTGTGGGACCTTACAGTTGAAGTCAGAAGTTTACATACACTTAAGGGAGAATCATTAAAACTCATTTTTCAACCACTCCACAAATTTCTTGTTAACAAACTATAGTTTTGGCAAGTCAGTTAGGACATCTACTTTGTGCATGACACAAGTCATTTTTCCAACAATTGTTTACAGACAGATTATTTCACTTATAATTCACTGTATCACAATTCCAGTGGATCAGAAGTTACATACACTAAGTTGACTGTGCCTTTAAACAGCTTGGAAAAATCCAGAAAATGATGTCATGGCTTTAGAAGCTTCTGATAGGCAAATTGATATCATTTCAATCAATTGGAGGTGTACCTGTGGATGTATTTCAAGGCCTACCTTCAAACTTGCATGACATCATGGGAAAATCAAAAGAAATCAGCCAAGACCTCAGAAAAAAAAACTGTAGACCTCCACTAGTCTGGTTTATCCTTGGGAGCAATTTCCAAACAAGTATAAACACTATGGGACCACGCAGCCGTCATACCGCTAAGGAAGGAGACGCGTTCTGTCTCCTAGAGATGAATGTACTTTGGTGTGAAAAGTGCAAATTAATCCCAGAACAACAGCAAAGGACCTTGTGAAGATGCTGGAGGAAACAGGTACAAAAGTATCTATATCCACAGTAAAACGAGGCCTATATTGACATAACCTGAAAGACCGCTCAGCAAGGAAGAGGCCACTGCTCCAAAACCGCCATAAAAAAGCCAGACTACGGTTTGCAACTGCACATGGGGACAAAGATCATACTTTTTGGAGAAATGTCCTCTAGTCTGATGAAACAAAAATAGAACTGTTTGGCCATAATGACCATCGTTATGTTTGGAGGAAAAAGGGGGAGGCTTGCAAGCCGAAGAACACCATCCCAACCGTGAAGCACAGGGGTGACAGCATCATGTTGTGGGGGTGCTTTGCTACAGGAGGGACTGGTGCACTTTACAAAATAGATGGCATCATGAGGGAGGAAAATTATGTGGATATATTGAAGCAACATCTCAAGACATCAGTCAGGAAGTTAAAGCTTGGTCGTAAATGGGTCTTCCAAATGGACAATGACCCCAAGCATACTTCCAAAGTTGTGGCAAAATGGCTTAAGGACAACAAAGTCAAGGTATTGGAGTGGCCATCACAAAGCCCTGACCTCAATCCTATAGAAAATGTGTGGGCAGAACTGAAAAAACGTGTGCAAGCAAGGAGGCCTACAAACCTGACTCAGTTACACCAGCTCTGTCAGGAGGAATGGGCCAAAAGTTACCCAACTTATTGTGGGAAGCTTGTGGAAGTTAAACAATTTAAAGGCATTTAAAGGCAATGCTACCAAATACTAATTGAGTGTATGTAAACTTCTGACCCACTGGGAATGTGATGAAAGAAATAAAAGCTGAAATAAATCATTCTCTCTACTATTATTCTGACATTTCACATTCTTAAAATAAAGTGGTGATCCTAACTGACCTCAGACAGAGAATTTTTACTAGGATTACATGTCATGAATTGTGAAAAACTGAGTTAAAATGTATTTGGCTAAGGTGTATGTAAACTTCCGACTTCAACTGTATATAGACAGGTGTGTGCCTTTTCAAATAATTTCCAATCAATTGAATTTACTACAGGTGGACTCCAATCAAGTTGTAGAAACATCTCAAGAATGATCAGTGGAAACAGGATGCAACTGAGCTCACTTTCGAGTCTCATAGCAAAGGGTCTGAATACTTATGTAAATTAGGCATTTCTGTTTTTAATTTTTTTACATTTGTAAACAATTCTAAAAACCTGTTTTCACTTTGTCATTATGGTGTATCGTGTGTGAATTGACGAGGATAATGGTTTTGTAATGCACTGTACACAGACACACACACTACAACCTAAAACATCCCAAGACACACACACACCATTATTTACCACGGTTTTACAGGTGGCTGTTAGAGGAGAGTGAGAGGTCAGAGAGTCGCAGCTGTTGGTTCTGCCCGGCGGGCGCTCAGACTGTGCATGAAAACCCTTCCTCAATGTAGCTGGTCACCCAGGCTGGAAACATAGGGCTCTGGTCAAAAGTAGTGTACTATATGGGCGACAGGGTGGCATTTGTGACGCAGCCATAGTGGCTAGCAGGGTGTACTGTAAATACGACCCGGCCGACGACAGTAGCTAAGGGATAGGCCCTAACTCAACACTCCTGCTCGGTGAGCGTCAGCTGTGCTTTGGACAAACTGACTGAAGCAGGTCAGCTAGACTCTGGGGTAACACTTGATTTCTGTAACACAATGCACGTGAATATGAAATGGGACATTCATGCAAACATGTCAGTCAGTAGGTATGCGCTGTGTATGCACAGACACCATGGTGTTTTAATACACCCTTCCCCATACTCTTTCAATACTTACATAGGGGCGACACTATATACAAAAGCCCTTACACATGATACCACATACAGCATGTACTACATAAATGATGTGCTCTTTAATTCAGTCCTTTTTCCTTCTCTCTTATTTGCTTTCCTTCCAATCGTTTGATCTCTTACATCAGAGTAAGATGCTACAAATGACAGAGCCAGACATGTCTGTGCTCTGTCCCTCAGACTGTAAGTTCAGCATCCTGCTGCACGCCACTCAACCTCAGCCACGGCTGACTGACTGACTAGCTGGCTTACTGACAGGGGGCGTTTCACTCTGTGTGTCAAAATAGCAACCTATTACCTATATAGTGCACTATTTTTAACCAGAACCCTACGGGCCATTTAGGACGCGACCACTGTCTTTGGCCTACCTGCTGAGCTGAGTCTTTCCTGCAGTTACCCTCTCTCACTGACTGACTGGCTGGCTGACAGACGCAGGATTAATATCTGCTGTTCTGGCCTGTGACAGGAGTGTCCCTTACATCACAGACTCACAGCCTGCGTCCCAAATGGTACCCTATTCCCAATCTCTATATGGTCCACTACTTTTGACCAGAGCCCAACCTCCTACAAGGGGGAATACTTTGCCACGACCTGCACCCTGGACGTCAAAGTCTTCTTTTGCCCCTGGTCAAAAGTAGTGCACTATATAGGGAATAGGGTGCCATTTGGGACTCAGAAAACAGACTCACCAACCTGCTGCAGCATTACAGTGAAGCAGGGACAGGGCTGAGCTGGGCTGGGTAGGGCAGACACGCAGTGGATAGGATGGCCAGTGCGATTGTTACATATTGGAATTCACCCGTTTGCATTATGATGCAACGGTGAAAACATGGATAAAGGGATATTGATTGCAGATGGAAGCCTGGTTGTGCATACTAGACAGTGCATGACTATCTGCAGTCTAATTCCAGAATTTCTTTAGGGATAAGTTGCGGTCCATTACAATTTATTGCCTCTGAGCAAGTCTCCCTTCAAAACACATTTTTTCTTTACCACAATTCCCACCTGAAGCAATGCATACTAAACTTTACACATAGTTGAGCTGCCCTCTATCAGGACAGGGGGCCTGAAACCCCTCACTGTTCATCTCTGTCTCTATTGCACTGTGAGTTCAGTTACACTGACATTGTATCAGTGCTGCAGAGGGCACCTTACCTTCCCTCATGCCACTCTCAGATATTGTCTAAATCTATGTGGGTCATTGTGAATCCCGTTGGATTTTTCTCTGAGTTCAAAACAGGCTTCTCTGAATCCTTAAAGACCCGCTTCCCATCGGGATTTCTCTCTAGATGGCCTTCCTGACATCTCCTTACTTAAAGGTTACTCTTCAGTCTTTTGTAACAAACATATACCTAATGTTTTCAGCAGGTCAAAATGACCACAGATTTTGGAAAATTGCCAATTTGGAAACACATGTAATTGTAATGTCACGTCCTGACCCTTGTAAGATGTCATTTTCTATAGTAGAGTGGTCAGGGCGTGACAGAGGGTGTTTTTGAGTTGTTTTCTTGTTTTCTGTTTCTATGTCATTTTTTCCAATTAGAGGCAGCCGGTTCTCGTTGTCTCTAATTGGAGATCATATTTATGGAGGGGGTTTTGCCATTTGGTTTTGTGGGTTGTTATTTTGAGTAGTGTGTTTTCTCTCTGCGTCACGGTTTGTTGTTTTGTTATTTCAAGTATTTGGTGTATTTCATTACGATTCACGGATCAATAAAGATGTGGAACTACAAACACGCTGCGCCTTGGTCCGATCCTTTAAACAGCCGTGACATGTAATTTCTAAATATGTGCTAAATATGTGTATGCAACCAATAAAATGTCATTTGATTTCCCCCTCAAACTCACAATTGTCTTGCCTAATACCATAATTATAATAATATCCCTAAAACACACAATCAAGTCTGAGCAAAACGGAGTGAACTTTCTTGCACGAGAGGGATCCAGTAACTCAAGACCTTAGTGAGGAAGGATCACATTGTGGTGACATAACTGCGGGATTAGCGATGCAGGGTTAGACTGAGATGTACTGAGCTCTATGGGGGTACTGGTACTGGGCACTGCTTTCCACGTGGGTTTCTTTGAATGACTTGGCCTCGGGCCAGCAGCTCTGTTGAACGAGAAGGCTTATTTTGGCTGCTAACAGAGGAGGAGAGGAGGAGAGGTAGAGAGAGAAATAGAGAGAGGGCGTGAGGAGAGGAGGGAGAGAGAAAGAGAGAGGGGGAGAGAAGGAGGGCGGGAGGAGTAGAGAGAGAGGGAGGGATATTTCCAGGCCAATTGTAAATGTGATTTACTAACCCCGGGCACCACATCCATTTCGGGCCCTGCATACTCAACAAAACTCTATTTCTGTTCTTGTAGTGTTTACAGAGCACTATACCCTATTTTTGAAAATGCATAAACGTTCACATACTGTAACTGTCACTTGCTCATTACCACTCAATAAACCATTTGTGTCCTATCTGAAGATAACTCGTGCATGACTGAATAATGGCATAATAATGATCTCATTCACTAGAAGGTAATCCACCAGATCCCATGAGAGATCCTATGCACAGAGCTTGTTAGTATAATACCATTCTCATACATACTGTAGGATGTCGATAGCGCAGAAAATTAAAAAAAGTGCCACATCAGAAGCGTCTGTACCTTTTCAGACAGTAGAATGCTGCTCCGGCATGGAACGTTCGGTATTGTTTCCCTGACAACAATAAAGGTTGCTGATTGATATGCTGTGGGGTTGTTTTTCTGCTGTTTTTTATGGTATGGTAGTTAGTGTTTTCTTTCTACTGAATGTATTGGTAAGTCATTGCAGGGGCGCAACTTTGGTTTTTGAAGTGGGGGGATATATATATATATATATAATATATATATATATATTTATATATATATATATATATTTATATATATTTATATATATACACAGTACCAGTGTCACGTCCTGACCAGCAGAGGGAGTAATTGTATTATATTTGGTCAGGACGTGGCAGAGGGGTACTTGTTTCATATGGTTCGGGTTGTGTGTGTTATTTAAGGGGTGTTTGGTTTATGTAGTCTGGGGTTTGAGTATTGTTCTAGTGTTGGTTTTCTATGGTTTTCTAGTCTGACAATTTCTGTGTGGTTTGTGTGGCTCCCGATCAGGAACAGCTGTACGTCGTTGTTCCTGATTGGGAGTCATATATTAGATGCTTGTTTTCACCTGGGGATTTGTGGGTAGTTGTATTTCGCACTGCTGTTATTATTTAGCCTGTGACACTGTCGGTCTGTCGTTCGGTCTGTTTTCTTGTTTTTCTCGTGTTCACAATAAATAAATAATATTATGAACATGCAACCCGCTGCCCCTTGGTCCTCTCTTCACTACGACAACTGTGACAACCAGTCAAAAGTTGACACACCTACTCATTCCAGGGTTTTTCTTTCTTTGTACTATTTTATACATTGTAGAATAATAGTGAAGACATCAAAACTATGGAATCATGTAGTAACCAAAAAAGTGTTAAACAAATCAAAATATATTTTATATTTGAGATTCTTCAAAGTATGACAGCTTTGCACATTCTTGGCATTCTCTCAACCAGCTTCATGAGAAGCTTCACAGAGGTCAAGTAACAGACAGATCTCAATATCAACTGTTCAGAGGAGACTGCGTGAATCAGGCCTTCATGGTCGAATTGCTGCAAAGAAACCACTACTAAAGGACACCAACAAGAAGAAGAGACTTGCTTGGGCCAAGAAACCCAAGCAATGGACATTAGACCGGTGGGAAAAGAATGTAGTCCAAATTTGAGATTTTTGGTTCCAACCGCCATGTTTTTGTGAGACGTAGAGTAGGTGAACGGATGATCTCTGCATGTGTGGTTCTCACCGTGAAGCATGGAGGTGGGTGTGATGGTGGGGGTGAGGTGTGATGATGCTTTGCTGGTGACACTGTCAGTGATTTATTTATAATTCAAGGCACACTTAACCAACATGGCTAACACAACATTCTGCAGCGATACACCATCCCATCTGGTTTGCGCTTAGTGGGACTATCATTTGTTTTTCAACAGGACAATGACCCAAAACACACCTCCAGGCTATGTAAGGGCTATTTGACCAAGAAGGAGAGTGATGGAGTGCTGCATCAGATGGCCTAGCCTCCACAATAACCCAACCTCAACCCAATTGAGATGGTTTGGGATGAGTTGGACCGCAGAGTGAAAGGAAAAGCAGCCAAAAAGTGCTCAGCTTTTGTGGGAACTCATTCAAGACTGTTGGAAAATCATTCCTCATGAAGCTAGTTGAGAGAATGACAAGACTGTACAAAGCTGTCATCAAGGCAAAGGGTGGTTACTTTAAAGAATCTAAAATATATTTTCATTTGTTTAACACTCTTTTGGTTAATTACATATTTTATTTAACCAGGCAAGTCAAATTCTTATTGACAATGACGGCCCACACCGGCCAAACCCGGACGACGCTGGGCCAATTGTGTGCTGCCCTATGGGTCTACCCGACCGGTTGTGATACAGCCTGGATTCAAACCAGGGTGTCTGAAGAGACGCCTCTAGCACTGAGACACAGTGCCTTAGACCACTGTGCCACTCGGGAGCCAAAATACATGATAATACATGATACAATATGTGTTATTTCATAGTTTTGATATCTTCACTATTATTCTACAATGTAGAAAATGTTAAAAATTAAGAAAAACCCTTGAATGAGTAGGTGTCCAAACTTTTGACTGGTACTGAATATATTTATTTTTGTCGGATAAACATTCCAAAAAGTCTACCCGACCCCTCGGAGGCGTCTGCATGGTCCTAAAGCACACCGTTGCCTCATTTTGGATCACATTCCAATGATAAATTGGTCGCTGATAAAGAAATCGATCACTGATTGCACCTGCCCGCCCATCCAGCATCACTACTCTGGACGGTTCTGACTTAGAATATGTGGACAACTACAAATACCTAGGTGTCTGGTTAGACTGTAAACTCTCCTTCCAGACTCACATCAAACATCTCCAATCCAAAGTTAAATCTAGAATTGGCTTCCTATTTAGCAACAAAGCATCTTTCACTCATGCTGCCAAACATACCCTCGTAAAACTGACCATCCTACCAATCCTCGACTTCGGTGATGTAATTTACAAAATAGCCTCCAATACCCTACTCAATAAACTGGATGCAGTCTATCACAGTGCCATCCGTTTTGTCACCAAAGCCCCATATACAACCCACCACTGCGACCTGTACGCTCTCGTTGGCTGGCACTTGCTTCATACTCGTCGCCAAACCCACTGGCTCCAGGTCATCTACAAGACCCTGCTAGGTAAAGTCCCCCCTTATCTCCGCTCATTGGTCACCATAGCAGCACCCACCTATAGCACGCGCTCCAGCAGGTATATCTCTCTGGTCACCCCCAAAGCCAATTCATCCTTTGGCCGTCTCTCCTTCCAGTTCTCTGCTGCCAATGACTGGAACGAACTACAAAAATCTCTGAAACTGGAAACATCTCCCTCAGTAGCTTTAAGCACCAGCTGTCAGAGCAGCTCACAGATCACTGCACCTGTACATAGCCCATCTATAATTTAGCCCAAACAACTACCTCTTCCCCTACTGTATTTATTTATTTATTTTGCTCCTTTGCAACCCATTATTTATATTTCTACTTTGCACTTTCTTCCACTACAAATCTAACATTCCAGTGTTTTACTTGCTATATTGTATTTACTTTGCCACCATGGCCTTTTTTGCATTTTCCTCCCTTATCTCACCTCATTTGCTCACATTGTATATAGACTTATTTTTCTACTGTATTATTGACTGTATGTTTGTTTTACTCCATGTGTAACTCTGTGTTGTTATATGTGTCGAACTGCTTTGCTTTATCTTGGCCAGGTCGCAACTGTAAATGAGAACTTGTTCTCAACACACCTACCTGGTTAAATAAAGGTGAAATAAAAAATAAATAAAACTAAAACTGGGGGGGACAAAAAATGCAATTTCAGACCGTGGGCCCGACCCAGTGAAAGTTCTGCCCCTGAGTCATTGTATTTAACGAACTTTAAAGTACTTTTCTTGGGAGCAAGTGGTCTGCGTGCAGGCAGCAGGCAGGCTGCACTCAGGCAGCTCAAGATCATTTGATTGACAGTTCTGGTTGCCTAGTGATGGATGTTAGTACCGCTTCAGAAGTGGCATTCCTTTACAGACAAGTTAAATGCCCGCTTCGAAAATCTCCAGCGAAGGTTTCGTGGCGGCATTTAAAAAGCTGTAGTGTATCCTTTTCAGACAAATAAACATGCCGTAGCCGAGGCACTTTTAAGGCGCCACCTTCCATATGTCCAAAAGGGATATAAGAGTCATTGAATTAATCACCCCCCCCCAAAAAAAAAGAAGTAGACTATCGGCCAATATCTAAAGACATGAGGAGTGGTTCCCACTTCCCATGCAGAGCATAAATCCTTCCTTGCCCACAGTTGACAGGATTTACCTGTCCTTTTCCAATGTGCCACTAACCAAATCTCTCTCGCTGCTCTCTCTCCCTTCAAATGTTGTTACAGCCCTCTAAATACAGTGATTACCATCATTAAGGGTACTCAAGGCACACCTGAGGGGCCAGGACTGTAGGGGGTGGAGGGCGCCGGTGGCAGAAATGGGCGTCTATAGGCTAATCTTGATGAGGGACGTGAACTTTGGGACAGAGACTGTGGCTCCATTCCAAGCACGTAAAAAACACACACCTTCTCTCCTCAGCCCTAAAATGAAGTGGACACTTCTGAACATGTATCATGACATATGATGAGTTGGCACTTGCAGGACGAGGGAAGAATGAAATGGACCCCGCCCTTGCCCGGAAATTCATCGCTCGTTCATCCCACGGTTGTGTTTTCAGTCATCATGGAACCAACGGTATCTGTTGTGTGTGTTTATATGCGCTACAGTCAATTATGATCCATTTCATATCTTGGAAGACAACGCATCCGCAGACATGGAATGTTAGCCATCCGACGATATCAGGCCAATTGAAAATTACAATGTATAAGTGTGGCGTCAAGGAAAGTTGCATGCGGTAGATACTGTTTCCAAAAGCTAACCAAACAAAAACATAATTACTTTTACAATACGTGTTTGCGGCATAGCACAATTTCTAACTTGTCTGGTGAGTGTAGGTGTGGAACATGCCTGTCATGTTGGAGGAGGTCAGGATTCCCAAGAATACAAGAATTAGTGCTGAGCGATTAACTGAAATGTAAGTTATGTTTCGTATTTTAAACAACTAATCGACTGATGTCGGTTCAATTACTTGAATTCCATTTTGTTCAGGTTTTTTCTGTGAGCTAGATGTGGAGTTTCTGTAGATAGAAATCAGATCAAGCCTGAACTGTGCGATGTAATAGGGAGTTGTAGTTTCCAACAGGCCAATAATCGACATAGTTTAGAGCAGAAAAAGTAGTAATTAACTACAATGACCATAATCCATTGTGGGCCCGCTTAAACTTGTCAGGTCTGTGGCCGGCAGACAAGCAGACTGAGAGAAGAGAAGGAATGATCGATAGGAATAGAAAGCAGGTGCTTTGCGACCCTGAAAATACATGATCTAAGTGATTGATAGTTGGTATTGAGCAGTCATAAAAGTATGCCTTATTTACCTTGAAGAACTACTAAAATCGTGTTTTTGACAGACAGTGTAAGCAGCAGCTCTATAGAGATGAGATGATGACTTGGAATGAAATAATGAAGTCATCAAATGAAACAAATATTTTATTAAAGTAAAGTAATGTGAATAAATGATGGTAAATAAGTGATAAGCAGTAATGGGCAGTCACTACCACCATGAGACTTTTATAAATTGATTAATGCAGTGTTCTTACAGCATTCAACCCATAAAATGCATAGCACATTTAATGTGAAAAAAAGAAAATCGAAACCGAAATCGAACCGAAAACTAACCGACCTCAAAAAGTACTAACAAGAATACCCCAGTGTGAAATTGTGCCAAAACAGTGAAGTGAATGACAGGATCAAGAGAG
Organism: Salmo trutta; assembly: GCF_901001165.1. Lineage (NCBI taxonomy): Eukaryota > Metazoa > Chordata > Actinopteri > Salmoniformes > Salmonidae > Salmo > Salmo trutta. Next base: position 2,191,315 of record NC_042990.1, on the reverse strand, counting down.
CAGGGAGGGCCTGGAATAGAGAGCAATCTGGATTAGTCAGGGATCTTCTCTCTCTCTCTCTTCTGCTGGAGACTGATGGCAAACGTTAAAGGTCCAATGGGAAAGTCCGAGATACTGACCTGTGGTTAGTGGTCCTCTGTAGCTCAGTTGGTAGAGCATGGTGCTTGCAATGACAGGATAGTGGGTTTGATTCCCCGGGACCACCCGTTTGTAAAATGTATGCACGACTGAATGTATGTATGCATGACTGACTATAAGTCGCTTTGGAGAAGAATGTCTGCTAAATTGCATATATGATTCTAGATTCTATTATTAAGAAAGGTTTTATGGATTGAACAATTCTATTGTGAGATATAAGTAGATATCAAGATATGAACTACCTTGTGTAGAACAATCAGAGGAATTGCTGACACTTAAGGATAGGGTTCAATAGATCTACGTTGAATAGCAATAGCTTTCCCTGCACTATAGCATCATATAACATATGTGATGTTGACAGTGCAAAGGCAGGCTGAGTCATTGCACACTGTCAGATATGAGATGGAACATCTAGTATGCCTTCACATACAATTAACTCCTTTAATAAGCACAACTATTATTGTTTCAGAAGTAATAACTTAATGACTATTCTCTCTCTCTCTCTCTTTAGTAGTCGAATTTGTGGATTACAGCAGAGCTCTGCAATACACAGTTAAGTGGAATGGCAGTTTGCCTAATTAAGACCATCACTAAAAATGTGGAGGAACACCAGAACAGTCATTTAGAAATTGTGTGATAACGACATATTCAATTATTGTTTAATTTTGCCTAACCTTTTGCAGGACACAATCTACAGAGACTAGGCAAGGCAAGTGTTTTTTGCTCATGGCTTTGAAAATGAAATGCATATCATCATCCTCTCTTTGAACGCACAAACACAGCATCTAACGCAGCATCGAAAGCTGCATCTAACGCTGCATCTAACGCTGCATCTAACGCAGCATCAAACACTGCATCTAACGCAGCATCAAACACTGCATCTAACGCAGCATCTAACGCAGCATCGAACGCTGCATCTAACGCTGCATCTAACGCTGCATCTAACGCAGCATCAAACACAGCATCTAACGCTGCATCTAACGCTGCATCTTACGCTGCATCAAACACAGCATCTAACGCTGCATCGAACGCTGCATCGAACGCAGCATCGAACGCTGCATCGAACGCTGCATCGAACGCTGCATCTAACGCTGCATCTAACGCAGCATCAAACGCAGCATCTAACGCTGCATCTAACGCAGCATCGAACGCAGCATCTAACGCTGCATCGAACGCTGCATCTAACGCTGCATCTAACGCTGCATCTAACGCAGCATCAAACCCTGCATCTAACGCTGCATCTAACGCAGCATCAAACGCAGCATCAAACACTGCATCTAACACTGCATCTAACGCTGCATCTAACACGGCATCAAACACAGCATCAAACACAGCATATAACACAGCATCTAACAGCATCTAACAGCATCTAACGCTGGAGACCTTTGATGGCAAATGGGTTCTTTTTTTCCTCACTAGCCTTTGGAAGGTGGTACAGTAAGCCTATATTGTGTGTGTGTATGTGTGCGCGCGCGCGCGCATGTGCATGTGTGTGTGAATGTATGTGTACGTGTCTCCCTCTCTCAATCTCTCTCTTGTGGTAATGAGTGAGCATACACAGAAACTGCTGCACCTCAGAGCTGGTCACACAGCCTAATAGGGTGTCAATATATATTACAGACTCCTGGGGTTTGGGTGGGGGGTGTTTGCACTTACTACGACAGAGCCTGTGGGTTACCTTAATGATGCCCAGGTGAGGCGAGGTAGTGTGTATCCTCTTGTTTTGCTAAATATCTCATGCAGATGGACTGGGTTGGCTGTGTCCTGGGTTGGCTGTGTCCAAATGGCACCCTATTCCCTATATAGCGCACTTCTTTTCTGCCCTATGGGCACTGGTCAAAAGTAGTGCACGATAGGGTACCATTTTGGACAGACCCTGGGTTGGCTGTACATTACACACATGCAGGGCTTATGTGGGTTTAGAAACATGGGCTCCCTACTGTGCCAATGGTACAATGGTGCTGTTTAATGATCCTTAAAAGGTATTTAATATGTGGCCCGTAGGAAAGTGCAAAAACATGCATTAAACATGAATCTAAAGACCTACATGTTTGCAGTAAAATAAGATTTGTGTGTTTAATTTATTGTTGTCGGATTTGATTGAAGAGATTTGGGTTTCATCTTTCTGTTTTCTATTTGTTTGGAAATCAGTGGTGCAGAGTTTGCACCAGGGCAAATGTTTTATAAATCTGTCTCTTTTTCGCTTCCTCAAGTAGTTATTGAGATAGAGTGCCAAATATCAACTAAACAACAGAAAAAATTGATTCAAATAGTGCTTGATTATAATTCATTGTGTAGCCCTTCTGAATGGAAACAGACTTTCCAAAGTGAAATATTTGAGTGGCGATGTCTCTATTTAACACAAGTTGGAGCATCTGTTGCTGCAATATGAACTCAGGTCATCATCCCATATGAGCGGTTTGCTCTTCTTACGACTTGAATGACCAGTCTACGCATAAAAGTTGATATTTTTACACCGTCTAAGTGTTGTGTGATTATCATACAACGTTGGGTTTAAGAGCAATCATGTGTACACGGCTACACGCGTGCGCACGCACGCACACACACACACACACACACAATTTAGTATGAGATAAGAGTAAAAAAGGGGAGACTATTATTGCTGTTCAGCCTCAGTGTGTTGTTGTGTTGAGAGCCTGTGGCTGGGACAATGTGTAACTAATGGGGTTTAATACAAGCAGGCTGGCCAGGACGTGGACACATTAAACTCCAAGAGAGCGAGGAAAGCGGAATTAGAGAAGGAATGTAACGGTGCAAGTTTTAATGATGACCCTAACCGCCATATGTGGGCTGCATACTTAACAGGCCTAGGGCTAGGCGATATATATCATTGGATTAATTCAAATGTATGTTTTAGCACGATGTTTTAGCACAATGTTCCAAATGCCTGTATCGCAAGATAATTTAGTTTTTTGGTCTCGTCTCCCTCGGTGCTGTGGCACCCGATTTAGACTATAATCACCCCATTAAAAGGTGGAAATCATCTTACCAATCACACCATTCATATGGTGATATGTGGTGCCCTACCGCCACATATGTGGTACCCTACCGCCACATATGTGGTACCCTACCGCCACATATGTGGTACGTGATACCTTTGAATGGTGAGTCAGAATCAAATCAAATTGTATTTGTCACATGCGCCGAATACAACAGGTGTAGACCTTACAGTGAAATTCTTATTTACAAGCTCTTAACCAACAATGCAGCTATCCTGTTGTGGTATAGGGGGCAGTATTTTCACGGCCGGATAAAAAAACCGTACCCGATTTAATCTGGTTACTACTCCTGCCCAGAAACTAGAATATGCATATAATTAGTAGATTTGGATAGAAAACACTCTACAGTTTCTAAAACTGTTTGAATGGTGTCTGTGAGTATAACATAACTCATATGGCAGGCCAAAACCTGAGAAGATTCCATACAGGAAGTGCCCTGTCTGACAATTTGTTGTCCTTCTGTTGCATCTCTATCAAAAATACAGCATCTGTGCTGTAACGTGACACTTTCTAAGGCTTCCATTGGCTCTCTAAAGCCGCCAGAAAGTGGAATACAGCAGCTCTGTTTGTAAGTGGTCAGCCTGGGGACAGTGAGACTGAGATGCGCGTTCACGAGACTTCTCAATTTTTTTCTTTCAGCCTTTGAATGAATACGACGTTGCCCGGTTGGAATATTATCGCTATTTTACAAGAAAAGTAGCATAAAAATTTATTTTAAACAGCATTTGACATGCTTCTAAGTACGGTAATGGAATATTTTGAATTTTTTGGTCACGAAATGCTCTCGTGCGTCACCGTTTGGATAGTTACCTGAAAGCATGGACAAAACGCCGGTATTTGGATATAACTATGGATTATTTGGAACCAAAACAACATTTGTTGTTGAAATAGAAGTCCTGGGTGTCACGTCCTGGCCAGTATAAGGGTTAATTAGTATTGTAGTTTGGTCAGGACGTGACAGAGGGTATTTGTTTTATGTGGTTCAGGGTGGTGTGTTTGTTTAAAGGGTGTTTGATGTAGTATTTCCGGGGTTGTGGTTTATAGTCTATGTTTATGTATTTCTATGTGTAGTCTGGTGAGTGTGTTTCTATGTTGTGTTGATTGGGGTTGGGACTCTCAGTTGAAGGCAGGTGTTGTCTATCTGCCTTTGATTGAGAGTCCCATATATTGGGGTGTGTTTGTGATTCGTGGGTGATTGTTCTGTGTTGAGCTTTGCTTGGCCAGACTGTTTTTGTTGATCGTTCGTTTCTTTGTTATTGTTGTATGTTCATTTTTGGAAGTAATTAAAAATCAAGATGAGCATACACGTACCTGCTGCGTATTGGTCCTCCTTCACCGACGACAACCGTGACACTGGGAGTGCATTCTGACGAAGAACAGCAAAGGTAATCCAATTTTTCTAATAGTAATTCTGAGTTTAGGTTGTCCCAAACTTGGTGGGTGTCAAATTAGCGAGCCGTGATGGCCGAGCTATGTACTCAGAATATTGCTAAATGTGCTTTCGCTGAAAAGCTATTTTAAAATCTGACATAGCGATTGCATAAAGGAGTTCTGTATCTATAATTCTTAAAATAATTGTTATGTATTTTGTCAACGTTTATCGTGAGTAATTTAGTAAATTCCCCGGAAGTTTTCGGTGGGTATGCTAGTTCTGAACATCACATGCTAATGTAAAAAGCTGGTTTTTGATATAAATATGAACTAGATTGAACAAAACATGCATGTATTGTATAACATAATGTCCTAGGAGTGTCATCTGATGAATATCATCAAAGGTTAGTGCTGCATTTAGCTGTGGTTTGGGTTTATGTGACATATATGCTTGCTTGGAAAATGGCTGTGTGATTATTTGTGTCTATGTACTCTCCTGACATAATCTAATGTTTTGCTTTCGCTGTGAAGCCTTTTGGAAATCGGACAACGTGGTTCGATTCAGGAGAAGTGTCTATAAAATGGTGTAAAATAGTCCTATGTTTGAGAACTTTGAATTATGACATTTTGTCGTTTTAAATTTGGCGCTCTGATTTGTCACTGGCTGTTGAATAGTGTGGGACGATTTCGTCCCACCTCCCCTAGAGAGGTTAAGAAAAATACCAACAAAAAAAAAGAAAAGAAAAGTAACAAGTAATTAAAGAGCAGCAGAAAAATAACAATAGCGAGGCTATATACATGTACAGGGGGTACCAGTTCAGAGTCAATGTGCGGGGGCACCAGTTAGTCGAGGTAATTGAGGTAATATGTACATGTAGGTAGAGTTATTAAAGTGACTATGCATAGATAATAAACAGAGAGTAGCAGCAGCGTGAAGGGGGGAGGGGGCAATGCAAATAGTCTGGGTAGCCATTTAATGACATGTTCAGGGGTAGAAGCTGTTTAGAAGCCTCTTGGGCCTAGACTTAGTGCTTTTTTAGGGCCTTCCTCTGACACCACCTGGTATAGAGGTCCTGGATGGCAGGAAGCTTGGCCCCAGTGATGTACTGGACCGTACGCACCACCCTCTCTAGTGCCTTGCGGTCGGAGGCCGAGCAGTTGCCTCACGTCATACTGTGTGATAGGCGATCCTTTCAATGGTGAGTTTGGAAGATCAACTGCATGTTTTTTCATTTTTTTATTTAACTTTATTTAACTAGGCAAGTCAGTTAAGAACATATTCTTATTTTCAATGACAGCCTAGGAACAGTGGGTTTAACTGCCTTGTTCAGGGGCAGAACGACAGATTTGTACCTTGTCAGCTCAGGGATTTGATCTTGCAACCTTTCAGTTACAAGTCCAACACTAGGCTACCTGCCACCCCATGTCCAGTAAAAGTTTACATTTCTTTCTGCTCTGACTAGGTAGTAAGCTTTTTATTTTATTTTGATGCTTTTTTGTAAACTATTGTCCAAGTCATTATTATCAGGAGTTTGCTATAAGTGTAACTGTAACTTTGTAGTCTGATGCTAGCTACATCAATCTTTTAGGTAAAGTTATTTTGCCAGCTATTTTAACCAGAGCTAGGCAGCAGGTCGATTCTTCTGTATGGAGCCATAGCTAGGGTAATTATTAGAAAAGGAATAATTCACCCGCTAAGGCCTCGCAACTGACATAAATCCCATGATTTATTTATCACCCAGTAAGATGTGGTGTTTTAGTAGAAGCACGACTGAAGGTGAAACCTTTTTTATTTTCGCTTTTACATTGGCTGCATTATGTGAATCTGTACTGCACTTTGATTTATGTAAAGTCCTATCTAAACCATTTCCAACTGTCTGTCCCCAGGCTGCTAGTCCCAGTTAGGCAGTGTACTTACAGCCCTCAGTCAGCTCTCCAATGCCCTGGGGGAAGTGAAGGGCATCCAGAATTCTCTGGCAGACATCAGCAAGGACTGGAGGCAAAGTATGAACACCATTGAGAACTGCGTCAGCTGCGGAGAACCTGAAGAATATCTGCTGGAGGGCCACCACAAGGTGATGAACCTGGAGTTCATGGAATGACCTCATGTACGAACAGTGCCGCATTGACAGCATGAACAAGCACAACGTGAACCTCAATCAAAACCCCTTTGGCAAGGTACAGGGCGTGTCGGCCGATATTGCCGCAGGGCGCCATGTGTAAGGCTGGAAGCCACAGTGAGCACGGGGCATCAAGGGCACCTAGTCGGTGACACGTGAGTCGGATAAGATGTGGCTGGTGACGCTGGTGCAGAGCTACCCCACTACCACACCTTGACAGGTTGGTCAAGCTCTACCTCAACACTGTGTCCATGAGGGTGCAGGAGCTCGATTCAGAGGACCTGAAGGCCAACGACATTGTGTCCCCCATCACTTGGGATCCTCAACTAATACTTACAAAAGTAAGTCTGTAGTGCCCTGTCCACACGGCCCTTTCTGTGACTCATGCAGCATCAGTGATACCTGGGCACCAGTCCAATCATAGCTCAGCGGAATATGCAGGAATGGAAATACATTAGCTCTGTTACTGAGTCTCTGTTCCCTTTCTATCATCTTAGGTTGTAAACTAAATACATGGCCGCTGCTGCTGTCGTAAGTGCCAGCTCAGAAATATATATTTTTTTGTTTAGCTAGCCTGCATTAACATTGGGAGCCCCTCATAGATATTCTCTCCAGTTTTCTGTGATTGCTGCGTGTTTCTGTACGTAACGGTGTTGCTTCCATCGAACCAGGCACCCTCTGAACACATCGACAACTGTTACCTATCGCTCAACAAAAGCTGCGGCCTAGGGAAATGTCTACTTCTAGGTTCCAGGGAGGGGGGGGGGCGGGGCGTGTCACCAATTGAACCATATGTATGCACTCATGACTGAGTTTATGGCTATCTGTGTGTAAAATGTTGCTGTGTGCGTGCGTGCATGCCGCGCGTGCATTGCTGTATGTGTGAATGTCCACATTACAGTACAGCATATACATGGTTCTCTCAACCATATATCCCACTGTAATTACATGTTCCAGTGCGGAGATGATGGGTCCCCCAGAGTTATTATTATGACAAACCAGGATGAGGTGTGCAGATAGACAGGCTTACACTCGCTCTTTCTCACCCTTCCACAGTCCAACATTACAGGCTGGCTGCATAAGGCTCTGCAGACGGACAAGGCGGGCGGGCAGAAAAATATGGAGTCAGAGACTGATCAAGATGGATACTACCAGAATATTGTTCTGTATTCTTGTTCTGACTATAGTCTTCCGGGTATCAGCATGAACTTCTTTAATCAACAACTGGGGGAAACTAAGTGGGGTAGTGATGCTACAGTAAAGTTACTTTACCGTACATGTGTATATGAGCAGATCTGACAATTGACACTCGTCTGAATAAATACCACAGCAAGGGCTCTAGTTTGTTCTATACATCCACCGTTAATATTGTCAGGCGTGATCATCTGACTGCTGTTTCTTCCCCAGATCGACAAGACCTTCAAAAGAGCAGGTGCTGAAGCTATGTTTAAAATGGATTAACTAATTCCTCATTAGGTAAGAAGGGTTGGAAAAGTCTTAATAATCGTTTCATGTTTTTGGTCATGACTTTACACTGAGGGTAGTAAAAGTATCTCAGAGAATTCCATGTGCTGTATATCTTGTCTACAATTGTAAAATATTGGACGCTCAGGTTCAGAGAAGAGGCGATCACCTACAAGGCCCCTTTATGAAGTGAAATAAGCAGCCGACGAGCCAAACGTGGCGTTAGTTAAACATGCAACCTCCAATTTTGGTCATGATGAATATCACAGCTTTTTTTCTAATATAAAGTCCCCTTCCCCTCCATTGCACGTTGCACATAACATGTTGTATGACCTAACAGCCACATCAACACGATAGTGGGTCTGTACCTTAACTTGAACTTTGCTAACATAATATTCGACATACACTGAGTGTTCAAAACATTAAGAACACCTGACCAGATGAATCCAGGTGAAAGCTATGATCCCTTATTGATGTCACCTGTTAAATCCACTTCGATCAGTGTAGATGAAGGGGAGGGGAAAGGTTAAGAAGGATCTTTAAGCCTTGAGACGATTGAGACATGGGTTGTTTATGTGTGCCATTTAGAGGGTGAATTGGCAAGTCAAAAGATTGAACGTAAGTGCCTTTGAATGGGGTATGGTAGTAGGTACCAGACGGTATCAAGAACTGCAACGCTGCTGGGTTATTCACGCTCAACAGTTTCCCTTGTGTATCAAGAATGGTATACCACCGAAAGGACAACTTGACAAGACTGTGGAAAGCATTGGAGCCAACAAGGGCCAGAATCCCTGTGGAATGCTTTTGACACCTTGTAGAATCCATTCCCCAACAAATTGAGGATGTTCTGGGGGGCAAAAGGGGGTGCAACTCAATATTAACAAGAAGAGGGTTTTAAATGACTCTCTCCATGCGATGGGCAGTACAAGAATTGTACTGCGAGGCTAAAACATTAACACCACCACTGTACCATTTGTGAAACGACTGTAGCTAAAATGTAGCGAGGAGAAGTGGGGAACGGGTGGTACCCCTGGATCTAGTCCCTTAGGTTAGACGGGTCAGAGGGGGATTAGGAGCGAGCCGTGATCCCATCAAAGGAGGATTGGGTCACCAGCACCATGTCTTCCCACTGAGCCGCACACTCCAGCAAGCACTGATCCCGTTAACTGCCTCTCAGAGGCCAGGGTTCCTAAGGCAAGCTGACAGCAGGGCTATTTTAGGGGGGAAAAAATCACTGATCTGGACAAGAGTATGGGATGGCCGGCCCTTTGCCATCGTTCTCCTTTAGAGCGAATAAAAACCCTAAAAGGAGCCCACTTTGCGGCGGAGAGCAACCCCTTGCTCCATGATGCTTAGACAAAAAGATGAGGGACAAATGAGTTGTGGCAGCAGTTAATAAGGTTTGCCGGAGCTGCGTGTGTGTGGTGTGTGTGTGGGATGAGGGGAGGATGCAGAATATTGACTTGAGATACACACATAAGTCGCTCTGGATAAGAGCGTCTGCTAAATGACTTAAATGTAAATGTAATGTAACTTGACTGTCAAATCTCCAATGGATGAACGACTTGCACCTTTGAGCTATACACAAGTATCTCAAAAGGGCCAATAGTCACAACAAGTCAATGACATTGGGCTCTTTTGACCAGAGCCCAATGTCAAACGAGCAATGCAGTAACAGTGTCAAATGCAGTCAATGAAGCCGGCGAAAGGTAAGCACGCGCCACTGAGAGTTGGAAGGTACATAACAAACACATGGGCATGATACTGAGTATCCGTCACGAGGAGCACACTACGCTTTGCAGCTTCTCTCCGTTCCAGGAAGAGAGGTTGAAAAATACCGCTATACTTCACAGCTATTCTATTATCATAGAATACTTAGCCAGTAGCTTTAACGACAGCCACCGGTGTTCAACACTATCACTGGTTCAGCTAGGGATTTATCTAGCTTAACCATACAGCAAGGTGAGAGACCATCTGTTCTTCTGGTGCTTTAGTATGGCTGACTGGGAATCAGGGAATCCATAGACCCAAGGCATTACGGGTAGATTGAAAGCACCTGGCCAACAAATCATCACAAAATAAAACACCAACCAATTCGCCCCCCATCTCTCCCTGTAATAGTTTCGTAATAAAGCATTGAGATTAAAGCAGATTCAAATTTCACCAGAAAACCTGTTCTATCTGGCTAAAATGAAATAAAGTCAGTCTCATCTGCTAAACATTCATTTTGCTTACGCTGTGGCTTTTGTTCATTTTCAAACACACACACAGTTTGCGTGGTGAGCAATTGAATATAATTTGTAACCTCACTTTATAAATTAGCATGTTTGTCAACTTTGTAATCAAAAACTCCAGACATAATTGCCAGTATAACAATTTCACTCCGTGTTTAAAAGCTTTCTCCCAAATGACTCGTCCTTAATGAAAACAGACCGGAAATTACCAATGTTCTGAATTCTCACCCTCCCAGTGGCGGTTCTAGACCATTTCAACTGGTGGGGCCAAGCTGGGGCCAGTTGTACTGTTAGAGGGGCCAGTTACATTAGACGTTATTGTTGTCATATTGTTTTCTTCACCGCATTGCAGGCATTAGCAGGCAAAAGACCATGTTCATAATCATTAGTGTTCCGCGTTGCCGCTGTCTAATAACGGATGTAAAAAAAGAAAGATAGCAAAATTAAGTTGTGTAAAAATGTCATACTCCACTGCCCCCCCCCCCCCCAGAACCGCCCCTGCACCCTCCATTATATGCTTATGAGATCTATAACATGTATTTCTGTGAGAACAGATATATACATGCACAGAAATGGAGCATAGTTATAAAAATTGCAGAATCAGCCCAACTCCTATGTGTGGTTTAAAGCGTTGTGCTTATTGGTGGACATTCTGCCTTCCTGTGCCGTTAATGAGTTAAAGGTAATTAGACTGTCTATATAAAAATGACAAATCAGCAAGATAGCTCAGCAGAGCATGGTGCCCAGCTAGCTTAGCATTCTGTGAGTTCAACAAAGACTGTCTGCTGCAATGAGACAAAACATCAAGTCCAGAAGAACACAGTGAAGGAAGTATAGTACTGAGCGCTTAACTGGCTGACATCGGTTAAGTTATTTGAATTCCATTTCGTTCTAAAGCTAAGATGTCGGATCAACGTTCCACATCTAAGTCCAGTAGGAACCACTACAGTCCAGCTAAGCTACGACAGTAATAAACACAGTTGTAAACATAGACGGAGAGCAGAGCTAAATAGGCTGTTCAGAATCAGCACCAAAAGCCCTGGAGGCTGTTCCCAGTACCCACAGTTTATGATGAATCACTAATAAACATGAGGGCAGTCTAGAGGCGAGCCCAGTTTAACAGGGAACATAACATTGGTCCACTTCCACCGATGACATCTTGATGAATAAACTCTCCAAAGGAATCGATGTTACCGCTGCAGCTGGTGTGAAAGGTACAGAACCCGGGCCAGCCCGAACAACATTTCAGGCAGTGGTGTCTGCACTGAATTCGACAGAAACACACACACATTTTCTTATTTTCTCTCCCTCACACACACACTAACACACACACACAAATGTAAGAGAGGCAGGGTTAGGACACAGACACCAAGGGCCATTGGCCAATGCACCACATTGAAGTGTCGTATCCTTAGGGCCACCCACCAAGAGGCAAGTGACAAATGTTGATGCTGCTATTGTTATAGATATAGTATCTTGGCTCTCTCAAAGCACACTGGACGCCTCATTAACCCAAAGCACAGCAGCAACACAAACAACAATGGTGAGAGAGGAAGAGAAGAGTCTACAATATTACACTCCATAAATACAATACTGAATCTATATGGCCAAAGCCAAGGAGAAGTAATCAGAGAACTGTATCTTCATCTGGAGTGTTTCCTTTCTTCACCGTGACGCCAAACTTCACATGACTTTGAGCTTCAAATCAATGACTTTCCATGGCAAGACATACATCCAAATTAGCAACAGCAGGCTATAAAGTAGTGTTTTTCTCTGTGCTGTGTTGTGTTTACTCTGGTGGTCTCCATAGGCCTGCCCTCCTATCAGCCAAGGCCTACTGTCTCTCTGTGATGATTTATGGAGGAGGGTTGAGGTTCCTGCCAGGCCCGGTGATCGACATGGCATAGACGGAGGGAGGGGGAGTGGAGGCTGCTGTCATTCTGCATGTTGATGAAGGCCATATGCTGAGCGTATTTACTCCCACAGTGTTTCCCAATCCTGGGTACACAAAGGTGTGCACATTTTTAGTTTTTGCCATATAACTAACACACTTGGCTGAACTAATCAACTCATCAAGCTTTTGGTTGAATCAGACGTGTTAATGCTAGGGCAAAAACTAAAATGTGCACCGCTTTGGCTCCCCAGGGCCATGATTGGGAAACAGTACACGTACACACAGGCCCTAGACACACAAGCTCAGTAGCTCTGTAGCTCAGTTGGTATGTATGGACAATTCCACTGTAATGTAATTACGCATTAACTCAATTATTTTTCATTTCAAAATGTATGCCAAAAATAAAACATTGATTTCAATGTTGAACAAACCATACAACTCTATACACAATGACAACTTTTAAGAATTTCCACTGAAATATGTACACAAACTCATTTTGTTAAAGAACTGTGCAGATGCAAACTTTGGTAAAGGTATTACGGTGAAATCTCCTTCAGGTTTTTATGCCTCCAAGTTCTCCAAAAATGCATAAATATCTCCTCCGAATGAAGATTCAAAGATGTCTGCAGAAACAATGGGGTGTCAGCTTTGAAAAAAATCTCTTTTGGTTACTGAACTACAGTAAGTGAAGTGGATTTACACGCGGTAACGGAATTATGGTAACAGAATGACATCATGGGTCCCTGATCTGTACTACACAGAAATGCATAATTATGGATATGAATGTTATTCTCCTCAGGTTTCAGAAGTTTGGACATCACAGCGCAGCACAGCAGAGCACAGTAAAGTACAGTGCAGTACAATACAGCACAGCGCAGCACAGCAGAGCACAGTAAAGTACAGTGCAGTACAATACAGCACAGCGCAGCACAGCAGAGCACAGTAAAGTACAGTGCAGTACAATACAGCACAGCGCAGCACAGCAGAGCACAGTAAAGTACAGTGCAGTACAATACAGCACAGAAAAGCACAGCAGAGTAGAGTAGGGTAGAGTAAAGTTCAGTACAGTACAGTAGAGTACAGTAAAGGAGATTATAGCAGTACAGTAGAATACAGTACAAAATTCATGGGTTGCATGTTTCGTAACAATACTGTTTCAAAAGTTATTTTTGGACTGTTGCCCGACAGAATTCTACTCAATGCATCGTCAGTGAGCGCTGATGAAGATTTCATCATAAGTGCATTACAGTGGCTTGGAAATATAATGACATTCAAAAGGAGGCAAATAATTAGTAAATTGCTAAGGTTGAGGGGAAGCCACCAGATTTTTGCTAGCTACCGTTAGCATTGCTAGGTATTTTTGACAAACTTTGGTAGCTAATGAGAACATTGCTATCTGTCTAAAGAAAATTTGCCGACATTATAAAGCTGCCAAAGTTCTTTCCTACTAAACATTCGACTACTTTGGCAACGTAATCGTATTTCCAGGCACTATAGTGTAGTTTAGACTAAACAGTAGTTAGCCTCCGTCCAGAATGAATGGGTTTAATCACGACTTTAGGGCACCACTATGGCGCCGCTGATAGAGGGCGGCTTGAGAACGTTCATAACAATGGCATGATGTGACCGAGTGACGGAGGTGCAACTTATGAATTCTGTACTCTACTATACTTTCCTTTACTGTACTGTACTGTACTGTACTGTATTGTATTGTATTGTATTGTATTGTACTGTACTGTAGTATATTGTACTGCACCACTGTATTGTATTGGACTGTACTCTACTGTGCTCTACTCTCTGGACTGCACTATCCAAACTCGTGAAACATTCTTCCATGATAGGTTCAGATTTGGTCCAGGCTGGTCCGTCTGTGGATGTTAACATCAAGGCCTGGGAGGAAATTTCGACAACTTTTCAACGTCCATAGACGTCCGGTTTCGATCGGTGCTCAGTGGGTGAGGAAGCTGGTTAAAGTAAAGGGAAAGAGAGGGGGGTAGTTCCATGTCATTTTGTTAGATTGTTCTCGTTAGACAACAGATAAGATAAGCATTCCGGCAACATTATGTTGTTGAAATATAATTTGATCTATGAGGAATTGATTGCACCCAAATTGGCCATTTAAATGTATAGGATTCATATAATATCCGGTTTGGACCAAACTTTTATTTAACAATGAGTAAGACAAGGAATCCAAAGAAATGGGAAAAAGCCAGCCAAGGACATCCCACGTCCCACACCAACGAGTATATAGTATCAGTTCTCTATGTCTGAAACCCTAACTCTTTGAAGAGTATCTTAAATAACTCTCACAGTGCCCCTTGACACCCCCCACCACTTCCCCTTACTATTCTGTACTTTGTCATGTATTTGTACGTTTTATGTGGACTCCAGGAAGAGTAGCTGCTGCATGTGTTGTTGTCTCACCTAGCTATCTTAAGATGAATAAGAGAATCTTCTAAATATCAAAAATGTCAAATGTAAATAGTACGGAGCTGAGGCTCAGAGTATTGTATCTTCATCCTATGTAATGTATTCTCAGTGGTGATGTTTTTTCCTCCTGTTCAGATAAACCTAACAACTTCAATGACTAATTTATGTCCCATCATACATCCTGATATTACTAGGTTCTGACCACTAGATGGTGCTGTTCCTGCTATTAGTAGATATTTTTTGTAGACTGCTTAACACTTAAAAGTTTAAGCTGTTTGGGGGGGGCTCTGAGCTGACACATGGAATTATTTCAAGATGGTCATACTATGGATCATTTAGCAATTTGATTTTGAATTGTAGGACCCCTTTAGGTATCAAAAAAGATGTTAAAAAAGTGTACTACTATAGCCCAGAGAAACGCATCAAATAACACATTCATAAATGGCAAATAATAAATGATAAGAATCAAGGTTTTGAACTGTTTGTCCTATACTTACTTCCTGCGCTTTCTTATATCTCGTATTTGTTGTTTTTTTACACATATTTAACCACTACCTTCATACTTCCATATTTTTTTTAAAACTAGTACCGGTAAAGCACAACACGGAGAACACTATTGTGTTCGTGAGAATCTCCCCTTTCCCATAGAGTGGTAATAATAGTTTTTAGGTCAAATCGTTCAGACACTACAGACTAGTGGTGCGCGGTCAGCTGTTGGTTCACCCGCCTGCAATAGCTAATAACCCATTCACAACTGCCCGACTATGTGACAAAGTGAAAATCTGAGCCCCGCACCCAATCCTAATCCGCAAATAATGACATGTGCTATAGGCTACAGTCAAAGACTGCAGAACAATTTGACAGGCGTGCAGGATTTGTTGTTGGCTGTTTTAGATGTTTCTGCTTACAATTTCCGACATTTTGGTAGGCTATTTGTTAGTCAGCTTGTCTATAATTAGATTCATGTAGCTTCTCTTTTGTCATTATATGTTGCCCTAGAAGACTAAATAAACCCTTGCACAACAGAATAATGTAATAGATCAATAGTATGAATGCTTCAATCTAGTTGACATCGGTAAAGTTTTCTCCGTCATCTTTCGCGGAGCAAAGACATTTAGGGACTGGGGAGAAAATACAATAACGCAACAAAACAAAAAAATTGAAAGATTTACTGTGCATTTCCAAATGACATCAGTTTGACCGGTTGTAAGGAAAAAGAAAGCTGTGAAAACGACCCAAAGTGTTCCTCATAAGATTTCAGTTCGGCTTCAATGCATATTTTATTTGGTTGAAATACTATTCAACTTTTATGATGAAGACAGCACCTCCACAGATGGTATCTAAATGAGAATTGCATTCTCACAAGATGCAGAAAGAAAGAAATCCTATTTCTCCACTCCTGTTCCCAAGTCCACATTTTTACTACATTTGCTGTATCGTTTTACTGCAAGAAAAGCTTAACTCTGCAGGAGTTATTATTAAGGCTATTTGTGAGGTTATACACCTACAGTCACTGTCCAGATTTCAGTTTCCATTTAACACATCTAAACAATAGGCTACAGTTCCCTTGACATGCCATAGGCCTATTTGAAGTCCTGTCTTGTGACTGTCTAATGTGTATAGTGCCTCACAATCATCACCAATAACATAGCAGGCACTGCAATCATCCTCTTTTACCACTTCACCCAATATTTTCCAAACATTCTTTTGCTGGCCCTTCTTCTCTTAATTTTCAACTCTCCTTTCGCAGCTTTTGTCTTATTGAATTAAACTTCGACAATGTCCCTTTTGCCTCCGTAGATTGACGTTAACTTTTTCTGCCCATTCCCAAAAGCATTATTTCAGATTCAGAGCGAGCGGTCCGGAGCGAGCAGTCGCACTTCGCTTCGCTCCACAGGTAATATTACACTTCTTTACATTACAACGGTTTGGTTTGTTTGATCTGAGCAATTTTTTCTTAGCTATCAAAGATAATTGTGTAGTTTAGAGTAATTAGAGTAATTATCAAGGCTAGCTATTTTTTCGTCCTCCTAACGTAGTCAACACTGCTAGCTGCTAGCTAGTCAACACCGCTAGCTAGCCAACCGTTACCGACTAGCAGCGCTGTAGATACTAATACATTACAACGGAACGATTTGACTAGTGCAGTGTTAGCTAGCTAGCTACATAGCTGTCTTTGTCATAGCTTGATAATTGTGTAGTTTAGTAATTATCGAGGTTAGCTAGGTTAGCTAGCCAGCTATTTCCGTCCCCCGCGACGCCATTGTTCCATACCTAGCCAACTATTACCGACGAGCAGCATTGTAGAAACTAAATACATTACAAAGGAACGTCTTGATTAGTGTTATGTTATGTTAGCTAGCTACAAAGTTGCTTTTGTATAATAGCCAACCTCTACCGACTAGCAGCACTGTAGAAACTATTACATTACAACGGAACGACTTGATTAGTGTAGTGTTGTGTTAGTTAGCTAGCATTTTCGTCATTTTAGTCAATAAGATTTTCGCAACGTAAGCTTAACTTTCTGAACATTCGAGACGTGTAGTCCTCTTGTCATTCCAATCTCCTTTGCATTAGCGTAGCCTCTTCTGTAGCTTGTCAACTATGTGTCTGTCTATCCCTGTTCTCTCCCCTCTGCACAGGCCATACAAACGCTTCACACCGCGTGGCCGCTGCCACTCTAACCTGGTGGTCCCAGCGCGCACGACCCACGTGGAGTTCCAGGTCTCCGGCAGCCTCTGGAACTGCCGGTCTGCGGCCAACAAGGCTGAGTTCATCTCAGCCTATGCTACCCTCCAGTCCCTAGACTTCCTGGCGCTGACGGAAACATGGATTACCACAGATAACACTGCTACTCCTACTGCTCTCTCCTCGTCTGCCTACGTGTTCTCGCATACCCCTAGAGCATCGAGCCAGCGGGGTGGTGGCACTGGAATCCTCATCTCTCCCAAGTGGACATTCTCTCTTTCTCCCCTGACCCATCTGTCTATCTCCTCATTTGAATTCCATGCTGTCACAGTTACCAGCCCTTTCAAGCTTAACATCCTTATCATTTATCGCCCTCCAGGTTCCCTTGGAGAGTTCATCAATGAGCTTGATGCCTTGATAAGTTCTTTCCCTGAGGATGGCTCACCTCTCACGGTTCTGGGTGACTTTAACCTCCCCACGTCTACCTTTGACTCATTCCTCTCTGCCTCCTTCTTTCCACTCCTCTCCTCTTTTGACCTCACCCTCTCACCTTCCCCCCCTCTCTGTCCCCTATCCTCCAGGCCGGCTCGGTCCTCCACTCCTGCGCCGTGGCTCGACGACTCACTGCGAGCTCACAGAACAGGGCTCCGGGCAGCCGAGCGGAAATGGAGGAAAACTCGCCTCCCTGCGGACCTGGCATCCTTTCACGCCCTCCTCTCTACATTTTCCTCTTCTGTCTCTGCTGCTAAAGCCACTTTCTACCACTCTAAATTCCAAGCATCTGCCTCTAACCCTAGGAAGCTCTTTGCTACCTTCTCCTCCCTCCTGAATCCTCCTCCCCCTCCCCCCCTCCTCTCTCTCTGCGGATGACTTCGTCAACCATTTTGAAAAGAAGGCTGATGACATCCGATCCTCGTTTGCTAAGCCAAACGACACCGCTGGTCCTGCTCACACTGCCCTACCCTGTGCTTTGACCTCTTTCTCCCCTCTCTCTCCAGATGAAATCTCGCGTCTCGTAACGGCCGGCCGCCCAACAACCTGCCCACTTGACCCTATCCCCTCCTCTCTTCTCCAGACCATTTCCGGAGACCTTCTCCCCAACCTCACCTCGCTCATCAACTCATCCTTGACCGCTGGCTACGTCCCTTCCGTCTTCAAGAGAGCGAGAGTTGCACCCCTTCTGAAAAAACCTACACTCGATCCCTCCGATACCAACAACTACAGACCAGTATCCCTTCTTTCTTTTCTCTCCAAAACTCTTGAACGTGCCGTCCTTGGCCAGCTCTCCTGCTATCTCTCTCAGAATGACCTTCTTGATCCTAATCAGTCAGGTTTCAAGACTGGGCATTCAACTGAGACTGCTCTTCTCTGTGTCACGGAGGCTCTCCGCACTGCTAAAGCTAACTCTCTCTCCTCTGCTCTCATCCTTCTAGACCTATCTGCTGCCTTTGATACTGTGAACCATCAGATCCTCCTCTCCACCCTCTCCGAGCTGGGCATGTCCGGCGCGGCCCACGCTTGGATTGCGTCCTACCTGACAGGTCGCTCCTACCAGGTGGCATGGCGAGAATCTGTCTCCGCACCACGTGCTCTCACCACTGGTGTCCCCCAGGGCTCTGTTCTAGGCCCTCTCCTATTCTCACTATACACCAAGTCACTTGGCTCGGTCATATCCTCACATGGTCTCTCCTATCATTGCTACGCAGACGACACACAATTAATCTTCTCCTTTCCCCCTTCTGATAACCAGGTGGCGAATCGCATCTCTGCATGTCTGGCAGACATATCAGTGTGGATGACGGCTCACCACCTCAAGCTGAACCTCGGCAAGACGGAGCTGCTCTTCCTCCCGGGGAAGGACTGCCCGTTCCATGATCTCACCATCACGGTTGACAACTCCCTTGTGTCCTCCTCCCAGAGTGCTAAGAACCTTGGCGTGACCCTGGACAACACCCTGTCGTTCTCCACTAACATCAAGGCGGTGACCCGATCCTGTAGGTTCATGCTCTACAACATTCGCAGAGTTCGACCCTGCCTCACACAGGAAGCGGTGCAGGTCCTAGTCCAGGCACTTGTCATCTCCCGTCTGGATTACTGCAACTCGCTGTTGGCTGGGCTCCCTGCCTGTGCCATTAAACCCCTACAACTCATCCAGAACGCCGCAGCCCGTCTGGTGTTCAACCTTCCGAAGTTCTCTCACGTCACCCCGCTCCTCCGCTCTCTCCACTGGCTTCCAGTTGAAGCTCGCATCCGCTACAAGTCCATGGTGCTTGCCTACGGAGCTGTGAGAGGGAACGGCACCTCCGTACCTTCAGGCTCTGATCAGGCCCTACACCCAAACAAGGGCACTGCGTTCATCCACCTCTGGCCTGCTCGCCTCCCTACCTCTGAGGAAGCACAGTTCCCGCTCAGCCCAGTCAAAACTGTTCGCTGCTCTGGCACCCCAATGGTGGAACAAGCTCCCTCACGACGCCAGGACAGCGGAGTCAATCGCCACCTTCCGGAGACACCTGAAACCCCACCTCTTTAAGGAATACCTGGGATAGGATAAAGTAATCCTTCTAACCCCCCCCCCCAAAAGATTTAGATGCACTATTGTAAAGTGGTTGTTCCACTGGATATCATAAGGTGAATGCACCAATTTGTAAGTCGCTCTGGATAAGAGCGTCTGCTAAATGACTTAAATGTAAATGTTAAATGTAATTAGTTGGCGATTGGCTGTGTAGGTATTTTTTTTATCTTTATTCAACCCGCCCGCCCGCCACCCACCCGCCCTTCAGCCACACAATATTTAATGACCCTAAACCCATCCTCCCGCGATATAACCACGGGGACTGCGAGTTATGAGTCAACCCACGCATCACTTCTACAGACGTTTTCATAAGAAGACCAACTTTCAGGATGTCTCATGGTCTGACAAACACTCCTCTAGCACCAGTGCGTCAATCGACTCTAGGGGTTCTATAAGAGGTTAAAAGGTAAGGAAACCAATGTAATTTTGTAATTTGGGTGAACTATCCCTTTAACAAACTTTTTTGCTAATAATGGGAACAGCACCAACTAGTGGTCAGAACCTGGTACTATCAGGATGTTGGATGTGTCAAATTATATTTCAACAAAATGTTGCAGGAATGCTAATCCTATCTGTTTCCAACAACAGAAACGATTTCATAACAATCTGAGACGGGGCTGTAGCGGAACGGGTCGAGAGTTTCGAGTTCCTTGGCGTCCACATCACCAACAAACTATCATGGTCCAAACACACCAAGACAGTTGTGAAGAGGGCACGACAAAACCTTTTCCCCCTCAGAAGACTGAAAAGATTTGGCATGGTTCCCTAGATCCTCAAAAAGATCTACAGCTACACCATCGAGAGCATCCTGACTGGTTGCATCACCGCCTGATATGGCAACTGCTCGGCCTCTGACCGTAAGGCACTACAGAGGGTAGATTGTACGGCCCAGTACATCACTGCTGAGCAATTAATCAACTAGCCACCGGACTATTTACATTGACCCCCCCCCCATTTGTTTTGTACGCTGCTGCTCCTTGCTGTTGATTATCTGTGCATAGTCACTTCACCCCTACCTACATGTACAAATTACCTCAACTAACCTGTACCCCAGCACACTGTACCCCCTGTATATAGCCTTGTTATTGTTATGTTATTGTGTTACTTTTTTATCATTTTTTACTTTAGTTTATTTGGTAAATATTTTCTGAACTCTTCTTGAACTGCACTGTTGGTTAAGGGCTTGTAAGTAATCATTTCACGGTAAGGTCTACACTTGTTGTATTCGGCGCATGTGACAAATAAAGTTTGATTTGAGATGGTGGGTGTCAATATCCACTTTCTTGTGTACCCAGGGGGCTCAAGGGTAGGTGTCCGTAAGAGCTGGGAGAGGTGTCATCAACTGGAGAGTGAGAGAGAAAGGCAGATAGAGAGATAGGGAGGGGTTGTCCAGACTCAGACTGTTTCAACACTTGGTTTGACCACCAAACAACAGAAAGAGAAAGAAAAGTATGCCAGTGGAAGGGAGGGCAGAACAGGTGACCCAACTGTGATTTCTGACTATTTTGATTTCCCATTGTAGCCAATTCAGGTGCGGTAATTCCGTTACAGATTTTTGGGTAATTCCGTTTGAAATTTGGTAACGGAATTACGGGTTTGAATCAATTAATAAACAAAATTGATATCAGTAAAATAACAAATGCATTGGTAGGTCTACCTTTACTTGTTACTTCTGTGAACTTTCATTGTCCTCCATCCTCATGAGGGAGAGAAATGAGAAAACATCTTCAAGATATGTGGGGTTTTGCTAACGGAATTACAAGGCAATACTTCTTAAACTTACAGAAGGTAAACCATTTCTCCAACATAATATAACTGCTAACATTAGTTGGCAGAGGTCTTTCCGTCAACATTATTGTGTTTTGATGTTTGTGTATTTTTGATCACTTTTAAGAATGTTTCTGGTAGATGTATCCTAAGACCCCTTTTCCATCTGTTTATCCAAAAATCAAAGCCTTTTACTTAGGCCTCATTTTTAAGATGGAAAATGGTTGAAAATGTATCTACGCCTTCATTTCCCAAAAATATAGACTCTTAGCTTTCATTTAACACCCATTTTGTTATGCTCTTATGAACTTCACATGTTGTTGCCCATGGGTCTTTTTCGATAGAAATGCCCGTATTCAAGCATATCTAAATCGCTTTGTCATATATTCTATAATAAGAATGAACCGATTATTGTGGAATTTTAAAAAGATAATTCAAGGTACAGGTACAGCTACAGCTATATTATTGACCTGCTCTATCCCACCGTAGTCATAAAAGTACCATGGCTCATTGCTTTTAACGTGCCTTGCATGCCTTTGAAACCACCAATTCAGATCCAGTTTCATTTTATCTTTGCGTGGCATTGGATGGCATTTTGCTGTTCCGCAATTATGCCAGCCAGTCGAAATTACTGGCAGCACCTGTATTAATGCATAAATGTTTAGACAACCATGCCCACAGCTTATTGTAAAATGGTGCATGCTAGCAGCTGTAAGATAACGAACTACTGTAGCTGAGGCCAATGAATTACTCACCCAAAGAAACTAGTCAATACAAACTGGGCACACATTACAACATTAAATCTACCCTTGAATAATCAATGGATTTCCCCAGATAGCTATAACTGTAACAATACAACACGTCATTCCACACACACACACACACACACGCACGCACACACACACACACACACACACACACACACACACACACACACACACACACACACACACACACACACACACACACACATACAAACGATCAAGTCTGTCTCTTTTTAACATTAGAGGGAGCCTTTCCTGCAAACAGAAACAGCCCCCCCCACACACACACACGTTAACACACAGGCGTACACTCACACACACAGGCGATGTGGAAGGAGAAAGGAAAGGAGAGACTTACTTTTTTGTCGTCTCGGTGGCCGGTGGCTGGCTGGGTGTCGTTGCTGTGGTTGTCAGCGGTGGGCCTGGCACTCCGTTCTGCCTGGCTGTCCTCCGGCTCGCTCTGCTGATGGGCACCCGACTGTTGAGGGGAGGAGGGGGGAGAGGCAGGGAGGGGCGCCACTGCCTTTTGTATGCCACTCCGGATGTCCATCTTCCGCTGCACTGCCATCCAAAGGAGTTATAGAGAGAGAAGGGAGAAGGGAGAGAAAGAACCATAGCGTAAGGGAAAATAAATAGGATACACAAATTCACACAGCTGACGCACTAGTAGACACATAGTCACACACCTGCAAGCGCATGTGCACATAATATACAGTACCAGTCAAAAGTTTGGACACAACTACTCATTCAAGGGTTTTTCTTAATTTTTTTACTATTTTCTACATTGTACAATAATAGTGAAGGCATCAAAACTTTGAAATAACACGTTTGGAATCATGTAGTAAACAAAAAAAGTGGTAAACAAATCAAAATATATTTTAGATTCTTCAAAGTAGCCACCCTTTGCCTTGATGACAGCTTTGCACACTCTTGGCATTCTCTCAACCAGCTTCACCTGGAATGCTTTTCCAAAGGTCTTGAAGGAGTTCCTACATATGCTGAGCACTTGTTGGCTGCTTTTCCTTCACTCTTCGGTCCGACTCATCCCAAACCATCTCAATTGGGTTGAGGTCAGGAGAATGCCAAGTCATCTGATGCAGCACTCCATCACTCTCCTTCTTGGTCAAATAGCCCTTACACAGCCTGGAGGTGTGTTGGGTCATTGTCCTCTTGAAAACAAATGATAGTCCCATCTAAGTGCAAACCAGATGGGATGGCGTATCGCTGCAGAATGCTGTGGTAGCCATGCTGGATAAGTGTTCCTTGAATTCTAAATAAATCACTGACAGTGTCACCAGCAAAGCACCACCACACCATCACACCTCCTCCTCCATGCTTCACAGTGGGAACCACACATGCGATCATCCGTTCACCTACACTGTGTCTCACAAAGACACGGTGGTTGGAACCAAAAATCTCAAATTTGGACTCATCAGACCAAAGGGCAGATTTCCACCGGTCTAATGTCCATTGCTTGTATTTCTTGGCCGAAGCAAGTCTCTTCTTATTATTGGTGTTCTTTAGTAGTGGTTTCTTTGCAGCAATTCGACCATGAAGGCCTGATTCACTCAGTCTCCACTGAACAGTTGATGTTGAGATGAGTCTGTTACTTGAACTCTGTGAAGCATTTATTTGGGCTGCAATTTCTGAGGCTAGTAACTTTGTTGCAGTGGATAAGTTCATTAGAGGTAACTCTGGGTCTTCCTTTCCTGTGGCGGTCCTCATGAGAGCTAGTTTCATCATAGAGCTTGATGGTTTTTGCGACTGCACTTGAAGAAACTTTCAAAGTTCTTGAAATTTTCCAGACTGACTGACCTTTATGTCTTAAAGTAATGATGGACTGTTGTTTCTCTTTGCTTATTTGAGCTGTTCTTGCCATAATATGGACTTGGTCTTTTACCAAACAGGGCTATGTTCTGTATACCACCCCTACCTTGTCACAACACAACAGATTGGCTCAAACGCATTAAGAAGGAAAGAAATTCACAATTTAACTTTTAACAAGTTAATTTAACCTATTAATTGAAATGCATTCAAGGTGACTATCTCATGAAGCTCGTTGGGAGAATGCCAAGAGTGTGCAAAGCTGTCATCAAGGCAAAGGTTGGCTATTTGAAGAATCTCAAATATAAAATATATTTTGATTAGTTTAACACTTTTCTGGTTACTACATGATTCCATATCTGTTATTTCATAGTTATGATGTCTTCACTATTATTCTACAATGTAAAAAATAGTAAAAATAAAGATAAACACTTGAATGAGTAGGCGTGTCCAAACTTTTGACTGGTACTGTACATGCAGGTACACAAACACTGGACTACCCAAAACAATGGCCTACCTCACAGACGGGTTTTGGATTACTTAATGTGAACCATAGAAATCAGCTCAGTTTTGATGAGTGACCAAATTGTTGAAAGATGCCTCATGACAGAGCTGTGAATATTTGGCCTCTCCAAAAAGTATCACAGCTTCATCATAGCATTAGCTCAGTACACAGAAATACAATCATTAGTTTCCAAAAGGCCAAAGAGGGTATATATACAAAAAAAGCAACTCTCAATATCATGGTGGGCAATATAGTGGGCATATTGGACATAACTGTCCTCCTATTAGTAAATAATTTTGTAGATTCATCTAACTCAACACCAAAAAAATGAATTATTTAGCACTAAGTATGTATTACAATAATATAATAATACCCAAATGCTGGTGAATGTAATTGTCGTTCCATATGATTTCAATCACTTTCTGAAAGTGACTTTTTTGACCTGAATGCCTTAAAAATGAATAAATATTTGTATTTCAATATGCTATATCAGCGTCACACAGAGAAACACATCTACTTTGAAACAAAAGTATACATGTGGTAAAAAAAAGAAAAGAGGACACCTGTACCATGTCAGACATAGAGTTGAAATGTATTACATTTTGTGTTTGCATCCCAATGTTACACTTCATAAACAGTTGAAGTCGGAGGTTTACATACACCTTAGACAAATACCTTTAAACTCAGTTTTTCACAATTCTTGACATTTAATCCAAATCAAAATTCCCTGTTTTAGGTCAGTTAGGATCACCACTTTATTTTAAGAATGTGAAATGTCAGAATAATAGTAGAGAATGATTTATTTCTACTTTTATTTCTTTCATCACATTCCCAGTGGGTCAGAAGTTTACATACACTCAATTAGTATTTGGTAGCATTGCCTTTAAATTGTTTAACTTGGGTCAAACGTTTCGGGTTGCCTTCCACATGCTTCCCACAGTAAATTGGGTGAATTTGGCCCATTCCTCCTGACTGAGCTGGTGTAACTGAGTCAGGTTTGTAGCCCTCCTTGCTCACACACGCTTTCTCAGTTCTGGCCACAAATATTCTATGGGATTCAGTTCAGGGCGTTGTGATGGCCACTCCAATACCTTGACTTTGTTGTCCTTAAGCCATTTTGCCACAACTTTGGAAGTATGCTTGGGGTCATTGTCCATTTGGAAGACCCATTTGCGACCAAGCTTTAACTTCCTGACTGATGTCTTGAGATGTTGCTTCAATATATCCACATAATTTTCCTCCCTCATGATGCCATCTATTTTGTGAAGTACACCAGTCCCTCCTGCAGCAAAGCACCCCCACAACATGATGCTGCCACCACTGTGCTTCACGGTTGGGATGGTGTTCTTCGGCTTGCAAGCCTCCCCCTTTTTCCTCCAAACATAACAATGGTGATTTTGGCCAAACAGTTCTATTTTTGTTTCATCAGACCAGAGGATATTTCTCCAAAAAGTACGATCTTTGTCCCCATGTGCAGTTGCAAACCGTAGTCTGGCTTTTTTATGGCGGTTTTGGAGCAGTGGCTTCTTCCTTGCTGAGCGGCCTTTCAGGTTATGTGTTACTGACTTGTTGCACCCTCGACAACTACTATGATTATTATTACTTGACCATGCTGGTCATTTATGAACATTTGAACATCTAGGCCATGTGCTGTTATAATCTCCACCCGGCACAGCCAGAAGAGGACTGGCCACCCCTCATAGCCTGGTTCCTCTCTAGGTTTCTTCCTAGGTTTTGGCCTTTCTAGGGAGTTTTTCCTAGCCACCGTGCTTCTACACCTGCATTGCTTGCTGTTTGGGGTTTTAGGCTGGGTTTCTGAACAGCACTTTGAGATATCAGCTGATGTAAGAAGGGCTATATAAATACATTTGATTTGATTTGATTTATGTCGATATAGGACTCGTTTTACTGTGGATAGATACTTTTGTACCTGTTTCCACCAGCATCTTCACAAGGTCCTTTGCTGTTGTTCTGGGATTGATTTGCACTTTCGCACCAAAGTACGTTCATCTCTAGGAGACAGAACGCGTCTCCTTCCTGAGCGGTATGACGGCTGCATGGTCCCATGATGTTTATACTTGCGTACTATTGTTTGAACAGATGAATGAGGATGAACAATTATTTTTCTGAGGTCTTGACTGATTTCTTTTGATTTTCCCATGATGTCAAGCAAAGAGGCACTGAGTTTGAAGGTAGGCCTTGAAATACATCCACAGGTACACCTCCAATTGACTCAAATGATGTCAATTAGCCTATCAGAAGCTTCTAATGTCATGACGTCAATTTCTGGAATTTTCCAAGCTGTTTAAAGGCACAGTCAAGTTAGTGTATGTAAACTTCTCACCCACTGGAATTGTGATACAGTGAATTATAAATTAAATAATCTGTCTGTAAACAATTGTTGGAAAAATTACTTGTGTCATGCACAAAGTAGATGTCCTAACCGACTTGCTAAAACTATAGTTTGTTAACAAGAAATTTGTGGAGTGGTTGAAAAACTAGTTTTATTGACTCCAACCTAAGTGTATGTAAACTTCCGACCTCAACTGTACATCACAGAAGACTGAAATATAACAAAACAGTTTGACATAAAAATACCAGATTTTCAGAGGTTTAAGAAAAATTATGTTTATTAATTATTAAATTGTTACAAATATCAATAACAGTCCACACATGAGGCCACTAGAGGGTGCTTTGGTCATTCGACTGCAGGAAAGGCTAGAGGTGCTCAAAGTTTATCCATTTTGCATACCCCACCCTACCATTAGACATCGATGTCTTCAACACTGAAAAAGATAAACGGTTGAGTTTGATATCATTTAAAAGCTTACAAACAGGACTGTCAAACTGTTTTATGACCTATAAAAAAAAAGAATTAAGCTTTAACATCAATTATCTAAAAACGTGTAAACTCCTATTTTCTTCATGTTCATATATGTTGTAACGTAGACCCTATTGTACTTTACCTGAGGTGTTTGTGTTGTGCCTGCCATCAAATAAAACAAAGCATACTCTTGAATACAGGGTGGATGTCATGTTTTGGCTGATAAATGTACTAAAATGTGAATAAAGTCAACATTTCAAATAGTACCACAAAGACGGTTGAAGGGCCACACATCCGAGAATGTTGACTTGTGTGGGAATATCCAATGTTATAAATTGTTTTAAAAAGGAAACCTATTGAAATCATAGAATATATAGATATTTAATATAGAGATATTTAAATTGACATTCGACAGTGGGTGGACCTGCGGCCATCTTTCTGGTAGTAATTGGAAGT
Source organism: Salmo trutta (assembly GCF_901001165.1). Classification (NCBI taxonomy): domain Eukaryota; kingdom Metazoa; phylum Chordata; class Actinopteri; order Salmoniformes; family Salmonidae; genus Salmo; species Salmo trutta. The sequence goes on along the minus strand of NC_042990.1, from coordinate 2,163,244 downwards.
TAAAGTTTAAATTAAATGTAAATATCAATAGCGTATCAGCAGGGGTCTGAAGGGATAGTTCCATTCTATAAATTCTAGTTCTATGATTGGAATGACACCCAGCCTGTACTGAAGAATATGCCTTGTCTCAACCGATGACAGGCACAACATAAACCCTTCAGATTATGCAAAATAGGGTCTAAACTACAACATTTGTCAAAATAAATAAAAATCTGTTTATGCATTTTTAGATAATTGACGTTAAAGCTTTAAAAAGGCAATTGTTTAATTCAATTTTTTTCTCTCCAAGAAATCATTGAATAATTTCACAACCCTGTTTGTAAGCTTTCAAAGAACATCAAACTCTACCATTTATCGTTTTCAGTGATTAAGACATGGTAGTGTGGGGTAAACAAAATCGGTCAACTTTGAGCACCTCTATCTCCTGAATGTTTTGTCATTCAGGACCAAAGGCACTTTCTGACCACTTCCACCATCAAATCAAAAGGTTTGCAGTAAGAAATGAACTGAAATCATGTGGAAAGACCCTGCTGTCTTATCTCAAGTTGGAGGACATTTTTTTTGAAAAACAACCTCTTCAAAAAAATGATAGGGAAAGTTGGTTTGTAAAGCCTAGATGGCGGGTCTATCAACTGCCTTTCTTGTCCCACATTGTGAGCTTTACAGGTATCTAGGCTATACATATTGACGTGATAAATCCCTAATTCCATCCAAGTCGGTCTTGCTGAACTTGTTATTAAACTAGAAGTTCCGAAGGAATATAACTTGAACTTTCTGTTGATTTCACCTAGGGTGCATTATTTTTTAAGACTAGGCTACAACCACAATAGTCTACCAGACCGTAGCATTTTCACGCGTTATGTTAAAATGACTGCCCAAGATGTGTGACTGAGAAAACAAGGCAAATGGACAAATATAGGGTTATTTGTCCATTAGAATTCTAGGCTTGTTATAACGGCCAATTGACATAATGAAATAAAACTATCTTAATTGTAGGCTGTGTATGTCAGTGCTTGACTTGGGCCAGAGCTGTCAAGAGCGCCATACCGACACTTGTAATTTTTGGGGAATTGCATACCGGCTCATCTATAATAAACAAAGTCAGTATGATGATAGGCAGAAACTACTTCTCCAATAGAAATCCTCTATTACACTTATATGCGATTTCATGGCGATGTTGGCTGGCTATGCTCATGCATAGAAACACGTCATCGGTCCAACAGTCGTCTCACGGCGAACTGCGCATTAGCAGGCTGACAAATCAAATCCTTTGATATAAAGTTGTTTTTGACAAAAATGAAAACGTGTCAGTTTTTCACTTTGACGAGGTTGGAGTAGTAACATGTTCAACTACTTAAGACATTCGCTCCAATCTAGGTTGTGCCTTTAGATTTTGAGAAAATGAACAACTCAACAAGAATTTTTCCACTTCTCCTATTGACTTCCTCAAACCCCAAGCCCCGACGCCTCTGGGTTTAGAAACGGTGACAAAGTAGCCTATTGACGGTCCAGATTCACACACCACGGCAACAAAAAAAAGGTTGATAAAAAAATAGGAATGAAAGCGGGATCTGCATTGAATAGCAATGCGGAGTGGGCATTCATTTCTTGATTCCGCATTGTTCAAATGTATTTGCTGCTTGTCTGTGAATATGTGTGTGACAGTAGGCTGTTCGAGATTGCGCAGATTGAAAATGCGCCTGTTTGAATGCGCATGATGCGCTGTTCCAAGTTGTCAAATGAGGGTTTGTAAGGTACTACTTTTTGTTAATGTAATTCATCAAGGGCGCACTTTTAAATATGATGAATCACTTAAAAATCGACATATCAGCAATTCAGTGCATGTCTGTGTGTGCTGGGTGTCTGCCATTGGGAGTGGGCGGTTGCCCAAAGAGAGAGCAGGACATTTCAGCAGCAGGTATAAAATAATGATAGGCAACCGACTAACTAGATGGCCAATTCAAAACATAACAGTTATATTGTTAAGTAACTAAGCATTTATGTCGTCGCCTTTCCACCAGCACTGTAAAGCCTGAATAACTGCACAGTTGTAAAGCTGGGATTCCCTTCTACTAAACAGTAGCCATGTAACTGTGACAACGAAAAAAAATATTCTAAGAATAGCCTAAATGACAAATAACTTGCTTATATATAAACATGTCTAGATAGATATTTTGCTTTGAAGTAGCCTAGCTTATCCATTCGATCCCTGATTCATTGAATGAGGGAACATTTGTATAAAGAGAAAAGTGTTTGCTTGTAATGGTACAATATTTGATATCAAGGATCCTCCATGATAACTACTGCATGGGTTTGCAGGCTTTTGTTCAAGCCCCAGTCTAACCACGTTATAGCCTAATCATCAGTTGCTCAACAGCACCTTGATAAGCAGACTTGGGTTTTTCCAAGCCTGCACACCAAGGAGTTCTCCAGATGGAGGGTTGGGTCTACATGGGATCAGGGTAGGTCTACATGGGATCAGGGTAGGTCTACACGGGATCAGGGTAGGTCTACATGGGATCTGGGTAGGTCTACATGGGATCAGGGTAGGTCTACATGGGATCAGGGTAGGTCTACACGGGATCAGGGTAGGTCTACATGGGATCAGGGTAGGTCTACATGGGATCAGGGTAGGTCTACATGGGATCCGGGTAGGTCTACATGGTATCAGGGTAGGTCTACATGGGATCAGGGTAGGTCTACATGGGATCAGGGTAGGTCTACATGGGATCAGGGTAGGTCTACATGGGATCAGGGTAGGTCTACATGGGATCAGGGTAGGTCTACATGGGATCCGGGTAGGTCTACATGGGATCAGGGTAGGTCTACATGGGATCAGGGTAGGTCTACATGGGATTAGACACAGCTAGCTTCCAGTGTCAATAATGCTTACTTTTTCATGTAGGCTATAATAATAGTCATGACAATTTGGTTAAAAGTCATGGAGCAGTCATGGAAACTGTGTATAAACCCTTAACAGTGTATAATCAGAGGTCTCTATAGCATAATGTCATATGTGAATTTCGGTGAACATAGTCTATTGGACCGACATGGAAAAGACAGCTCCTGCACTTCTTTCATCCCAAGTCAATCACTCATAGAGAAAACAAGCAGTTTTCTTAGCCTATTCCCTCTACAGGAAAGTCGTCTAATTTCCTTAAACAGCATCACTTAGGAGACAAGGTACCCGTGTTAACTCGCGGGTTTACTGTTCTCTATTCGAGGAAGGTTATTATAGGATGTAGGCCAGGCTACTTGACAGCTGTAGGCCAGTCTGAGTAGACTAAAAGGTAATAAGCATAACGTAACGCTCTTCCCACGGGTTGACACAGCCTAAACAATGTCCTTGTGTTGTACCTGTACCTAGTAGGCTCGTGAGGCGCAATTTTCAACAGCCAATGAATTCAACGTGGAACACCGAAATACCTCTGTCACTTCAGCGCTCCTGGTTATGTCAGTAGCTGCACATCAAATGAAGAGGAAGATCACGTAGTGGAGGCTAACTTGATTTACATCTCTGTTGCTATGACGCAGACAACCACAACCGTCGGGGACAAAATAACTAGCTAAAGGTAGGTTCATTGAGTAGAGGTGAGTATTATAAATTCTCCGTCAGAACAACACGCGCGGTCTACCCACACCAACTGTCGACGTAACGAGCAGGCGTGTCCTTCCTTGTGCGCTGTCACAAATCTTCCTCCTCCTCGCGGTTCAACCGAGTTCTTCGTCCAAAAGTCCCGGTTCCCATGGAGCCGGAGTTAGTGGGCGCGACCAACCCACTTATGAAGCACTACCTGTCTTTGGCGGGGGGGTATGTGGGGTATGAAATAATTTTGACATAACACATTTTTGCTATCGTTCTTTTTTTACATCCGTTATTAGACAGCGTCAACGCGGAACACTAATGATTATAAACATGGTCTTTTGCCTGCTAATGCCTGCAATGCAGTGAAGAAAACAATATGACAACAATAACGTCTAATGTAACTGGCCCCTCTAACAGTACAACTGGCCCCAGCTTGGCCCCCCAGTTGAAATGGTCTAGAACCGCCACTGTTATGAAGGTGATGAGAGGCCACCAACAAGAGTCAAACGGTCAAAGGAAGTGTTGTAATAACTGCTACCAAATGTTTTATATTTCTGTAAGGTGCAAGCTATAACCACAAGGTGGCAACACAAACTTTTATAAAGGACATGAAGTAAAGAAACTACAAACTTACATAAAGTAATTTGCCAAATTGTAATTTGTTTTCTGCTTACAGTAAGCATTGCTAATTGCCCAGAGCTAGTCTTTTGAGAGCTGGCATAACTTTTAATCATTTTGCAATATCCACACAAGCTGTTGCAACAACATACTTTTATTATTGGTATAAAATCCATTTAATTAGCTTGAAAAGTACTTGCTTTACAGGGAGATGACGTCGAGATGAAAAAGATCTCCAAGGAGGGGAGTAGACCTAAATGTTTACATTTCCATGTAAAAGGACCCATGAGCACCAATGTGAAGTTCATAGGAGCATGTCAAATTGGCAGCGGCAACAGTCATTCAGGGCATGTTTAGCAAAAAAAAATAATAACATTTATTCTGTTTTGCATGTTATTTTGGCATTAATACATGTCACATATCAGTTTGCAAACAATGTAAAATAAATAAATAATTTAGTTAATAAAGCAGCATACAAACATGGTCTCTTTTTTGCTTTCTTGAGTAAAGCAGCTCCAAAATGCAGGTGTTTCAGCCTAGCTCAGTGCTTTCTGTGGTGGTGGGGCAGCCAGCGGAAAAATACAGAGCGTAGGGGTTGGAAATGTTCTCTAGTTGCACCGTGATTGGCTCAGTGTTCTGTCACTCAAGGGGACACTACGTCACCGCAAATCTACGGGTAGAGCTCAAAAATTCAAGCCCCTTGAGTGCTGCCATAGACTTTCGTTAGAAGTGCCCATCCATGAAGGCTCATGGTCATTGGCCACAGATAAAATTACCTCAAATCACGTTATATCTACCGTAGCTTTAATTGGACTGATCATGTCAACATCATACTTTCAAAGTATTAGCTAGCAAGTTAGACAAGCAGTCATCATCATGATCAAGTTGGACATTTCAACCTGCATGTCCTGATCGCGTGTGGTGTGGGTGACGAACCGCGTTTGGTCAGCATGTTATGTTTTTACTGATATCACATTTGTTGTGAATTATTAAATGATTAAAATTCATAATTCACTTACCAAATCGGTAATGGAATTACTGCAGTAGAATTGTCTACAATGGGAAATCATAGTAGTCACCAACCACAGTTGGGTCACCTGCGACTGTCCTCCCTTCTACTGGCATACTGTTATGTTCAGCTCATAACTGTTTTCTTTCTCTTTCTGTTGTCTGGTGATCAAAGCAAGACTGTGAAAACACTCTCTCTCACTCTCTCTCTCTCCAGTTAATGTCGCCTTTCCCGGCTCTTAATGACACCTACCCTCTTTCCATTTACTGTAACAAGCATCCTCACCCACTGATCACCGACCAAAAAGTAGTTGAAATTTGGTCAGACCACCCTGGCTGGACCAGATCTAAACCAATGATAGGTGTCGATGTTACACAAGTTTGGACAGCACAGTACAGTAGGGCACAGTAGAGAACAGTACAGCAAAGTGCAGAACAGTAAAGAAAAGTACAGTAGAGTAGAGTTCAGTGCAGTGCAGTACAGTACAGCACACTAGAGTAGTGTAGAGTACAGTATAATGTACTGTACTGTACTCTACTGTACTGAACATATCTACTTTACTGTACTCTTCTGCACTGAAGTCTACTGTACTGTATAGCGCTAGACTGTGATGTCCAAACTTGTGAAACAAAAACATCTATGATTGGTTCAGATTTGGTCTGGTCCGGACCAACCAAATGGTGCCTTGTTTGGGGGCGGAGCTCATTAGCCAGTGTGTAGAATAATATCCAAATGTGACCCGTTTCAGAAAACTAGGCGTATGTCGTGGGTCACTACTTCACAGGAGAGCCATTTGAACGTAACATTTTTTTTTACATCATTTTTTGGGGCAGAAATGCCTTCTCGAACATGTGAACTTTCATGTGCCTTAATAACAAACTTGTATGCCATCTGTAAATACGAATAAAATGTTTTAATTACGAGCCTAGTTGGTTTAGCCAAATAAAAAGATAGCAACATTCATGTTAGTCATGATTGGCTGAGCTAGTGAGTGGGCTGGACATGCCGAGAGATGAGTTTGGATTGGTCTGCCATATAGCACGCTTCTGTCTATATGAGCTGGTCAGTATGTGTAAGTAATCCTGTCTAACGCAGCTTTTTTTAAATGTATCGTGTATTAAAACTGCAGAAGTGTTGCTCTCCACTTTCTGGAGGACTGAGTTTTGAAATCAGTGGAATTCGAGTATGATAGCTAAGGAGATGGAGAAAACACCTGTCTCCAGATTACATCTCCAAATAAGGGAAATCATGGCATTCAACACGAGACGCATCCCACCATGAATGATGTATAGTCTAGCTGGCTACATTTTCAGATATTACACGTTTCTAATTTTGACAGAAAAATACATTTGCTTGGCTAGTCATAGCTTAACGTTAGCTAGCTAACATTGAACCTGGTTGGTTAGCTACCTGAAGATTCATGCAGGGTAGTAACATCATGAGTTGTGATTATGGTTTATTGTTTACCTAGCTAGCTAGCTAATGTTAGCTGGCTGGCTCGCTAGCTAACGTTACGTGTATGACCTTATTATTCGTATCTCAGAACCATTTGCTTAGCTAGCTATAGCCTAATGTTAGCTAGCTAACATAGAACCTGGTTGGTTAGCTACCTGCAGATTCATGCAGGGTAGCAACGTCATGAGTTGAGATTATGCTTCATTATTTACCTAGCTACATGTCTAAACAAAATACTCAAATATGCAAGTAATCATTTCTGGTGCGTTCATAAATTCAGTCTGGCCATCTACTCCGATTTCAGAGCACTCTCGTCTGAGTGTGCCAGAGAGCGTAGAATAACTGATGAATTTACGAACGCTCAACACCCGTTGAATATTTATTTATATATTTTTTGACCTTTATTCAGCAAGGCAAGTCAGTTAAGAACAAATTCTTATTTACAATGACGGCCTACCAAAAGGCAAAAGGCCTCCTGCGGGGACGTGGGCTGGGATTAAAAATAAAAAAATAGTACAAACACACATCACGACAAGAGAGACAACACAACACTGCATAAAGAGAGACCTAAGACAACCACATAGCATAGCAGCAACACATGACAACACAGCATGGTAGCAACACAACATGACAACAACATGGTAGCAACACAACATGGCAGCAGCACAACATGGTAGCAGCCCAAACCATAGTACAAACATTATTAGGCACAGACAACAGCACAAAGGGCAAGAAGGTAGAGACAACAATACATCACGCAAAACAGCCACAACTGTCAGTAAGAGTATCCATGATTGAGTCTTTGAATGAAGAGATTGAAATAAAGCTGTCCAGTTTGAGTGTTGGTTGCAGCTCGTTCCAGTCGCTAGCTTCAGCGAACTGAAAAGACGAGCGACCCAGAGATGTGTGTGCTCTGGTGACCTTTAACAGAATATGAATGGCAGAACGGGTGTTGTATGTGGAGGGTGGCCGATGTCGGCAAAAAAAGTGCAATTAAATTGTTGCCAGCAGCACAGTTACAGTCACCAACGCTCTGGATAACGAAAACTGCCTAACCAGCTCTGCTATGGCGAGTAAAATGGTCAGAGTGGGGTGTTCTCTCATTATGTGTCTGGAAGTAGCTAGCAAGTTAGCCAGTTAGCTTGGGTGCTTGACTGCCGTTGTGAGGTTCGGATCAACCCTACTTTTCGGCCAGAGCATCCAGTGTGAGCTCTGAATGCGAAAAGCTCTGAATTTATGAATGGACAATCTGACAGCACACACAGTTGCAGTCACCAACGCTCTGGATAACATAACAGCCTAACCAGCTCGGCTAGGGCGAATAATGTTCAGTGAGCTGTTCTCTCTCACTTAGATGTCTGGAAGTAGCTAGCAAGTTAGCTTGGGTGCTTGACTGCTGTTGTTAGTACATTCCGATCAACCTTTAAAGTGTTGGGGGGTGCTTTCGCTTAAGTGGGTGTGAACGATGCTGAATGGGTGTAGACAAAGAAGGGCTCTACAATAGTAGTACCAAAACAATCAAAGGCCATTTTCTCACAAGTGAGTTTACAAGTTTATCAACTTTCAAAGCAAAATTACTTTCCCATTGTTCCTCAACTGTAGTGTATGATATACCATTGTATAGCTCAGCGTCTCTACTTTAAAAAACAACATTTCAAATTTTGCTACATAAGATCGATTTGAGCCGGTCGGTAACACATATGCAAAAGGTTATTGCATTTGTCTACCTATTCAGTAAGAGAATGATATTCATATCCATAATTATACATTTCTGTATAGTACAGATGTGGGACCCATGATGTAATTCCTTTACCGTAATTCCGTTAATGTAAATCCACTTCACTTACTGTAGTTCAATAACCAAAATAGATTTTTTTTAAATCAAGGTCTCATGTCACCCCATTCTTCTGCAGACATCGTTGAATCTTAATTCGGAGAAGATATTTAACAGTGTTTTTGGAAAATGTGGTCACATAAAAAACTGAGGGAGATTTTACCAAAATTCTGTTACCAAACTTTGTATCTGCACAGTTCTTCCAGTACATGTGTTTTTGTAAAATGTTCAGTGTTAAAATTAGTCCTTGTGCCCAGAGTTGTATTGTTTGTTAAACTTTAAATCAATGGTTTTTGTTTGAAGTGAATTCCGTCACCGAGGAATTGACCGGGGGTCAAAGGTTCGGGGATGGAATGACTGAAATATTCTTCTTTGAAGGGTCAAGGTGAAAGGGGGATACCTAATCAGTTGTACAACAATGCCTTCAACTGAAATGTGTCTTCCGCATTTAACCCAACCCCTTTTACAAAATGGTATGATGTTTTCACATGGAAAAAAGTACCTTGCACTTGTTAAAGCTTTTAGAATCAATTAGTTTTTTCCCCTACCTCAATATTTAGATGCCAGATCTAAGTCATGACATTTGCATGTTTGCTCTCATCACTATGCTTGCTCAATGTAACGCAAACAATGCCATACCTGTTCCATATAATCCTGTCGTACTGCTTTTGTTATAGCTTACGTCAAGTATTGCTAAGAGTAAATCAACAGTATTTATTCCAGAGACCAGGGTTGCATCCCAAATGTCACCATTTTCCCCTATATAGTGTACTACTTTTGATGAGAGCCCATAGACATGGCACCATGTACCCAATATAGTGCATTACTTTTGAAGAATATTTGGGAGCCATTTGGGACACATCCTTTCGCTGTATCTACTCAGGGGCCATTCATAATGATGCATCATCCAAAAAGAATGGAAACCACCCAAATGAACAACTGCTCCGACATTTGGGTCTTCGTCTGTGTTAACGGCAACCATCGCCAAGGAGACAGGCTTTGTGTGGAATCAGAGATCTGTGGCGGTCTGCTGGTAGTAACTGTACGCAGGCCCATCCAGCTGGGCTTGGTTTAAACCAGCAGGGACGCAGACATGGACACCTCACCACCCTATCCATCCGGTACAGGCAGATGTTTTCTGGACATTGTTGTTCCGCCCCATTGGTAATTGTTTTCTTTCAGGAGCGGCCAAGGGCTGAGGTGCCAGGGAGGGCCTGAGGATGCAGGCAGGGATGGATATGTGAGGTTGGCAGTTCCACGCAGCTGAGCGTCCAGCATTCTCCCTTCCATCCAGCATCTCCATGTGGTTTGAATAGACAACAGACAATGGGAAAACAATGATTCTGTAAGCAGAAAAGAGGCCTAAAAATGTGAGGGTAGAGCCTTCTGACTCACAACATATGCACTATTTTAAAGATAATGGGGTATTTATGTTGGTATGAACCACTGACATAATGCACTCTCCATTTATGACTGAGTTACGGTCTTTTAAAGGGTATTTTTCATCATGACATATGTGCATTAAGTTGAATGTGTTTTGTATTCGTTTGCATGGTTATAGTAACAACTTCGCTGTATACCCAAAGACATGCTGTGCAGTAGTCTTCTGCTTTAGCACACAGAGCTCTGGTTTTGTCTTAGCAGACACTTATCAGACAGTTGGCCTCCAACTGGGCCTGTCACACAGTCATCAGTAGCTGCTGGGGGACTCCATGTTGAAAATGGATCCAATTAACACATACTGAGTGACCAAGGCTCTACTATCAGGCCATTATCCAGTCTTTGGTAAGAGGACACTGTTTTACAGCCAGTAGGGCCCTGAATTTAAGCCACTAGAGGGCACTTGCACACTTCTTATTGCAAGCTTGTCACCTTACAGAACACAGGCTATGGCCCTAAAGTTCTTGAAGTAATCACTGATTAGAAATGACTGGATAGGTGAAAGCATGGTGAAAGAGCCCTCGCTTTCATCTATCCAATTATGTAAGATCAGTAATTATTTAAAGGAAGAGAGGAATGAAGAATGCCTTTGGAATGTATTCAAACTGGGCTTAAACTTATGAAACAAAGACCCCTCATTGTGGGTTTCAGTAGGCCTATTTTTTTATGCAGAATGTCCTGTGTGTCTCAGGTGGAAGAGCAAGGCACTTGCAATGCCAGGGTTGTGGGTTCAATTCCCACGGGGGACCAGTATGAAAAGGTACAAAAATGTATGCACTTGCTGTAAGTTGCTCTGGATAAGAGCATCTGCTAAATGATTAAAATGTAAAAATAATGTTCATGTCATACATGTCCATCTACTGTAGGCCTACAGAGTATAAAACAAATCAGTTTCAATAATAATTGCAGTGGCTAACCTAGTCAAAAGTTCCTGATAACCACTTTGTTTCTCTAGACAACTGTGTTGCCTTCCACAATTTTCAAATGTCCCGGCATAGCCTAAGGCAGGGGTCCCCAATTACATTCAGCCATGGGCTGATTTCTCCTTGAGCTGATGGTCGGGGGGCCAGAACATAATTATACATATTTTGTGCACTGCAAACTGACTGCAAGAATCCCAAACAGATATAACTCGTTTTTGAGAAAAACATAATCATTTCAAACCTTGTTTACATTGGGATACGATCACATATCCCTCTTTGTTTATGCTTGGGAATACTTAGGAACAGACTTGTTAAATTAAAATCTCTTTGAACTAATTTCCTGATGATTTTGCAGTATTTTGTGTCCTAAAACAGAAAAAGAAAAATATATGCTAAAAGAACTTGGGGGCCAAATATAATCACCCGCTGGCCTGTTCTAGGCTGGTGTTGATAAAAAAGGTTTTCAAATAAAATAGTTATTTCAAAATTGTCCCTTCAACATGCTATGGTTAACATGCATTTTCAAACTTTCCAGGCAATACGGAGCTCACATACCAATCCACCGCCGCCACCATTCATGCGTTTCTGTGCGGGAGATTTGTTTTTCCCTTAAACTTGTTTGTTGGTAAATAGTATTTGAAAGTTTTAATCCATTGCAGGAAAACGATTCCATCCAATGGCAATAAATCCAATCACCTCGAGAGGTAAATACTTATTTTCTCAGTAATGCGAGTTTCAATAATAATTGTAGTGAGAAAAAATGGTGTGCTCTCCATACCTGTGCATCCCACTTCCGGGTCACCTGTTTGCCCCTGGTCAGTGACCCATGACCTAACATGACTCCTCACAGTCTTGTGTACAAAATAAGTGGAATATACAAAGACAGATTATCTATAGACAAGAAAACACAACACAACAACCACATAAGTAGGCCAAAATAGCTCCTACAAGAATGCTTTGTTGTCTTGTATAATACTACTACAATGTCTTTATAATTATTTAATTGATACAGTATACTAATAGACATAATTTAGGGTATTGCTAAAGGAACACAATTTGTTATATCTGATCTGCTGTATCTGTAAGCCCATGCTTTTAAGATGTAATTTAGTTTTAACCAGGATAAGACACTTGAGGCTAGAAACCTATTTTGCGAGGGGTACCTGGCAAAGATGGTTTGGACAAACACAGTGGCGCGAAGGTTGAGGTACAAGCCATGTAGTTGTTCTCATTCCTCCACTAGAGAGAGTGCCAACTCAACACACAAAGCCTTGGCTGTAGCCAAGCTGTATTCAGCTCACTGCCTGCCACACTTCTGTCAAGTTACTGTTTGCCTTAAAAGTCATGAAGAATGACAGATACAAGATGCTAATTATTTTTAGCTGAATTATTACTCTTTTAAAGTAATTTCAAATGCCCTTGCCAAAGAGTGTTGTAAGTTGCATGACCATACAAGATGCACACAAAAGGCCTGGAAAATCCAATCAGTCATCAGAAGGCTATTAAATTGTTGTGAATTGGGTTTCAATAATCTGCACCTGCAGTGCTTTGTAAAAGTATTCATCCTCCTTGGCGTTTTTCCTATTTTGTTGCATTACAACCTGCAATTTAAATGGATTTTTATTTGGATTTCATGTAATGGACATACACAAAATAGTCCAAATTGGTGAAGTGAAACTAAAAAAATAACTTATTAAAAAAATTAGAAAAAATAAAAAAATAAGTAAAAGTGGTGCATGCATATGTATTCACCATTTTGCAGTGAAGCCCCTAAATAAGATCTGGTGCAACCAATTAATTACTTCAGAAGTCACATAATTACTTAAATAAAGTGCACCTGTGTGCAATCTAAAGTGTCACATGATCTGTCACATAATCTCAGTATATATACACCTGTTCTGAAAGGCCCCAGAGTCTGCAACACCAAGCAAGGGGCACCACCAAGCAAGCAGCACCATGAAGACCAAGGATCTCTCCAAACAGGTCAGGGACAGAGTTGTGGAGAAGTACAGATCAGGGTTGGGTTATAAAAAAATATCTGAAACTTTGAACATCCCACAGAGCACCATTAAATCCATAATTAAAAAATTGAAAGAATATGGCACCACAACAAACCTGCCAAGAGCGGGCCGCCCACCAAAACTCACGGACCAGGCAAGGAGGGCATTAATCAGAGAGGCAACAAAGAGACCAAAGATAACCCTGAAGGAGCTGCAAAGCTCCACAGTGGAGATTGGAGTATCTGTCCATAGGACCACTTTAAGTCATACACTCCACAGAGCTGGGCTTCAGGGAAGTAAAATTGAGCTTTTTGGCCATCAAGGAAAATGTTATGTCTAGCGCAAACCCAACACCTCTCATCATCCAGAGAACACCATCCCCACAGTGAAGCATGGTGGTGGCAGCATCATGCTGTGGGGATGTTTTTCATTGGCAGGAACTGGGACAATGGTCAAAATTGAAGGAATGATGGATTGTGCAAAATACAGGGAAATTCTTGAGGGAAACCTATTTCAATCTTCCAGAGATTTGAGACTGGGTTGGAGGTTCATCTTCCAGCAGGACAATAACTCTAAGCATACTGCTAAAGAAACACTTGAGTGGTTTAAGGGGAAACATTTAAATGTCTAGGAATGGCCTAGTCAAAGCCCAGACCTCAATCCAATTGAAAACCTGTGGTATGACTTAAAGATTGCTGTACACCAGTGGAACCCATCCAACATGAAGAAGCTGGAGCAGTTTTGCCTTGAAGAATGGGCAAAAATCCCAGTGGCTAGATGTGCCAGGCTTATAGAGACATAACCCAAGAGACTTGCAGCTGTAATTGCTACAAATGGTGGTTCTACACAGTATTGACTTTGGGGGGGTTAATAGTTATGCACGCTCAAGTTTTGTTTTTTTGTCTTATTTCTTTTTTATTTCACAATAAAATATATTTTGCATCTTCAAAGTGGTAGGCATGTTGTGTAAATCAAATGATACAAACCCCCCAAAATATATTCTAATTCCAGGTTGTAAGGCAACAAAATAGGAAAAATGCCAAGGGGGTGAATACTTTCGCAAGCCACTGTAAGTGCTTTAACATTAACACACTACTGTGTAGAGATGTTTCCATTATATGTGAAAGAATCCAGATTACCTCAACAGACCCACCTCTTGCCCTCTGCATGAGGGTAAGAGGTGGGTGCCCTGGCATTCATTTTAAATTAGAACATACACAGCATCTGTGGAAATGTTGTTCAGAGATGTTGGTTTTGGCAGCGTTGGGCCTGTGTTGGGTGTATAACTGTCAGTCCTTAGCTTTACTGTACCACTACCACCCCACTAACGCCTGACAGAGCGCGAGGCGACCAGGCCCCAGCCGTGAATCCGTGGAGTCCGGGTGGGGGGGCAGACCTGTGAAGCTGCCACGGTTAACAGCAGCACGTCTCACGTATACGCTAGCACTACGCTGTCTGGCAGACTGGCTGATAAACAAAAGCCAGGCCTGATTATGGAGTAGCACCTCAGGACCAGATTTCTCGCAGGTTGACGTTTATTGTCATGAATCTTTCCCTGGAGGCAGAACTGAGTGATTTCCACTAGATGGGCCAGCTACAAAGTCAAAATTGGCTATATCGTAAACATTTATGAAAACAAAAATGAACAATTTAAGGTTATGGTTAGGCAATAGGGTTAGCAGTGTGGTTAAGGTTAGGGTTAAGGTTAGGGTTAAAATCCGATTTTATGACTTTGTGGCTGCGCCCCCTAATGAAAAAGTACTACTGAATTACTGCACAAAACCTATTTGTGCAGTAGTGACTATGTAGAGATTTGTAGGGATTGTGTAGTGAATGTGTAGTTTATGCACTACTCAAGATACACAAATAGAGTTTTGTAGTATTCAGTAAGAAAACAGTAGTGTTTCCAGTAGTAATTAGGTATAGATTTTTACTACTCATGTTTGTAGTAAATGAGTAGTCTAAACACTACAGGTTTACCACAGTACACAAGTTAACCTGTTATGGATAGGGGGCAGTATTTTCACGGCCGGATAAAAAACGTACCCGATTTAATCTGATTATTACTCCTGCCCAGAAACTAGAATATGCATATAATTATTAGCTTTGGATAGAAAACACTCCAAAGTTTCTAAAACTGTTTGAATGGTGTCTGTGAGTATAACAGAACTCATTTGGTAGGCCAAAACCTGAGAAGATTCCAAACAGGAAGCGCCCTCTCTGACCATTTCTTGGCCTTCTTGATCATCTCTAACCAAAACAGGGGATCTCTGCTGTAACGTGACACTTCCTACGGCTCCCATGGGCGCTCAGAAGGCGGCAAACAGCTGAATGGTGGCTTTGCAGGCCCTGGCTGAAAAACATTAGCGCATTTTGATAGTGGTCGATCAGAGAACAGAGACTGGAGGCGCGTGCACGAGGCAACCCCATGTTTTTATTCTTTCGTCTTTGAACGTAAACAACGACTCCCGGTCGGAATATTATCGCTTTTTTACGAGAAAAATAGCATAAATATTGATTTTAAACAGCGGTTGACATGCTTCGAAGTACGGTAATGGAATATTTAGAATTTTTTTTGTCACGAAACGCATCGGGCGCGTAACCCTTCGTCACCCTTGGATAGTGTCTTGAACGCACGAACAAAACACCGCTATTTGGATTTAACTATGGATTATTTTGAACCATACCAACATTTGTTATTGAAGTAGCAGTCCTGGGAGTGCATTCTGATGAAGAACAGCAAAGGTAATCAAACTTTTCTAATAGTAAATCGGAGTTTGGTGAGGGTCAAACTTGGTGGGTGTCAAAATAGCTAGCCGTGATGGCTGGGCTATCTACTCAGAATATTGCAAAATGTGCTTTCACCGAAAAGCTATTTTAAAATCGGACATAGCGAGTGCATAAAGGAGTTCTGTACCTATAATTCTTAAAATAATTGTTATGTTTTTGTGAACGTTTATCGTGAGTAATTTAGTAAATTCACCGGAAGTGTTCGGTGGGAATGCTAGTTCTGAACGTCACATGCTAATGTAAAAAGCTGGTTTTTGATATAAATATGAACTTGATTGAACAAAACATGCATGTATTGTATAACATAATGTCCTAGGCGTGTCATCTGATGAAGATCATCAAAGGTTAGTGCTGCATTTAGCTGTGGTTTTGTTTTTTTGTGACATTATATGCTAGCTTGAAAAATGGGTGTCTGATTATTTCTGGCTGGGTACTCTGCTGACATAATCTAATGTTTTGCTTTCGCTGTAAAGCCTTTTTGAGATCGGACAGTGTGGTTAGATAAAGAAGAGTCTTCTCTTTAAAATGGTGTAAAATAGTCATATGTTTGAAAAATTGAAGTTTTGGGATTTTTGAGGAATTTGTAATTCGCGCCACGCCTATCATTGGATATTGGAGCAGGTGTTCCGCTAGCGGAATGTCTAGATGTAAGAGGTTAAGGAACCTGGGACTAAACACCTCCCTCTGCAACTGGATCCTGGACTTCCTGACGGGCCGCCCCCAGGTGGTGAGGGTAGGTAGCAACACATCTGCCACGCTGATCCTCAACACTGGAGCTCCCCAGGGGTGCGTGCTCAGTCCCCCCCTGTACTCCCTGCTCACCCACGACTACATGGCCAGGCACGACTCCAACACCATCATTAAGTTTGCAGACAACACAACAGTGGTAGGCCTGATCACCGACAATGACGAGACAGCCTATAGGGAGGAGGTCAGAGACCTGGCCGGGTTGTGCCAGAATAACAACCTATCCCTCAACGTAACCAAGACTAAGGAGATGATTGTGGACTACAGGAAAAGGAGCACCGAGCACATCCACATTCTCATCGACGGGGCTGTAGTGGAGCGGGTCGAGTTTCAAGTTCCTTGGTGTCCACATCAACAACAAACTAGAATGGTCCAAACACACCAAGACAGTCGTGAAGAGGGCACGACAAAGCCTATTCCCCCTCAGGAAACTAAAAAGATTTGGCATGGGTCCTGAGATCCTCATAAGTTCTACAGCTGCAACATCGAGAGCATCCTGCCTGTTTGCATCACTGCCTGGTAAGGCAATTGCTCGGCCTCCGACCGCAAGGCACTTCAGAGGGTAGTGCGTACGGCCCAGTACATCACTGGGGCAAAGCTGCCTGCCATCCAGGACCTCTACACTAGGTGGTGTCAGAGGAAGGCCCAAAAAATTGTCAAAGACCCCAGCCACCCCAGTCATAGACTGTTCTCTCTACTACTGCATGGCAAGCGGTAAAGGAGTGCCAAGTCTAGGACAAAAAGGCTTCTCAACAGTTTTTACCCCCAAGCCATAAGACTCCTGAACAGGTAACCAAATGGTTACCCAGACTATTTGCATTGTGCCCCCCCCCCCCAACTCCTCTTTTACACTGCTGCTACTCTCTGTTTATCATATATGCATAGTCACTTTAACTATACATTCATGTACATACTACCTCAATCAGCCCGAACAACCAGTGCTCCCGCACATTGGCTAACCGGGCTATCTGCATTGTGTCCCAACACCCGCCAAATCCTCTTTTTACGCTACTGCTACTTTCTGTTCATCATATATGCATAGTCACTTTAACCATACCTACATGTACATACTACCTTAATAAGTCTGACTCACCGGTGTCTGTATATAGCCTTGCTACTCTTATTTTCAAATGTCTTTTTACTGTTGTTTTATTTCTTTACTTACCCACCCCCCCCCCCCCCACACACACACACACACACACACACACACACACACACACACATATATACCTTTTTTTCGCACTATTGGTTAGAGCCTGTAAGTAAGCATTTCACTGTTGTATTCGGCGCACATGACAAATAAACTTTGATTTGATTTGATTTGTCAATGGTAATCAGGTAAAGATTTGTTCTACTTGACGTTGGTAGTAAATCAGTAGTGAAAATACTAAAGCTTTACTACACAGGCTTTTCAATAGTAATCTGAGTTTTTACTACTTGTTGTTGGTAGTAAATAAGTTGTCACAATCCTACAGACTACACCGGCTTTTTGTGACCGCAGAAGACAAAACAGGAAGTGTCACATCAAATCAAATGTATTTGTCACATACCCATGTATTTGTCATATACACATGGTTAGCAGGTGTTAATGCAAGTGTAGCGAAATGCTTGTGCTTCTAGTTCCGACCATGCAGTAATATCTAACAAGTAATCTACCAATTCCACAACAACTACCTTGTACACACAAGTGTAAAGGAATAATACGAATATGTACATAGAAATATATAAATGAGTGATGGCCGAACGGCGTAGGCAAGATGTAATAGATGGTATGGAGTACAGTATATACATATGAGATGAGTATTGTAGGGTATGAAAAAATATAAAGCGGCATTGTTTAAGGTGGCTAGTGATACATTACATCAGGATGGCATAGAGTACAGTATATACATATGAGATGAGTAATGTAGGTTATGAAAACATTATATAAAGTGGCATTGTTTAAAGTGGCTAGTGATACATCTAATACATCAAGATGGCAAGATGCAGTAGATGGTATAGCGTACAGTATATACATATGAGATGAATGATGTAGGTTATGTAAACATTATCTAATATAAATAATATAAAGTGGCAAGTGATAAATTGATTACATCAATTTTCCCATTATGTAACGCCCTGGCCATAGAGAGGGGTTTTTTGTTCTTTATTTTGGTTAGGCCAGGGTGTTACATTGGGTGGGCGTTCTATGTTCGTTTTGTGGGTTTTTTGTATTTCTTTGTTTTGGGCCGTGTGTGGCTCCCAATCAGGCACAGCTGAAGTTCGTTGTTGCTGATTGGGAGTCACACATAAGGAGCATGTTTTTCCTTTGGGTTTTGTGGGTAATTGTTTCTGTTTCTGTTAGTGTTTTGCACCTGACAGGACTGTTTGGCTGTCGGTTTTTTCTTATTTTTGTATAGTGTTCTTTCTGCTATTAAATATTCAATGATGAACACTAACTCCGCTGCATCTTGGTCTACTCTCTCTCATCTCGGCCGTTACAGAATTACCCACCAAAAACGGACCAAGCAGCGGAGGAAGGAGCAGTGCAAGGAGAAGAACCAGGAGAGGAGCTATCTGGAATCGTGGACTTGGGAGGAAATCCTGGACGGTAAAGGACCATGGGCTCAAGCTGGGGATTATCGCCGCCCGCAGTGGGAGATCGAGGCGGCGAGAGCTGAGAGGCGCTGGTATGAGGAGAGGGAGCGCAACAGGCACGAGAGGCAGCCCCAAAAACATTTTTTGGGGGGGCACACGGGGAGTGTGGCGGAACCAGGAAGGAATTCTGGGCCAACTTCCCGTGCTTACGGCAGGCAGCGCAGTACTGGTCAGGCACCGTGTTATGCGGTAAAGCGCACGGTGTCCCCAGTACGCGTTCATAGCCCGGTGCGCTATAGGCCAGCCCCCCGCGCAAGTGCCATGTGAGTGCAGGCATCGAGCCAGGACGGGTTGTGCCAGCTCAGTGCGTCTGGTCTCCAGTGCGCCTTTTTGGGCCAGGGTATCCTGCACCGGCTCTGCGCACTGTGTCTCCAGGGCGCTGGGAGGGTCCAGTTCGCCCAATGCCTGCTCTCCGCCCGTGCCGGGCCAAAGTGGGCAGTCAGCCTGGAGTATGGGTAAAGAGCGTAAAGACTAGAACTCCAGTGCTCCCCCACAGCCCGGTTTATCCTGTGCCTCCTCCTCGGACCAGGCCTCCAGTGGATCTCTCCAGCCTAGTCCGTCCTGTGCCACCTCCCAGGACTAGGCCTCCAATGGGTCTCCCCATCCTGGTTAAGCCTGTGCCTCCTCCTCGGACCAGGCCTCCAGTGGGTCTCCCCATCCTGGTCCATCCTGTGCCACCTCCCAGGACTAGGCCTCCAGTGGGTCTCCCCATCCTGGTTAAGCCTGTGCCGCCTCCTAGGACTAGGCCTCCAGTGGGTCTCGCCAGTCCAGAGCCGCCAGAGCTGCCCGCCAGTCCGGAGCCACCAGAGCTGCCCGCCAGTCCGGAGCCGCCAGAGCTGCCCGCCAGTCAGGAGCTGCCAGAGCCGCCCGCCAGTCCGGAGCCGTCAGAGCCGCCCGCCAGTCAGGAGCCGCCAGAGCCGCCCAACTGTCCGGAGCCGCCAGAGCAAATTTTTCAATATTCTGAGTACATAGCTCAGCCATCACGGTGAGCTATTCAGACACCCGCCAAGTTCGGTGCAACCTAAACTCAGAATTAGTATTAGAAATATTCTCTTACCTTTGCTGATCTTTGTCAGAATGCACTCCCAGGACTGCTACTGCCACAAGAAATGTTGTTTTTGTTAGAAATAATCCATATTTATGTACAAATACCTCCGTTTTGTTTGTGCGTTCAGGTCACTATCCAAAGGGTAACGCGCGAGGGTGGAACGAGAGACGAAAAGTCAAAATGTTCCATTACCATACGTAGAAGCATGTCAAACGCTGTTTAAAATCAATGTTTATGGTATTTTTAACGTCAAATTGCGATAATATTCCAACTGGACAATAGCATATTCATTCAAGAAGAAAAAGAAGGAGGGGCGCTCGCGGGAACGAGCATATCCAATCCCTTTGTTGCCAGGCAGACCACTCAGTAACTGAGCTCCTATTATCTGCCCAGTGACAGGAAAATGCTCAAACCACTTTCTGAAGGCTTTAGACAGCCAATGGAAGCCTTAGGAAGTGCAACATCACCCCACAGACACTGTAGCTTCGATAGAGAATCAAAAGAAGAACTACAATTCTCAGACTTTCCACTTCCTGCTTGGAATTTTCTCAGGTTTTTGCCTGCCATATGAGTTCTGTTATACTCACAGACACCATTCAAACAGTTTTAGAAACTTCAGCGTGTTTACTATCCAAATCTACTACTAATATGCATATTCTAGTTTCTGGGTTTCTAGTAACCTGTTTAAATTGGGTATGTTTTTCATCCGGCCGTGAAAATACTGCCCCCCCAAGCCCAGACAGGTTAAACCTATGTCTCACAGCCCTTTGTCTCCGGTTTCCAGGCCACGCTGTTTCCAGGCCCACCCCGCCAATTGGCATACACGGTGAGGCGGCTCCTGAAAGTTCGACCGTGGGGCAGGGGATTCCAGTACCTGATTGACGGGGAGGGTTATGGCCCAGAGGAGAGGTGATGGGTCCCCGCTAGGGACATCCTGGACCCAGGCCTCATCGCTGAGTTTCAACGCCGGCACCCCGGTCAACCAGGTATGCACCCAGGTAGGATGCCAGGTGGTGGGGGGGGTACCGTCACACCCTGATCTGTTTCACCTGTCTTTGGGTGGGGTGGGTACCGTCACACCCTGATCTGTTTCACCTGTCTTTGTGGTTGTCTCAACCCCCCTTCAGGTGTCACCCATCTTCCCTATTATCCCCAGTGTATTTATACCCGTGTTCTCTGTTTGTCTGTTGCCAGTTCGTCAAGCCTACCAACGTTTTTCCCTGTGCTCCTGTCTGTTTCTAGTTTTCCCAGTTTTGACCATTCTGCCTGGCCTGACCTTGAGCCTGCCTGCCGTTATGTACCTTATCACACCACCCTGGATTACTGACCTCTGCCTGCCCTGACCCTGAGCCTGCCTGCTGTTCTGTACCTTTCGGACTCTGCTCTGGATTACTGACCTCTGCCTGCCTTTGACCTGTCGTTATGCCTGCCCCCCTGTTTTTGTAATAAACTTTGGTTACTTCGAAACTGTCTGGATATCGGTCTTCTCCTGAGTCTTGACAATTTGTACACTACTGTCTGAAATGTTTTGCCTCAATATAGCCTAATTCATGATGTGTAACGTGTGCAATGATGTGTCAAATCTTGATTTAGTGCATTATTATAGGGTAAGCATTAAAATAAGCCGCCTCAATATTTGTAGCCATAGATGATGATATCTCTCCAGGAGCTGATCCGTCGTCAGTCAGTATTGTGGAATAATTCTACTGTTAAGGTAAGCTTGGAAAGGGAAAATGCGGATCCAAGAGCAGTGTTTCCTTTCTTTTGATCAGTGTTGACACATACCTCAATCGACATACTTAAGTGTTAAAGTGTTAAAACACTCTTAAGCCTAAATTCCACAGGTTTCAGGAAACCGGACACAGGTCAGTTCTGGGCAGCACTGACTGTAGCTGTGCATTGCATGGGATGTAATGTTAAACATTGAATTCAGTCTGGTCCTGATTCCTAATCAATCTATGCTAGCATAGACATAGACCCTGTGCAACAAAGTGGGGAATAGACTTGTGTGTTTGTTGGTGCACATTTGTGTGTGTGTGTGTGTGTGTATGTGTGTGCATGACTGTGTCTGTACGTGTGTGTGTGTGTGTGTGTGAGAGAGTGTGTGTGTGGAGACACCGTGCCTGAACCCCGGTAGTGAGTCATACCAGCCAGAGCCATTTTATCCACAGCCACGTTGTAGCTGTGGTGACTCAGACCCCATCAACCCCCAGATCACTGATACAGGCAAAGTTCAGATCAAACGCTTACTAATGTTCCACACCATCTCCAAAATACAGCTGCTGCTGCATTAGAGAAACCAACCCTTCTGAGTCATATTGTATGACAGTAGGCTAAAAGTCTTAGTCACAAATCAATCTTAGTCAATAGATGATCAGGTTAATGGAAAATGGAAGGATTAGATTGGATCTCTTTTGAAATGTCCATTGATATGTTAATGTGATCAATGTAACCAGGCTCAGTTATGGAAGTGACAATACAAAAATACTATAGTTGCAGTCTTTAACTAATAGAGTGCATTGTAGTCATTTGCATTTCATTTCTACAAGACACCGTGCAGAAGCACAATGTGTTCCATGAGATGTGGCACTGCTCAAAATAATGAGCCAACACAACGTGTGTCAATCTGGGTTTGAGTGGTGTGTGTGTGTGTGTGTGTGTGTTAGTTGTAGAGACTGCATGGTACGAATGTGGCAAATCGTTTTTTGAAAGGCTTTGTAGGGTGTGAATTCTAGAAGAATAACTGTAATTAGCTTTACTGTGAATGTCTAATTTTCTCCAAAAAATACAACATCCCTTCATTGCTGCTATTCCTATTTATTCGATTTTTTTATAATGTATTATCAAAATGAATAATTAAAATAGAAAATGTGTATTGCTGTTATTTTTTATACATCTAATTATTCACTTTTCAACATTGTATTTTTTTTAAACGATCAATCAGCACGTCTATGCACACTAAAAATCCTCACAAATAATAAGATGTTAAAATGATAGATATTTACATTAATTTGAAATCTGAAATGCAGGGTGCATCAGTTATATTTGTTACCGCTTGATCCATGAGCAGGTATTTGGTCAGAACTGACATTGGGCTTACAAACAACTGAATATTGAGCCATAGTACATACAGTAATACAATGGTGTGTGTGTGTGTGTATGTGTGTGTACACGGGTACGTGTGTGTGCGCATGTTTGTGTACGCGTGTGTTGTCTCCAAGCCGGGTTAAATCATTAGGAAGTGATTCTCCCTAACAAGGTCTTAGGAGCTGTCAGGAAAGATTCACAAGCAGGTTTCGCCACGATGAGGAGAAGTGTAGCAGGTCTTATCAGGGTCTTTGCTTTTGCCGGGTGTGTTTTTAAAACAGCCCTCTTTATTTGTAGTGAATGTGTTCTAGCGAGGTCTCTGCTGTTGTTGTTCATTGATTAAAAGTGTTTTTTTCTCGCGATTACCCGTAGCGATTCTATTCCAGTTTAACAGGGTTAGTTGCCGTATAATGAAGGGGATGTAATCATTACAAGTGAAAAGAGTTTCACACAAGCTCATTGCCTGTGTTGTGTGTTGTTGTGGGGGGAACTTTGGCACTCCAGAGGGGTAGGTCTTGTTTCTACTTGTTTTTTGTGATGAGTGGTACTTGGTCAGGAAGAGCAGGAGGGTGTTAAATGCATTAATTGTGCTATCCGTCATACGGAAACTGGTACAAGTAGCAGGCTCCGATACAGTCTGTATACACTCACGAGGTGTTGCTCTTTTTATTAGTCTGATAACACTTGACACTGTTAAGCATAAGAGCCTTGAATATTCAAAAATGTATCTCAAATCAATATTTGACTTAAATAATGTACAATTGTATCTGACGAATATGCATTAAATGTACATCGAATATGCATTTCAATGCAGTTCTGACAATTCCTTTTGTTTTGATTTTCAGACCCATTGCGATTCATCTTTTCACTTGCCCTCTAATGATAATCTCACTTCCCTTTTTTTGCACCCACTACTAGGAGTGCAAGATTTACAAAGAGATTGAACATTATGAGTGAACATCCCAGCAGCAGCACAGCAAGATGTCTACGTCTATCCTACGAATGTGTTTGTGTATTCCTGTATGAGCTTCGCTATGTCCAAACACAATCATTTTAACAAACACAAATTACATTTCGGCGTGCGACACGAGACATGTATTTGAATTATGTTGAAGCGTCCGACCTTTTACCGAGCATTCTCTGATGGGGCCAATAGATAATAAATGGCTGACTTGTGAAGCTATAATGAAGTGACTGTCATGTTATTGACAGGGGAGCCCAATGCTTTGGCGCAAAGCAGCGCTTCCAACCGAAGGGCCTCCGGTAGGCAGATTATTACAGTGGCCTTTATAATGAGATAACGTTCCTCCTCTGCCACTGTTCACTCTGAAGGGGGGGAGGCGCTGTATTACTATTGCAGCTGCAAAACAGAGGTGTAAATTAAAGCAAAACAGGGTAAAAAAAAAGACTGTAAGTAGGCTACAGTATTCCAGTGATTTAAGTGTGAAATGCATTTTTTTCTCCAGTGGAAAGGACTATAGGGGAGAGAAAAGGGGATATTTGTTATCATGGTACTCACAATGTGGTGTGTTTGGTGTTGTGTGTACATGAGTGTGTGAGTGTGTGTGTGTGTGTGTTTCTGTTGTGTAAGTGCATGGGGATGCCCATGAACGTGTAATTAACAGTCAGACACAGTGTTGAAATTCACTGCTGCTGTTTTACCAGTCCTGAGGAGGCTGTCACTACTATTAGCCTTGACGGCTGATGGCTGATATGAGAACAGTGTACATTTCACACACTATTCAGCAGCCTCCCACACTAATCCAAGGAATTTCTGAACCTGTGGGATTTTTTTAATACATCTGATTAAAATCCCAGTACGGTGGTTAGAAATAACAGGCTTTTGTTAAATACTGTAACTGCCTTTTCTGTGCTTATTATGGAGAGCTGCATTGAGACGTCTGTGGATTTTTTTTGTGTAAATCAATGTTATTAATTTTGTATCAATGATTTAGCAGCAAGGACAGATTAATGCAGGGGCTCAAGAGGAAGCAAAAAACTAAAAGAAATTGTTTACAAAAAATTATATTAAAGGAAATACACTGAGTATACAAAACATTAAGGACATGTTCCTAATATTGAGTTGCACCCTGCCCTTTTACTCTCAGAACAGCCTCAATGGACTCCACAAGGTGTGGAAAGCGTTCCACAGGGATGCTGGCCCATGTAGACTCCAATGCTTCCCACAGTTGTGTCAAGTTGGCTCGATCTTCTTTGGGTAGTGGACCATTCTTGATACACATGGGAAACCTTTGAGCTTGAAAAACCCAGCAGCGTTGCAGTTCTTGACACAAGCGGGTACGCCTGGCACCTACTACTCTGTTCAAAGGCACTTAAACCTTTAGTCTTGCCCATTCACCTTCTGAATGGCACACATACACAATCCATGTCTCAAAGCTTAAAAATCCTTCTTTAATTAACCTGTCTCCTCCCTTTCATCTACACTGATTGAAGTTGATTTAACGAGTGACATCAATAAGGGGTCATAGCTTTCAGCCTGAATTCACCTGGTCAGTGGAAAGCGCAGATGTCCTTAATGTTTTGTACACTCACTGTATATACTGTATATATTATATATACAGTATATTTTATATATGTAGTACATATTTTGTATCCAACCACAGGTGGACTCAGAAGCCCGCTTTCAATGTGTAGACAGCCTGCTGCTTCTTGCTGGCACTCTGCTAATCATCAGATGGGGGAAGGAGAGGAGGTAGGGGGTCCACCTGGGTAATTGGGTGGCCCTGCCTTGATTGGGTAACTGATTAATTTAAAAAAGTATATAAAAAACTGCATAATAAAAAAATGTGACTGGTCAATTGTGTGGGTCAGGGGCTGGGCCCAAGCCCGTAGGGAGCCCATCAGGCATTTATTTTGATTTATTTTATTACGTTATGTTTTTTATTATTAAAGACACGCAACAGGATGCGTGTCTTGGAATATTTTTTATTCTGTACAGGCTTCCTTCTTTTCAATCTGTCAATTAGGTTAGTATTGTGGAGTAACTACAATGTTGTTGATCCATTCTCAGTTTTGCCCTATCACAGCCATTAAACTATGTAACTGTTTTAAAATCACCATTGACCTCATGGTGAAATCAGGGTTTCCTTCCTCCAGTAGTGACTGGGTGTATTGATACACCATCTAAAGCGTAATTAATAACTTCACCATGCTCAAATGCATATGTCTGCTTTTTTAAACTTTTACCCATCTACCAATAGGTGCCCTTCTTTGCAAGACATTGGAAAACCTCCCTGGTCTTTGTTGTTAAATTTCACTGCTCGACTGAGGGACCTTATAGATAATTCATTGTATGTGGGGTACAGAGATGAGGTAGACATTCAAAAATCATGTTAAACACAATTATTGCACACAGAGTGATTCCATGCAACTTATTATGTGACATGTTCAGCAAAGGTTTACTCCTGAACTTATTTACGCTTGCCTTAACAAAGGAGTTTAATACTTTTTGACTTAAGACATTTCAGCTTTTCATTTTTTTAAATTAATTTGTAAAAAATTGTAAAACATAGTGCCAGTCCAGTGATACAAAATCGACAAAAAAGATCAAGGGTTGTGAATACTTTCTGAAGGCACTGTATATCAGCACTTGGAATAAAATCATTCATTATAGATTCATCATAGATCAAAACAAAAGAAGGAAACGTAAAGAAGAGAGAAAGACAACAGAATGCTTTTATGGGGGTGAGAGAACACAATACACTGTCCATAACAAGGCATCTTCTTGGGGATAGAAAAAAAAGATTCCACTTTCAGAATGTGCAAGATCTCATGCAGTTGTCTCTCTCTCACTCTCTATCCCTCCTCTCTGTCGGCGCTAAATCACACGTTAGTACAGCCAGTGGAAGTGTTGACAGTTTTACAAACAGAAATGTAAAACGCCATACTCAAGGGGGTCTGAGAGATAAAGGGGTTGAGCTGAGCAGGGCAGGAAACGATGCAAAACGTGGCCTAGAGAGGCATCTAATGCCTTACAAACACCTCAATGTCTGCGGTTATTTTAATTATATACTGATGACTGCTACACCAGTAACAATAATAGCCTCTGCTCAGTGTGGAGTGGAGAAGGTGTACAGAGGGAGAACACTGTTGGTCGCTACTACTCATGGCATTTCCTGTAACCTTTTGCTTCCTGGCACCATAATCAAAATCAAGCGTGGTAAATAGGGCAAATCAAGTAAAACTAAAAAAGGCAATGTCAAGCAAACCAAACCTTGCTAATTCAAAACAAAACTATTGACTAAATTACTGTGTACAGGAGCTCATCAATTTGATAAAAATCTTATAGAAGAACCATTCTCTTCAACTCGTTGAAAATATGTGAACAAGTACACCCAAGTACATCAATAAACACAAACAAACCCAAACACTCACTTAAAACGCATTTTAATGTCCACAATGAATAAGTACAGTGCGGTTTGGCCTACAATATTAGCTCCATAGTGACTCTCCACTGTTGTCGTCAGTACACACACAACGTAAGAGCAATCAGCGAATGTGAGAGACGTTCCCCATGGGTTGTGTTAGCCTGCTGAGTACCGCTCTGGGGTAGGGACCATCAAGACCATTCAGATAGCCCTGGCTAATCAGAACACGGATTTAGAACACTGCCGAATCAATACAGATTACACACGACTATGTAGTTGAATGTGCTTTTTCAATTTCATAACCATTGAGTGGTCTATTGACGATACAAAGTTGCCTGAACATGTTTTCATAGTAAAATATTGCAATATGATGTGTGCAGTTCACTTGATTTTAGCACAGTTAATAAGCACAAGAACTTAAGCGAGTTATTGTTTTTTCATGTTTTGTTAGAATTGGCAATAAAATGCAATAAAATAAGATCACGTGTTGAATTTTACACAGTCCATTTAAAGGGCTCATCATGGACAGGACTTCAAAACAACCCTGAGTGATGTTTCAACACCTAGTATTTTCTTTAGGAGAGGATAGAAGCAGCTGGAGGGATTTGGTGAGGATGGGAGGATTTGTGTGTGTGTGTGTGTGTGTGTGTGTGTGTGTGTGTGTGTGTGTGTGTGTGTGTGTGTGTGTGTGTGTGTGTGTGTGTGTGTGTGTGTGTGTGTGTGTGTGGTTACATGTGAGGCTGATTGGGGAAAGGGTTTGTGTGTGAGTGAGAGACACTGATTGGCCCCAACTGGTCCCAGTACTGGTAGGGACACAGGCCTTGCCTCTCTGAAAGCTGTCATTAGAATGTGACAAAACTGCTGGGGGCAAAACTGGCTCCGGCACAATGATCAATTCGGCGGAGGGGATTGAAAAGGGGGAGGGAGGGAGGAGTTTTGGAGGAGTGGGGTGCGTCAAGGGTGCGTACAAGCCCCCCTGCTGGTTTAATTACTGCTATGTGCGCCTCCCCATTAACGGCACACCTATGGTCCAGTGGCCACCGCGGGCCTCCACAAAGCTGGCGGGGAGAAAAGGGGACCGCGGAGGGAGAGAGAAGGAGAAACAGAGAGAGACAAACGCAAGGCACTCATTAGCGAATGGTAATTGCCGGCCGAGAGGTTGTGCACTCACCTCACAAAACGCCACATGTCAATTTGTACCCCCTTCATTCATGGTCCTCACTCGCTTCTATGCTAGTCTCTCATTTTCTCTTGTTGAGGAGAATTGGATGGAGCGCCATGGGGGAAAACACTTGAGGGCTAATGTAAACACAGACACAGTGCCGTGGAGGGATCCTACTCGCAGCCTGGACCAGGCGAGGACACCTCCTCAGCTTTGCTCTGTCCTTACGCTATCAAGTCCTACGGCCTGTATGCCCTATGTTGCATTGGACCACTGACCCACTGAATTCTGTAGTTTCAAAAACGTGTTTGCAACACATGAGAGCCAAAGGTCAGCTGTCTGTTTTAAGCACCTGCAAAAGGAAAGGAAGAGATCAAGGCCTTGGTGGCATGCTTGTCCACAGCAGTGGAGGTTTGCAGTGCACAATCCTATATTGCTCAGCATGTACGATGCGACAAAACACCAGATCCCTCATGGTCATGGTCCGATGGCTGCCGAATATCTAATGCACCAAAGCCAATTCCATCAGCACTTATTTGGGGGGGGTTCTCTCTCTCTCTCTCATATTCAAAAGTGAAATCAAATCTTCCAATCTTACTTTGAAATGAGTCGCAGTTGTCCTCATGGATTAAAGTAGACTCATCATCGGAGAGGAGGAGGAATCTCTGGAGACTATCTACTTCAGCCTCGTCTCTATCTCTTTCTCCATCTCTCTCGCTCGCTCTCTCGCTCTCTCTCTCTCTCTCTCTATCCCTCCTTCCCTATTTGAATGAGCCACAGGGTAGCAAAGGTAAGCTTATCCATATTTCAATCAGAGATATCCTGTCAAAGGAATCACTCAATATTCACAAACCCTGTTCTGCTAACATGATCACAAGCTCCCGTCAAGCCGCTTGCTCTGTTAAACAACTGTCGATACGCCGGATAGTCCTATTCACTGTTTGGGGTTTTTAGTATTCGGATGTTTGCTAGAAGGCGTCATGCACTGTACAGTAACAACAATGACACAATGACTACAAAACGTTTAAAGATTTGTCATGAACACGTGAACACATTTTCAACCAACTTTTTTTGGTGAGTTTTCCACCTCTCTTGGGCTTGCCGATAGCTACAGTATGTCTGGTGTGGTTAGCTACACAGGAAGTCACGTTTCCCACCACTCTTATACAGCAATGTGTCTTCAGGCTGAGAAGCAGCACAGTAGTTGCCAGTAAGGCCTTTTACTGAACCACTTAAAAAAAAAGAAATCTTATGACAATCAGCATGTTTACAAACAGTAACACTTCATAGGCAAGTAACACTGACCATGACTCCATTTTGGGTTTTGTGTCAATAACGACAGTGTATGACCTATAAGGGGGAGGAACACTAACGATGTAGATAGAACAGAAATGGACAGAGATTGAGGAGAGATCTTCCTACACATCTTGTTTCAAACAGACACTCCAGGGAAGGCCAAAATAAAAAATGCTCTCCACAAAGACCAATATTCTGATTTATTGTAGAATATTTGGCTCTGGTGAAAAGCGCTCATTAGCAACCCTTCTGTATTATCATTTAGTAAAGGTTAACCTACAGTTAGAATATTATACGATTTCTTCACACCTAATTTTCCCCATCACATGATCTTTTCCTCTTCACAAGGCTTAATTGGCATCAAGATGGAAGTGAGAAAACATCAAAGGAAGTACAAATGGCAGGTATTTAACCTATTATAGTACATTCTCATATGCTCAATTATGATCCATGTATGGTCCGTTGTCCAACAACCCCACTCATAGAGGTTTGTAAGGACACTTACCAACTAGTCTACAGTAAGATCTGTTCTCCGTAATCCTTTATAAATGTGACTGCAAATTGAATCAAGTGATTGAGAAGATTTGGAGGGGCTACTCGACTGGGGTCCCCACCCATACTATACCACGATACACACTCTCACAAGCTCATACACGCTCACACAGTAGGAGCTGAGTTCAGGTCTCTTTTAATGGGGTGGTCATAAGGGGGTCTGCTAGTGTGAAGGAAAGGGGAGCTCACCCAAGTACATTAGCAGGCATCACTGGAATATTCCTTTTACTGTATGAAATATCTGGCCTGTGTTACATTCAGGACTTTATCAACATGGCCTTGTATGGTTTGTTTTTGCTTGGTCTCTATGTTTGTTTCTGTGTTGCCTTGTTTGCACATAGCCAGGAAATTGCACCTCGCAAGATGTGTGTTTGCCACATAACCCAAAATGACCGTACGTGTAGAGAAAGCAAATAAATAGTAATACGTCCTTAAAAGCTGAAGAAAGTGTTTAATAATTGTTTTTATTATAAAAAAATAAAATAAAAATCAGGACCAAATAGTAAACAAGAAAGAATGAAAAAAGATGTGCAAAAAATACAAAAGGTCTTTATTGGAGTGGTGTTTAATGGAGACAACTGGAGGGTTGGTAAGAGATCCTAATGTCAAAACTGAAACCGAAATCGCAATGGTACTGTAATTCCTCTCCCTTGCCATCCAACATCCAACCCTGGCATCCACACTTGGCATGGCCCGCCTCAGGACCAGCTTGTAGTCTGGGGCATTGAGAGCCCAGGAGGCTAGGCCTATACACCCGGAGGGCTTGGTCAGCGTTTTTTTCTTCTGGGGGTGGGTGGTGGTGGATGGGGATGGGTGCAGGCCAAGGCTGGCAAGGGCTGGGTGCCAGGGTCTCAGTGGGATGCACCCCTTTCTGGGAGGCTGCTTGGCCGGCCCCCTCCTGGTCTCCCAGCGTGGTACAGGGATGCTCGGTCAGTGCAAGACAGGTCCATCTGCCCCACACGGCACCTCGCCTCGGCCTGCTGCACCACTACAGCTACAGCTAGCCCCTCCACCACCTGCACAATTGCCACCTTATGGAAATGACCTACTGCTGCCCTGACCCGGAACACATGGCTCACCTTCACTAGGGATGGGTTGGACTGGGAGGGTTGCAGGTTTTGGATCTTGTCGTGCTCTTGTCTGCTTCATTGTAAAGCAAGGGAATACGCACTGTGAAGCTTAAGATCTTTCACTTCTTTGTTTTCTTTCAATGGGACTAATTATAAGAAGTAAATGAATGCTCTGTTGGTAAATAAGACAGTTTCTCAAACACTTTTAGGGTGCTTGACAGAAATAAGAAAAGGTTCAAAATCTATTATTTGAAGTGACCTAGAACATACAGTGAAGTGTGCAAAGAGTGAAAGACTGGTAAGCGCTCAAAACAAATGGTGTCTCTGGTGTGGGTGGGTGTTTCCATCTTTCTCTGGTTCTCTTTGAAATTGTTCTTCACCGATGTGTAGAGGCATGGGTGGTGGCCACCATCATACAACAAATCAATGCATACATTCTTTTTTCTTTTCAACACCTTACACTATTCTATTTGAGTTCTTGTAAAAAAAAAGGACAAGTCAAAAGTTTGGACTCATTCAAGGGTTTTTCTTTATTTTTACTATTTTCTACATTGTAAAATAATATTGAAGACATCAAAACTATGAAATAACACATATCATGTAGTAACCAAAAAAAGTGTTAAGCAAATCCAAATATATTTGAGATTTGAGATTCTTTAAAGTAGCCATCCTTTACCTTGATGACAGCTTTGCACACTCTTGGCATTCTCTCAACCAGCTTCATGAGGTAGTCACCTGGAATGCATTTCAATTAACAGGTGTGCCTTGTTAATTTATTTCCTTCTTAATGCATTTGAGTTAATCAGTTGGGTTGTGACAAGGTAGGGGTGATATACAGAAGATAGCCCTATTTGGTAAAAGACCAAGTCCATATTATGGCAAGAACAGCTCATATAAGCAAACAGAAACGACAGTCCATCGTTACTTTAAGACATGAAGGTTTTATTTTATTTTTTATTTAACCTTTATTTAACTAACAATACGGAAAATTTCAAGAACTTTTAAAGTTTATTCAAGTGCAGTCGCAAAAACCATCAAGAGCTATGATGAAACTGGCTCTCATGAGAACCTCCACAGGAAAGGAAGACACAGAGTTACCACTGCTGCAGAGGATAAGTTCATTAGAGTTACCAGCCTCAGAAATTGCAGCCCAAATAAATGCCTTGCAGAGTTCAAGTAACAGACACATCTCAACATAAACTGTTCAGAGGAGACTACGTGAATCAGGCATTCATGGTCGAATTGATGTAAAGAAACCACTACTAATATACTTGCTTGGGAAGAAGAGACTTGCTTGGGCCAAGACACACGAGCAATGGACATTAGACCGGTGGAAATCTGTCCTTTGGTCTAATGAGTCCAAATGTGAGATTTTTGGTTTCAACCGTCGTCTCTTTGTGAAATGCAGAGTAGGTGAACGGATGATCTCTGCATGTGTGGTTCCCCCCGTGAAGCATGGAAGAGGAGGTGTGATGGTGTGGGGGTGCTTTGCTGGTGTCAAACTATTTTGTTATATTTCAGTCTTTTGTGATGTATAAAAAGTGCAATATTGAATGCAAACTCAAAATTGAACACACACCCCCATTCTCATCGACAGGGCTGTAGTGGAACAGGTTGAGAGCTTCAAGTTCCTTGGTGTCCACATCACCAACAAACTATCATGGTCCAAACACACTAAGACAGTCGTGAAGAGGGCACAACAACACCTATTCCACCTCAGGAGACTGAAAAGACTTGGCATGGGTCCTCAGATCCTCAAAAGGTTCTACAGCTGCACCATTGAGAGCATCCTGCCTGTTTGCATCACTGCCTGGTATGGCAACTGCGTGGCCTCCGACCGCACTACAGAGGGTAGTGCATACGGCTCAGTACATCACTGGGGCCAAGCTTCCTGCCATTCAGGACCTCTATATCAGGTGGTGTCAGAGGAAGGCCCTAAAAATTGTAAAAGACTCCAGCCACCCTAGTGATATCCTGTTCTCTCTGCTACAGCACGGCAAGTGGTACCGGAGTGCCAAGTTTAGGTCCAAAAGGCTTCTTAACAGCTTCTACCCCCAAGCCATAAGACTCCTGAACAGCTAATCAAAGGGCTACCCAGACCCCTCTTTTACACTGCTGCTACTCTCTGTTTATAATCTATACATATTCACTTTAACTCTACCTACATATTACCTCAATTACCTCAACTAACCGGTGCCCCCGCACATTGACTCTGTACTGGTACCCCCTGTATATAGCCTCGCTTGTTATTTTACTGCTGCTGTTTTATTTTCTATTTTTTATTTATCCATTTTTTACTCCCCTTTTTCTCTAAACTTCTTAAAGCATTGTTGGTTAAGGGCTTGTAAGTAAGCATTTCACTGTAAGGTCTACACCTGTTATATTCGGCGCACGTGACAAATACAATTTTATTTGATTTGATTTCTATCTGACATTTGGTGTCTTCTTTTTTTTTAAGCCAATAACCATGTGTGTGAGGTGTACTGTATACTTTGTTTAACAGTAGATCTCTTTAAGAACACCAAGAATCACTCCGTGTTACCCTGATTTAGCCCACTGCAGTAAAAGGTTAATAACAAAGGAGAAGTTATTTTTCACATAGACTGTTTAATAAAGAGCTCTGCAGGATTTTATATTTGGTGGTTGCTTGTATGGTTTGGTAACCAGTTGGTGTGCCTGCAAGTACTAGATTTTCTTAGAAGATAAGTAACATCCTGTGTCATATTCATTAGCCCAAACTAACACACGAATGATCCCATGGGCATCACTCGCAACATTGGCAACTGACATACAGGCTACGGAAGTAAACTCAGCATTTAAGTTTTCTCACTCCTCGTCTTCATCACGCTAATCAAAGATACGACAATCGTCTCAACGCACAACACATAAAGATCTCAAATGCATTGCCCAAAACAACTCCGAACTCCATAGGCTACTACAACCCCGCAGGTCTGGCGGAAAGGGGAGAATGTCCAATTATGACAGGGGTAGAAAGGGAGTTGCTCATGCAAATGGTAAAGGCAGGCGCTATTGTGCGGCCCTGGGTAGCACGCTGAATGCAGTGAATGGGGGCCAGTCGTGCCCTCTGTGCTGTCCCAGCTGTCATTGACTGGGGGGAGGGAGGCAGATTGGGGGGGCAGAACCTCCCTACACTCCTACAACAGATAGCCCTGTTTGTCATCCCCAACTGGTGGCTCCTGTCCTGTGTTAACGCCAAGTGGTGGCTCCTGTCCTGTGTTAACGCCAAGTGGTGGCTCCTGTCCTGTGTTAACGCCAAGTGGTGGCTCCTGTCCTGTGTTAACGCCAAGTGGTGGCTCCTGTCCTGTGTTAACGCCAAGTGGTGGCTCCTGTCCTGTGTTAACGCCAAGTGGTGGCTCCTGTCCTGTGTTAACGCCAAGTGGTGGCTCCTGTCCTGTGTTAACGCCAAGTGGTGGCTCCTGTCCTGTGTTAACGCCAAGTGGTGGCTCCTGTCCTGTGTTAACGCCAAGTGGTGGCTCCTGTCCTGTGTTAACGCCAAGTGGTGGCTCCTGTCCTGTGTTAACGCCAAGTGGTGGCTCCTGCCCTGTGTTAACGCCAAGTGGTGGCTCCTGTCCTGTGTTAACGCCAAGTGGTGGCTCCTGTCCTGTGTTAACGCCAAGTGGTGGCTCCTGTCCTGTGTTAACGCCAAGTGGTGGCTCCTGCCCTGTGTTAACGCCAAGTGGTGGCTCCTGTCCTGTGTTAACGCCAAGTGGTGGCTCCTGTCCTGTGTTAACGCCAAGTGGTGGCTCCTGTCCTGTGTTAACGCCAAGTGGTGGCTCCTGTCCTGTGTTAACGCCAAGTGTCGGCGAATCGTAGCAAAGCTAATTAGTGCCAGTAAATGAGATCAACTAACAGAGGCACAGGCCAGCGCCATGCGGCTAAATGGCTGCCTTCAATGGAGGCTAGCGTAGCATAATTACCACAGGTCCACTCCACAATGGTGGCTTTATGGAAGCTGAAATTGATTTCATGTATGTTGTTCAAGGCAATGAGAGTAGTCCATCATTGGTTAACAATGGTTAACATAGATGTATTTGTGTGTGTGGATGCCAATTTCTTTAGCGACAATGGCTGCTGAAGTGAACTATCGAAGCTTGCAAATATTCATTCTGTTTTCGAATCAATGGGAAGTCTTTAACCCTGACACTTAACTACGCTTATTCAAGTGATGCACATCATGATTATAGATCTAAACATAGTCAAACCTGAAGCAACACAGGATGGATATAGTGAGGTGGGTGTTGTCTTCAATGTTACATGGTACAGATATTTGCACAAAACAAATAAATAATATAGAGAACATACAGAGATCCAAAATTGGACAATCACGTTAGAGTTGAAGTGATATGCTAATCAAACAAAAATTGGACTAACATTTCAGACATACAGTTTTTTCACATTTGAACCTCCGTGATATAAAGATCTCTGTTTGTCCTATCCAGGTTAA
The DNA here is from genome assembly GCF_901001165.1 of Salmo trutta. NCBI lineage: Eukaryota > Metazoa > Chordata > Actinopteri > Salmoniformes > Salmonidae > Salmo > Salmo trutta. Next base: position 2,127,137 of record NC_042990.1, on the reverse strand, counting down.
CACTCAATGATATGTAAAGGTCAGTGTGTGCATCTGGCCTGCCAAGTACAGCAGTTTGATGACGTGAAGCATGCCTCCAGCTGAAATAGACTGAGTGCTTATCTTAGCAAGTTCAGCTACTGTTCCTAAGGTGTGAAAACTGAGGTGAAACAGCCTTTCTCAGAACTAAAGATAGACCTAAGACAAGAAGTAAATGTTCATATATTCTGTACCACGTGTGGCCATTCATTAACGCCACAGTGCAGTTGCCCTCTAACTCGGCCTGTCGAGTACGCCTAAGGCAAAAGGTCAGCATGCTGAATGTACTTGCACTCTATTCTATAGGTTTATCTACACCATTGTTTCACTGTCAAATGCATTATGTCATGCACAGTATTTCACTAGGATCACAGAATGTGAACATGTCTACTTAATGTAGAACAATTCTGCCTAAAGTTGAAATCCTTTGACAATTCATGTGAAATCAATTCTAAGCATATCTTGAATGTCTCATTTAAGGATTATTGTATGGTACATACATTTTATTTTAAGCTGAATGGTGCATAATGTTAATCACATCAAATCAAATGTTATTTTTCACATGCGCCAAATACAACAGGTGTAGACCTTACAGTGAAATGCTTACTTACAAGCCCTTAACCAACAATGCAGTTTTAAGAAATTAGTAATGCATACAGCAATGTAACCCTGGATGGAAAACTCAAATTTAAAGACATTCAAAACAGGACAAAGAGTGAGTAAGAGAGAGAGAGAGAGAGAGAGAGAGAGAGAAAGAGGGAGAGACAGAGAGAGAGAGATAGATAGATAGAAAGAGAAAGAAAGAAGATAATAATTAATCAGCATATCATTGAGACTTCTTTTAATTTTGAAATGTATAAAAAGAAACAAAGACGGAGCATATTTAATTCTCCGGAGTTGCATTTGTTGGGTTTAATTAATAGAAGTGATGCAGTCCCACACCAATGAAGGTGTCTAGGACAGGTGTTTTGTCTGCTCTGAGAGTGCTCCTCAAGCGCAGAGGGAGGTACGGCCTGTGTGATTCTCATCCGTTCTCAAATATAAATGTATTACTCATTGCTCATAACTTTAACTCAAGCAAGTTTGGTGGTGAGGATTCAACTCAGATGACTGACAACTGATGGTGGCGGTATTGTACAATTGCAGGGCTATGGTATTTACATTGAGCATTATATTTCTTACAAAAATCAGTTTAGCTAAATTTACCATAGCAAAAAAAATGTTAAATAAATGGCAAATTGTGTAATACCAGGTATTAGCATTTTGATAATGTCAAACAGTTGTTTCCTTAGCATGAGCTCTGTGTGTAGTAAGAATGCTCCTTCCCAATAGCTTCATCTCAATCAGCATGAATATAGACAAGCATTTGGTGTGTAATGTAGCAGAAGTGTCTGCCAGCCCGGCGCTATATTGGCACCCCGGGCACTGTCAAAGGTGCCGCGTTTAGCCTCGGGCCGTACTCAAATAACTGCTGTGGTGGTTCCAGGGCCCGTGTACCAGCAGGGTCCAATAATACACACTTTCTTTACTAAACCCCCACCACCTCCAACCACAACAAGCACCACTCCACACCCCATCGTTCTCTTGCCTACCACACTGGTGCAGAGGCAGTCTGCGGCCCCTCTCCCCGGGCCCAGTGGATGGAGTTCATCCATCCAGCACTAACGGAGTGCAGATAGGCCGTGTCACACAAGCCGCCCAGGTCCCCTAGCACCACCTCTCCTTTTCTTTGAAAATGTTCTCTTCTTTTACTTTCCTTTCCTCTCTTCTCCGCTCCTCTCATTTTCTCTCACCACAAACTGGACTGAATAGAAGGGCTGATGTTAAAAACCATCCTGCGGCCAGCCTGCCTCGTCCAAAGCCAAAGTAGCACTCCTGGAGCCACTAACAGGACATGTCCCGTAATGGGTCTGTATGTCCCAATCCTTTCACAGTCCTGGAACCCAGCAGGACAGTTTATATCTGTGTGAACTCTCTTTCTTCAAAGTCATTGTCTTCATATGGGACCCAATGATTAAATGATTGATAAAAGTTGGAAATGTGGTATAACTTAGAGGTTGATTGATGTCAAGACAACGCTAACAGAAGTTTGAGGTTTCACGTTGTTTGTTGCTGCCGTCTCAAAGGAATCTTTGCCTTTAATGATAAACCAGGGTTGCTCAATTCCGGTCCTGGAGGGCCGAAACACTTTTTTTCGTTTCTACCTGGTAGTAATTTGCACTCTCCTGGTGTCCCAGATCTGAATCGGTCCCTGATTAGAAGGAGAGGATGAAAACCAGAAGCGTTCACCCCTGTGACCTCATATTACTGGAAGTTAATAATTTAAAATTATACACAGTATGCTATGCTACTGCCATGATGTACAGTGGTTTGCGAAAGTATTCACCCCCCTTGGCATGTTTCCTATTTTGTTGCCTAACAACTTGGAATTAAAATAGGGTTTTGGGGGGTTTGTACCATTTGATTTACACAACATGCCTACCACCTTGAAGATGCAAAATATTTTTTCTTGTGAAAAACAAGAAATAAGACAAAGAAAAAAGAAAACTTGAGCGTACATAACTATTCACCCACCCAAAGTCAATACTTTGTAGAGCCACCTTTTGCAGCAATTACAGCTGCAAGTCTCTTGGGTTATGTCTCTATAAGCTTGGCACATCTAACCACTGGGATTTTTGCCCATTCTTCAAGGCAAAACTGCTCCAAGCTCCTTCAAGTTAGATGGGCTCCGCTGGTGTACAGCAATCTTTAAGTCATAACACAGTTTCTCAATTGGATTGAGGTCTGGGCTTTGACTAGGCCATTCCAAGACATTTAAATGTTTCCCCTTAAGCCACTCGAGTGTTGCTTTAGTATTAGTAGTATGCTTAGGATCATTGTCCTGCTGGAAGGTGAACCTCCGTCCCAGTCTCAAATCTCTGGTAGATTGAAACAGGTTTCCCTCAAGAATTTCCCTGTATTTAGCGCCATCCATCATTCCTTCAATTCTGACCAGTTTCCCAGGCCCTGCCAATGAAAAACATCCCCACAGCATGATGCTGCCACCACCATGCTTCACTGTGGGGATGGTGATTGTCGTGGTGATGAGAGGTGTTGGGTTTGTGCCAGACATTTTCCTTGATGGCCAAAAAGCTCAATTTTAGACTCATCTGACCAGAGTACCTTCTTCCATATGTTTGGGGAGTCTCCCACATGCCTTGTGGCGAACACCAAACGTGTTTGTTTATTTTTTTCTTTAATAAGCAATGGCTTTTTTCTGGCCACTCATCCCTAAAGCCCAGCTCTGTGGAGTGTACAGCTTAAATTGGTCCTATGGACAGATACCCCAATCTCCGCTGTGGAGCTTTGTAGCTCCTTCAGAGTTATCTTTGGTCTTTTTGTTGCTTCTGATTAATGCCCTCCATGCCTGGTCTGTGAGTTTTGGTGGGTGGCCCTCTCTTGGCAGGTTTGTATTGGTGCCATATTAATTTTTTATAATCGATTTAATGGTGCTCCATGGGATGTTCAAAGTTTCAGATATTTTTCTATAACCCAACCCTGATCTGTACTTCTCCACAACTTTGTCCCTGACCTTTTTACTTCTTTTTTTTAACAAGTAACTTTTTTCGATACACTTCACCAATTTGGACCAGTTTGTTTATGTCCGTTAAATGAAATCCAAATAAAATCAATTTAAATTACAGGTTTTAATGCAACAAAATAGGAAAAACGCCAAGGGGAATGAATACTTTTACAAGGCACTGTATCAATCATGTACAACTAACAGTATTCTATTAATACATTTTAAGTAAACCTATTCTGTGCTTGATATTTGTCTATTATGTAATGTCCCGAGTCCCTTTTTTTGTAATTGATTTATATTTGGAAATGTTTTATATAGGATAAGGTTTATTTACTGTAGGTGCAGTAGCACCCACTGATACAATAGATTACAGCACGAATCTATAGACATTCATAACCAGAGAAAGTGAGAGAGATGAGAAAGAAACAAGAGAGAGACAAATGGAAAGAGATCATACCTCAGATCAGACAAGTCAAGATGAGGGGAGAGAGGAGAGCAAGTCCAGGGCCATGGATCTGCCTGCCTGCCCAAGCGACGTGCCAGAGCGTTCACAGGTCCAAGAAAATGGGAGGTGAGAAGCCGGGGTCAGGCTCCGACACAACTCTGTGCCTCTAATTTGGAGATTTCTCATTTTCGGCTCCCGATTCGAGGGTAAGAAATCGTACCTGTGAGAAGCCCTCAGGCAGAACACGGCGAGGTGTGGAAGAATCTGTATCTCACAGCACTCAGTGTGGTGCCTGACTATGCCTGCACTGTTCTTGTTCCTTTACCACTGTAGTGTACTTCTCCAAATAATACCTCAACAGCGACATATAGTATTATGCAGTATCTGTGCTCTTCCAGTAGCTAGTCAGTACATACTTGTGTTGTAAGTAAGTAATTCTGTCTCTTTACTCTGGGAGGTTGTAAGTAACAAGCACATTTCCCAGGACATAGACATATCTGATATTGGCAGAAAGCTTAAATTCTTGTTAATCTAACTGCACAGTGAAATAATACCATGCTATTGTTTGAGGAGAGTGCACAGTTATGAACTTCAAAGGTTATTAATAAACCAATTAAGCACATTTGGGCAGTCTTGATACAACATTTTTAACAGAAATGTAATGGTTCGCAGGATCAGCGTATAACTTTACACATACACTGCTGCTATCCAGTGGCCAAAATCAAAATTGCGTCCTGGCTTGAAATAATACATTATGGCCTTTCTCTTGCATTTCAAAGATGATGGGGGAAAAAAAACATGGTTTTTCCATTATCTTTAATCAGATCTAATGTGTTATATTCTCCTACATTCATTTCACATTTCCACAAACTTCAAAGTGTTTCCTTTTAAATGGAATCAAGAATATGCATGTCCTTGCTTCAGGTCCTGAGCTAAAGGCAGTTAGATTTGGGTATGTCATTTTAGGTGAACATTTAAAAAAAGAGGCCGATCCTGAAGAGGTTTAACCTCTCTAGGGTAGGTGGCACCAAATCGTCCCACCTACGTAACAGCCAGTGGAATCCTGTGGCGCGTTATTCAAATACCTTAGAAATGCTATTACTTCAATTTCTCAAACATATGACTATTTTACAGCATTTTAAAGACAAGACTCTCGTTAATCTAACCACACTGTCCGATTTCAAAAAGGCTTTACAACGAAAGCAAAACATTAGATTATGTCAGCAGAGTACCCAGCCAGAAATAATCAGACACCCATTTTTCAAGCTAGCATATAATGTCACAAAAACCCAGAAGACAGCTAAATGCAGCACTAACCTTTGATGATCTTCATCAGATGACACACCTAGGACATTATGTTATACAATACATGCATGTTTTGTTCAATCAAGTTCATATTTATATCAAAAAACAGCTTTTTACATTAGCATGTGACGTTCAGAACTAGCATACCCCCCGCAAACTTCCGGCGAATTTACTAACAATTTACTAAATTACTCACGATAAACGTTCACAAAAAGCATAACAATTATTTTAAGAATTATAGATACAGAACTCCTCTATGCACTCGATATGTCCGATTTTAAAATAGCTTTTTGGTGAAAGCACATTTTGCAATATTCTAAGTAGATAGCCCGGCATCACAGGGCTAGCTATTTAGACACCCAGCAAGTTTAGCCTTCACCAAACTCCGATTTACTATTAGAAAAGTTTGATTACCTTTGGTGTTCTTCGTCAGAATGCACTCCTAGGACTTCTACTTCAATAACAAATGTTGGTTTGGTCCCAAATAATCCATAGTTATGTTCAAACAGCGGCGTTTTGTTCGTGCGTTCAAGACACTATCCGAATGGTAAATAAGGGTTACGAGCACGGCGCATTTCGTGACAAACAAATTCTAAATATTCCATTACCGTACTTCGAAGCATGTCAACCGCTGTTTAAAATCAATTTTATGCCATTTTTCTCGTAAAAAAGCGATAATATTCCGACCGGGAATCTGCGTTTAGGTAAATAGATGAAAGAAAATAAAGCACAGGATCGACTCGTGCACGCGCCTAAGCCCATTATCCTCTTATTGGCCACTTGCCAAAAGCGCAAATGTGTTTCAGCCTGGGGCTGGAATGACATCATTCAGCTTTTTCCCGGGCTCTGAGAGCCTATGGGAGCCGTAGGAAGTGTCACGTTACAGCAAAGATCCTCAGTCTTCAATAAACAGAGACAAGAAGAACAAGATCTTGTCAGAGAGGGCACTTCCTTTAAGGAATCTTCTCAGGTTTGTGCCTGCCATATGAGTTCTGTTATACTCACAGACACCATTCAAACAGTTTTAGAAACTTTAGGGTGTTTTCTATCCAAAGCCAATAATTATATGCATATTCTAGTTACTGGGTAGGAGTAGTAACCAGATTAAATCGGGTACGTTTTTTATCCGGCCGTGTAAATACTGCCCCCTAGCCCTAACAGGTTGTTAAACAAAATAACAGAACAACAGCCAACAGTTCCGTAAGGTACTCAGACAAAACGGAAAAAACTACCCTCAACCCCAAAGGAAAAACAGGCTGCCTAAGTATGGCTTCCAATCAGAGACAACGAAAGACACCTGCCTCTGATTGGAAACCATACCCGGCCAAAACATGGAAAACAAAACATAGAAATAGAATACTAGAAAAACCCACATAGAAACAGAAAACCCAAAATACATACAAAACAAACCCACCTGTCACGCCCTGACCGCTCTACTATGGCAAATGACCTCTTACAAGGGTCAGGACGTGACAGGTTAGTTGAGGTAATTGAGGTAATACGTACATGTAGGTTGATGTAAAGTGACTATGCGTGGATAGTAAACAGAAAGTAGCAGCAGCGTAAAAATGGGGGGTGGGGTGCAAATGCAAATAGTCTGGGTAACCATTTGATAAACTGTTCAGGAGTCTTATGGCTTAAGAAGCCTTTTTGACCTAGACTTGGCGCTCCAGTACCGCTTGCCGTGCGGTAGCAGAGAGAACCGTCTATGACTAGGGTGGCTCTGACACCGCCTTGCATAGAGGTCCTGGAAACCAGGAAGCTTGGCCCCAGTGATGTACTGGACCGTATGCACTACCCTCTGTAGTGCCTTGCGGTCGGAGGCCGAGCAGTTGACATACCAGGCGGTGATGCAACCAGGCAGGATGCTCTCGATGGTGCAGCTGTAAAGCTTTTTGAGGATCTGTGGACCCATGCCAAATTTTTCAGTCTCCTGAGGGGGAATAGGCATTGTTGTGCCCTCTTCACAACTGTCTTAGTGTGTTTGGACCATGATAGTTTGTTGGTGATGTGGACAGCAAGGAACTTGAAGCTCTCAACCTGCTCCTCTCCAGCCCCGTCGATGAGAATGGGGACATGCTCGGTTCTCCTTTTTCTGTAGTCCACAAACATCTCATTTGTCTTGATCACGTTGAGGAAGAGGTTGTTATCCTGGCACCACACTGCCAAGTCTCTAACCTCCTTCCTGTAGGCTGTCTCATAGTTGTCAGTGATCAGGCCTACCTTTGTTGTGACGTCGTTAACCTTAATGATCGTGTTGAAGTCATGCTTGGCCATGCAGTCATGGGTGAACAGGGAGTACAGGAGGGGACTGAGCATGCCCCCTGAGGGACCCCTGTGTTGAGGATCAGCGTGGCAGATGTGTTGTTACCTACCCTTACCACCTGGGAGAGGCCCGTCAGGAAGTCCAGGATCTAGTTGCAGAGGGAGGTGTTTAGTCCCAGGGTCCTTAGTTTAGTGATAAGCTTTGAGTGCACTATGGTGTTGAACGCTGAGCTGTAGTCAATGAATAGCATCCTTTTGTCCAGGTGGGAAAGGGCAGTGTGGAGTGCAATAGAAATTGCATCATCTGGGGAATCTGTTGGGGCGGCATGAGAATTGGAGTGGGTCTAGGGTTTCTGGGATAATGGTGTTGATGTGAGCCATGACCAGACTTTCAAAGGACTTCATGGCTACAGACGTGAGTGCTACGAGTCGGTAGTCATTTAGGCAGGTTACCTTCGTGTTCTTGGGCACAGGGACTATGGTGGTCTGCTTGAAACATGTTGGTTTTACACACTCGGTCAGGGACAGGTTGAAAATGTCAGTGAAGACACTTGCCAGTTGGTCAGCGCATGCTCCTTGAAAGTGGCAGCTCTACCCTTTAGCTCATTGCGGATGTTGCCTGTAATCCATGGCATCTGGTTGGGGTATGTTAGTACGGTCACTGTGGTGACGACGTCATCGATGCACTTATTAATGAAGCCAGTGACTGATGTGGTATACTCCTCAATGCCATCGGAAGCATCCCGGAACATATTCCAGTCTGTGCTAGCAAAACAGTCCTGTAGCTTAGCATCTGCTTCCTCTGACCACTTTCTTATTGTGCGAGTCACTGGTACTTCCGGCATTAGTTTTTCATTGTAAGCGAGAATCAGGAGGATAGAGTTATGGTCAGATTTGCCAAATAGAGGGCGAGGGAGTGCTTTGTATGAGTTTCTGTGTGTGGAGTAAAGGTGGTCTAGAGTTTTTTCCCCTCTGGTTGCACATTTAACATGCTGATGGAAATGAGGTAAAACTGATTTAAGTTTCCCTGCATTAAAGTCCCCGGCCACTAGGAGCGCCGCCTCTGGATGAGCATTTTCCTGTTTGCTTATGGCCCTATACAGCTCTTTGAGTGCCATATTAGTGCAAGCATCAGTTTGTGGTGGTAAATAGACAGCTACGAAAAATATAGATGAAAAGTCTCTTGGTAAATAGTGTGGTCTACGGCATATCATGAGATACTCTACCTCAGGCTAGCAAAACCGTGAATATTAGATTTTGTGCACCAGCTGATATTTACAAATAGACACAGACCGCAACCCCTTGTCTTACCGGAGGCAGCTCTTCTATCTTGCCGAAAACCCCGCCAGTTGTGTGTTTTCCATGTTGTCGTTCAGCCACGACTCGGTGAAACATAAGATATTACAGTTTTTAATGTCTGGTTGGTATGATATCCTTGATCGGAGCTCATCCATTTTGTTATCCAATGATTGCATGTTGGCTAATAGGACTGATGGTAGAGGGGGTTTACTCACTCGCCTACGAATTCTCAGAAGGCAGCCTGACCTCCGCCCCCTTTTTCTCCGTCTTTTCAGCACGCAAATGATGGAGATTTGGTCCCGTTCCAGAGAAAGCAGTAAATCCTTTGCGTCAGTGTCATAGGATCCAACGAAAGTGGCGCCCCTCCTCGGTCGGGCGGCGCTCGGCGGTCGTCGTCGCCGGCCTATTAGCTGCCACCGATCGTTGTTTCAGTTTCGTTTAGTTTGTCTGTCTGTTCCGCACCTGTTTTGTGTATGTCATTAGTGGGGACTTATTTAATGTGTGTTTTCAGTTGGGATTTTGTGCGGGATTGTTTGTTGTCCACTCAGGACGGTGGGCCCTGTGAATGTAGTTGCTTCGCTGGTTGTATTTTGGATGCTTTTGTATTTTTTGTGTTTTGTGCTGGCTGACGTCTTGTTTCTCTCTTCGGACCGTTTTGCCCTGTGTTTTGGGTTGGTCATTATTATTACGCGCCCTTCTGTTTTGGCGTGACCAGTTTGTTGCCGGAGAAAATAAAGACTGTATACTTTACCTCTGCTCTCTGCGCCTGACTCCAACCACCACTCCTAGAATCGTCTGACAGAATCCCGCACCATCACCTATGGAGTCAGCAGGAGCAGAAGCGCCATCCATGACTGAGCAGGTCTCCCAACATGCCGGCCTCCTCCACCGCCTAGGCTCGGCCATGGATCAGGTGTTGGCCCGGTTGGAGAGCTGGGAGAGAGGTGCCTCCCCAGCCAGACCAGCTCCGGTCCCTCACCCTACGCACCTATCCACACCCACTGAAGCGGGTGCCGGCGAGATCCGGATTTCACCGCCCAGGGAGTTCGATGGAACGGCCGCTGGGTGCAAGGGGTTCTTGCTCCAACTGGAACTGTACCTGGCGACTGTCCGCCCCCCTCCCTCCGACGAAGAGAGGGTGAGCGTCCTCGTCTCGTGTCTCACGGGTCGAGCCCTGGAATGGGCCAATGCGGTCTGGGAAGGTCCAGACTCGGCCCGGGGTGACTACCCGGAGTTCACCCGCCGCTTCCAGGCGGTTTTCGATCATCCCCCGGAGGGCAGGGCGGCGGGTGAGCTACTATTCCATTTGAGACAGGAGACGAGGACCGCTCAGGATTTCGCATTGGAATTCCGGACTCTCGCCGCTGGATCGGGGTGGAACGAGCGGGCCCTGATAGACCACTATAGGTGTAGCCTTCGCGAGGACGTCCGCCGGGAGCTGGCATGTAGGGACAACACCTCCACTCTGGACCAACTGGTGGATTTGTCCATTAGATTGGACAACCTGCTGGCTGCCCGGGGACGTTCCAGTCGGGGCCTGTTCGTTCCGCCTACCAGTCCTCCCGCTCCACAGCCCATGGAGATAGGGGGGGCTGCACCGAGGAGGACCGGAGGGAGGGGTCTCTCTTGCACCCGATGTGGACACAGAGGACACACTGTGGACCGGTGCTGGAGAGGTCCCTCCGGGAGTTCGGAGGGCAGGCAGAGCACCGCTTCGCCCCCCCAGGTGAGTCCGCACCAGCCACACCCAGAGCCCCCTGTCGATCACTTGTACACCTCCGTTTGTTTCCCTAATTTTTCCCCTCACTTCCAGTATAAGGCGCTAGTCGATTCAGGTGCAGCTGGGAGTTTTATGGACCATGGGTTAGCGAAGAGGTTAGGGATCCCCCTTGTTCAGCTGGACCACCCCTTCCCCGTGCACGCCCTAGATAGTCGACCGCTAGGGTCAGGCCAAGTAGGGGAGGTCACAGTGCCACTGGTTATGCAGACGTGGGGGGGTCAAGTGGAGCGTCTCAGCCTGTTCATCATTGACTCCCCAGCGTTTCCGGTGGTACTGGGAATCCCCTGGCTAGCCACTCACAACCCCCAGATTTCGTGGAGACAGAGGGCTCTAACGGGGTGGTCGAGGGAGTGCTCAGGTAGGTGCATAGGAGTTTCCATCGGTGCGACTACGGTGGAGAGTCCAGACCAAGTCTCTACTGTGCACATTCCCTCAGAGTATGCCGATTTGGCTATCGCCTTCAGTAAGACGAAGGCGACTCAATTACCCCCCCATCGACAGGGAGATTGTGCGATAAACCTCCAGGCTGACGCGGTTCTCCCTAGGAGTCACGTGTATCCTCTGTCTCAGGAGGAAACAGTGGCTATGGATACATACGTCACTGAGTCCTTGAGACAGGGATACATTCGGCCCTCTAAATCCCCCGTCTCCTCGAGCTTCTTTTTCGTGAAGAAGAAGGAGGGAGGTCTGCGCCCGTGCATTGACTATAGAGGTCTAAATGCTATCACAGTGGGTTTCAGTTACCCGCTACCTCTCATTGCTACGGCAGTGGAGTCATTTCACGGGCGCGCTTCTTCACGAAATTGGATCTCAGGAGTGCGTATAACTTGGTGCGTATCCGAGAGGGAGACGAGTGGAAAACCGCATTTAGTACCACATCTGGCCATTATGAGTACCTCGTCATGCCGTATGGGTTAAAGAATGCTCCCGCCGTCTTCCAATCCTTTGTGGACGAGGTCCTTAGGGACATGCTTGGGCAGGGTGTGGTGGTGTACATCGATGACATCCTGATCTGCTCCGCCACACGCGCCGAGCATGTGTCCCTGGTGCGTAGAGTGCTTGGGCGGCTGCTGGAGCATAACCTATACGTCAAGGCTGAGAAATGTGAGTTCTTCAAAAGAGCCGTCTCATTTCTAGGATATCGCATTTCCACCTCGGGGGTGGAGGTGGAGTGTGACCGCGTAACGGCTGTGCGTAATTGGCCAACCCCAGCCACTGTGAAGGAGGTGCAGCGGTTCTTGGGGTTCGCTAATTATTATCGGAGGTTTATCCGGGGTTTTGGCCAGGTAGCAGCTCCCATTACCTCACTGATGAAGGGGGGGCCGGTGCGGCTACGATGGTCAGCAGAGGCGGACAGAGCCTTTCATCGTCTGAAGGTTCTGTTTACCAATGCACCTGTCCTAGCGCATCCGGACCCCTCTTTGCCATTCATAGTGGAGGTGGACGCGTCCGAGGCTGGGGTAGGAGCTGTGCTGTCGCAGCGTTCGGGCGTTCCTCCGAAGCTCCGCCCATGCGCGTTCTTTTCTAAGAAGCTGAGCCCGGCGGAGCGCAATTATGATGTGGGGGACCGGGAGCTGTTCGCCGTGGTCAGGGCTTTGACGGTGTGGAGACATTGGCTTGAGGGGGCACGTCACCCTTTTCTCATCTGGACCGACCACCGTAACCTGGAGTATATTCGGGCAGCGAGGAGGCTTAATCCCCGTCAGGCGAGGTGGGCCATGTTTTTCACGAGGTTTAACTTCACTCTCTCGTACATTCCAGGTTCCCGGAACCGGAAGGCTGATGCACTGTCGCGTCTCTACGACACCGAGGAGCGGACCATCGATCCTACTCCCATACTTCCCGCCTCCTGTCTGATGGCACCGGTGGTATGGGAGGTGGATGCGGACATCGAGCGGGCGGTTCGGTCAGAACCTACTCCGTCGCAGTGTCCCGTGGGCCTGAAATACGTTCCGCTTGGTGTTCGCGATCGCCTGATCCGATGGTCCCATACTCTACCCTCCTCGGGTCATCCTGGGGTGGAACGGACAGTGCGGGGCCTGAAGGGGAGGTACTGGTGGCCCACCTTGGCTGAGGATGTCCGGCGTTATGTCTCGTCCTGTTCAGTATGCGCTCAGTGTAAGGCTCCTAGGCACCTACCTCGAGGGAAATTACAGCCCCTCCCTGTTCCACAGCGGCCATGGACTCACCTCTCGGTGGATTTCCTTACGGATCTCCCGCCGTCTCAGGGGAACACGGCGATCCTGGTCGTTGTGGACAGGTTCTCTAAGTCCTGCCGTCTGCTCCCTTTGCCCGGTCTTCCTACGGCCCTGCAGACCGCGGAGGCCCTGTTCACTCACGTCTTCCGGCACTATGGGGTGCCCGAGGACATCGTATCTGATCGGGGTCCCCAGTTTACGTCCAGGGTATGGAAATCGTTTATGGAGAGGCTGGGGGTCTCGGTCAGCCTGACCTCGGGGTTCCACCCCGAGAGTAATGGGCAGGTAGAGCGCATCAACCAGGATGTGGGCAGGTTCCTGCGGTCGTATTGCCAGGACCGGCCAGGGGAGTGGGCGCAGTTCGTGCCATGGGCCGAGATGGCCCAGAACTCTCAGCGCCACTCCTCCACTAATCTGTCACCCTTCCAGGTGGTGCTGGGGTATCAGCCGGTCCTGGTGCCATGGCAACAGAGCCAGACGGAGGCTCCTGCGGTGGAGGCATGGGTCAAGCGCTCTCAGGAGACCTGGAACGCGGTCCAGGAATGTTTAAGGAGGGCGAGCGAACGACACAAGGAGAGCGCTGACCGCCACCGCAGTGACGCCCCCGTGTTTAACCCGGGGGATAGAGTCTGGCTCTCGACCCGGAACCTGCCTCTCCGCCTGCCCTGCCGGAAGCTGGGTCCGCGGTTTGTGGGGCCATTCAAAGTCTTGAGGAGGATAAACGAGGTGTGTTACAGGTTACAACTTCCTTCGTATTACCGTATTAACCCCTCGTTTCATGTGTCTCTCCTCAGGCCGGTGGTAGCTGGTCCGCTGCAGGACAGTGAGGTGCTGGAGGCCCCCCCGCCCCCCCTGGACATCGGGGGGAGCCCGGCGTACACAGTCCGAGCCATCCTGGACTCCCGACGTCGGGTAGGGGGCCTGCAGTACCTCGTGGACTGGGAGGGGTACGGTCCGGAGGAGAGGTGCTGGGTTCCGGCGGCGGACGTTCTGGACCCCCCTATGCTGTTGGACTTCCGCCGACCGGATCGGCCGGCGCCTCGCCCTCCGGGCCGTCCCCGAGGCCGGCGTCGGCGCGCAGGGAGGGGTACTGTCACAGGATCCAACGAAAGTGCCGCCCCTCCTCGGTCGGGCGGCGCTCGGCGGTCGTCGTCGCCGGCCTATTAGCTGCCACCGATCGTTGTTTCAGTTTCGTTTAGTTTGTCTGTCTGTTCCGCACCTGTTTTGTGTATGTCATTAGTGGGGACTTATTTAATGTGTGTTTTCAGTTGGGATTTTGTGCGGGATTGTTTGTTGTCCACTCAGGACGGTGGGCCCTGTGAATGTAGTTGCTTCGCTGGTTGTATTTTGGATGCTTTTGTATTTTTTGTGTTTTGTGCTGGCTGACGTCTTATTTCTCTCTTCGGACCGTTTTGCCCTGTGTTTTGGGTTGGTCATTATTATTACGCGCCCTTCTGTTTTGGCGTGACCAGTTTGTTGCCGGAGAAAATAAAGACTGTATACTTTACCTCTGCTCTCTGCGCCTGACTCCAACCACCACTCCTAGAATCGTCTGACAGTCAGACTCGTTAAAGAAAAAATCTTCGTCCAGTTCGAGGTGAGTAATCGCTGTTCTGATGTCCAGAAGTTATTTTCGGTCATAAGTGACGGTAGCAGCAACATTATCTACAAAATAAGTTAAAAAACAAGTTACAAACAACGCAAAAAAATTAACAAAATAGCACAGTTGGGGCTCCCGAGTGGTGCAGGGCCTTAGTGCAAGAGGTGTCACTACAGTCCCTGGTTGAAATCCAGGCTGTATCACACCCGGCCGTGATTGGGAGTCCCATAGGGTGGCGCACACTTGGCCCAGCGTCGTCCTGGTTTGGCTGGGGTAGGCCATCATTGTACATAAGAATTGTTCTAAACTGGCTAGCCTAGGTTAAATGTAAAATGTAAAACAGTTGGTTAGGAGCGCGTAAAACGGCCCTCCGGCACCATTCTTCTTCTTCTACTCCTGATATACTGAGAACATACAATACTACACTCTTAGAAAAAAGGTACTATCTAGAACTTTAAAGGGTTCTTCGGTTGTCCCCATAGGAGAACCCTTCTGGAACCAAAAAGGGTTCTCCTATGGGGACAGCCGAAGAACCCTTTTGGAACCCTTTTTTCAACAGTGTAGGGAAAAAACACATCACATCATCGTCAACTTTTCGACCACAGTGCAAAATGTGTGCTGTTGTGTTTCAGCACTTAATCATTTACTGTAGTGGACTAAATTAGGGTCACACAAGATCAAAGAGCTTTCAATGTTTCACCATTACTATGACTTGTCACCATTGACAAACAGTACACCCTCTGCTCATTCACCTCTGAAGAACCATCACCATCCACACACAGACTGGCCCAATGACCCCACAGCCATTAGACTGCCGCTGACACCGTCACCACCACCGTCGCTAACTGCCCTCAACAGTGAGGTCAGCCTGTTGAAAAGATAGCTGTGACCTTTGCTTGTCAATGGCCCTGTCAGCCCGACAGCCTAGACCCACTTCAATTTGCTTACCGCCCCAATAGGTCCACAGACGATGCAATCGCCATCACACTGCCCTATCCCAATTGGACAAGAGGAATAGCTATGTAATAAGGTTGTTCATTGACTACAGCTCAGCATTCAACACCATAGTACCCTCCAAACTCATCATTAAGCTTGAGACTCTGGGTCTCAACCCTGCCCTGTGCACCTGGGTCCTGGACTTCATGACGGGCCGCCCTCCGGGTGGTGAAGGTAGGAAACAACATCTCCACTCTGCTGATTCTCAACATTGGGACCCCACAAGGGTGCGTTCCCAGCCCCCTCCTGTACTCCCTGTTCACCCACGACTGCATGGCCATGCACACCTCCAACTCAATCGTCAGGTCTGCAGATGACACAACAGTGGTAGGCTTGATTACCAACAACGGTCGAGACAGCCTACAGGGAGGAGGTGAGGGCCCTCGGAGTGTGGTGTCAGGAAAATAACCTCTCACTCAATGTCAGAAAAACAAAAGAGATAATCGGGGACTTCAGGAAACAGCAAAGGGAGCACCCCCCCCCCCCCCCCCCCCCCCCATCCACATCGACGGGACAGCAGTGGAGAAGGTGGAAAGTTTTAAGTTCCTCGGTGTACATATCACCGACAAACTGAAATGGTCCACACACACAGACAGTGTGGTGAAGAAGGCACAACAGCGCCTCTTCAACCTCAGGAGGCTGAAGAAATGTGGCTTGTCATCTAAAACCCTCACAAACTTTTACAGATGCACAATTGAGAGCATCCTGTCGGGCTGTATCACCACCTGGTACGGCAACTGCACCATCCACAACTGCAAGGCTCTCAAGAGGGTGGTGTGGTCTGCACAACGCATCACCGGGGGCAAACTACCTGCCCTCCAGGACACCTACAATACCCGATATCACAGGAAGGCAAAAAAGATAATTAAGGACAATAACCACCCAAGCCACTGCCTGTTCATCCGGCTTCCATCCAGAAGGCGAGGTCAGTACAGGTGCATCAAAGCTGGGACAGAGAGATTGAAAAACAGCTTCTATCTCAAGGCCATCAGATTGTTAAACAGCCACCACTAGCACAGAGAGACGGCTGCCTACCTACAGACTTGATATCATTGGCCACTTTAATAAATGGAACACTAGTCACTTTAATAATGCCTCTTTAAGAGTGTTTACATATCTCGCATTACTCATCTCATATGTATATACTGTAAACTGTATCCTTCACTATCTATTCTTTACTATCTATTGCATCTTAGCCACTCTGTCACTGCTCATCCATATATTTTATACTTATATATTCTCATCCCATTCCTTTACTAGATTATGTGTATTAGGTTTTGTTGTGGAATTGTTAGATAGATATTATTAATTGTTAGATACTGCTGCACTGTCGGATCTAGAAGCATAAGCACTTCGCTACACTCACAATAACATCTGCTAACCCTGTGTATGTGACAAATACAATTTGATTTGATTTGTGTATCAGACAGTCACCCCCTCCGCCTCACTCACTTATTAACTGCAGAAGAAGCAATCACAATGGACACCTACTTCTATTTCAATCAAGGGGACGTGGCTGGGCGGACGTGGCGCGTTGTGGTTGAAGGGTGTTTGTTTAGCGCCTGGAGTGTGTGTGTTTCAAACATTTAGCTGCTCAGTCTCTTGTCTTGTCATTTACAAGGTGATGTAGGAAGACAGAAGATGTATGCAGTTTAATTTGGTGCATTATTATACTTGTTATTATAGACACAACGATAGTTGGTTGAAGCTCAGTGTTAAATTCAAATCTCCCTACCGTCAGAAAACCGCTCGCCCACACGACGCCATACAGGCTGTCAAGTCAAGACCCTGGTGAGGACGATGAGCACACAGATGAGCTCCCATAAAACGATTTCTGACAGTTTGTGCAGAAATTCTTTGGTTGTCCAAACCCACAGTTTCCTCAGCTGTCTGCGTGGCTGGTCTCAGACGATCCCGCAGGTGAAGAAGCCAGATGTGGAGTTCCTGGGCTGGCGTGGTTACACATGGTCTGAGGTTGTGAGGTCAGTTGCACATACTGCCAAATTCTCTAAAACGACGTTGGAGGCGGCTTATGGTACAGAAATGAACATTTAATGCTCTGGCAACAGCTCTGGTGGACATTCCAGCAGTCAGCATGCCAATTGCTCCCTCAGTCAGCATGCCACATGCTCCCTCAAAACTTGACACATCTGTGGCATTGTGTTGTGTGACAAAACTGCACATTTTAAGTGGCCTTTTATTGTCCCCAGCACCTGTGTAATAATCATGTTGTTTAATCAGCTTCTTGATATGCCACACCTGTCAGGTGGTTGGATTATCTTGGCAAGGGAGAAATGCTCACTAACAGGGAGGTAAACAAATTTGTGCACAAAATTTGAGAGAAATTAGCTGAAGTGTGAAGGGAAAATGTACATGTTGCGTTTATATTTCCGTTCAGTACACAGTGCATTTGGAAAGTTTTCAGACCGCTTGACTTTTTCAACATTTTGTTACGTTACAGCTTTATTCTAACATGGATTAAATAAAAATCTACACACAATACCCCATAATGACAAAGCGAAAATAGGTCAATTCAATTGATTGGACATGATCTGGAAAGGAACACAACATTTGAAAAAACCTGTTTTTGCTTTGTCATTATGGGGTATTGTGTGTAGATTGATGTGGGGGGAAAAATGATATAATCATTTTAGAATTAGGCTGTAACGTAACAAAATGTGGAAAAAGTCAACGGGTCTGAATACTTTCCAAATGCACTGTAGATGCTGGACTCACATTCATAAAACCCTAGAGCAAGATATTGCATCTATGTCATGAGGTGCAGTATAATGCCATTGGATATCTGCCATTGTTCTTCCAGTATTGGCAACATCATGAATTCATTGAATCTTCCTTTCTCTCCTTTCTCCTCTCCTATATTCCTAAGCCATTGCAATAAGACCATAATACAGTAACCTCATTCCCAACACCTCTGCTGGTGTCTGGGGACATGGGTCTACATGAGAAAGTCCTGATTCCTCTGTCTCCTCTGCTCCACAGCCACAAGGCTCAGTCAAGCAACATCGACAGGCCTCTACTGAGATCACCTCATACCCCCATCCAGCACCCCCCCGGCCTCATAAACCCTTTGAAACACAGCCCCCCACATCCCAACACCTTAGCCCCCCCTCCCCGACTCCCTCTCCACCCCCTCCGCAACCCCCATTCACCCTCCCTCTAGAGAAGTCAAGCCATTCATATCGAGCAGGGTAGATGTTGAGCTCATACTTTTATTGTCAGAGGACTACTCCGCGGCCACTTACCTCCATGGAACATTTAGTGCCGTCTTGCTGGGCGCTGTACAGAGAATAGCACTATAGGGTCACTGATGAATTGGTATTTTTGGTTGGGGGGTAAACACACTGCTTTGCAGACATTAGCTCCCTCTCTCTCGCCTGTGCAACGGCTGAGATTTTACTTGATTATTCTCCTTTTATATCCTGTATGGGCATTTTTGGTTTTCCAATTGATTGAAACAAAGGCTTGATTGATGGTTAAACAAAGTGTGATCTCCTTTTTCTGTTTGTAAAACATAAGCCTGCGATTTTGGGGGAAAATAAAATAAAAAATCTGAAAAACATTAATACAATGTTGCGTTCACAGTCTTGGCCACTTACGACGATATGCTATATAACAAAAATGTATCTTTCCCTCAAACCATTGGTGCAATAAATCCTTTTGTGAATGACCGCAGAGACAGTATAAAAAAAAAGGAAAACATGTAAAACCCTTTGACCTTGGTTAATCTCTGTGTTCGAGTAAAAGAGAAGCAACTACTGTACATGAGCCTCACAGAAATCCTTCTTATCTCTGAAAAATAGACAACGCAAACTATGGATTGACATAAAGTATGAACTGGTCAGATTTGTTTTTCTCTTGGTAAACACTTGATAAATAATAAATGGCTGAGTGAAGACTGATACCCTATGAGAACTAGTCGCTGTGTGACAGCCTAAACAGCTGTCAGGGAGGACTGTGCGGCCTGTGTGTGTGTGTGTGTGTGTGTGTGAGCGTGTGCATGTTTGTCTGTGCATCTATGTTTGTGTGTGGGTGTCTGTGCATTTTAATAACAAGGTGTTGACTCTGCCCTTTAAGGCTCACCGGTGGGGAATCCCTGTAGTCGAGTGTGTGTGTGTGTGTGGGGGGGTGTGTGTGTGTGTCACGTTGGGAAAAAAACGTATCTGTGCACCGCAGCGCAACACCTGCCAGAGGCTGTGGCTGTTTATAGCAGTTGCTGTGTGATCTAGAGAGGACAAGGCTGAGAGCATCGCCACACACACACACAGAAACATTCTGTGCCCACACACATCAGTGCATCATGCATAAACATAATCACCGTATACACAAAATATATACAGCCACTTGTACACACACACACAAGCCCAAACACACAACATTAACACTGAAAAATGTAATAACCACAGGCCAGTGTGGGCAGGATGAGGGGCACTTGCTTAGCCGTCCGCTCCCCAGCAGGACCTATATTGCAGCAGTAGGCAGGGGAGCCTGGCAGAGGCTCCAGCCTACAAAGTTCAATATAAACGAACAGTGGGATCTCCCAGAGACCTGGCAGGAAAAAGCTTAGCGAAGTTAAAGCCTCACCAGCCCTGCCTGGCTACACATGCCAACCATGCCAACAGAGCTGGGTAAGGCTGGGTAGGTAGGGGCATGACTGGGCTGATGGCCCACCACCCACCCTGACACACCCAGGACCTTGTCAGTCGTCACCCTCCTTTAAAGGGACAGTGTCAATGACTGTCACTGCTACTCAAGGTTCTTATAGGAGTGGTTATTTTCAATAAACACAACGTAACAATTTCACAGATTTTACTGAGTTACAGTTCATATAAGGAAATCAGTCAATTGAAATAAATTCATTAGGCCCTACTCTATGGAATTCACATGACTGGGAATACCGATATGCATCTGCTGGTCACAGATTTTTTTTTTAAAGTAGGGATGTGGATCAGAAAACCAGTCAGTGTGACCTATATTTGCCTCATGCTGCGCGATACATCTCCTTCACATAGAGTTGATCCTCTTCAATGGCTGGATATTGGTGTGAACTCGAACACGCTGTTGTACACGTCGATCCAGAGCATCCCAAACTTGCTCAATGGGTGATATGTCTGGTTGAGTATGCAGGCCATGGAAGAAATGGGACATTTTCAGCTTCCAGAATTGTGTACAGATCCTTGCAACATGGGCATTATCATGCTGAAACATGAGTCCTCCCTGACAAATGGATGTGACATTTCATTCCCATCAATTGAGATTCTGACTTTTTTTTTTATTAGATTTGTTATTCTTACTAATGAATACAATAAAGTTGGATTTTTTTCAAATCTAAAGATCATTTGTTTATCTGGAATCATTCAGAAAATGTGGCCATGTCTGAGATTAACTAGGGAATTAAAATTCTTGTGTGATAAAATCTAATTGGTATCCTCAGCAAAGAGAATGGGAAGTACGGTAGAAGACACAGCAGTAAGGTCATTGATATACGCTAGGAATAACAAAGGTCACATTTTTTAACCCTGTGGCATGCCACAGGATAGCTTGGCACTGGTAGATGCACAACCATTTGCATAAGTAAATTGTTCTCTATCATAAACATAACTACGTACATGGCCAATGGTATGTATAATCATGAAAACCATAATAATGCAATTTAGAATGTAATATTTTATGATCAACCGTGTCAAGCGCTTTGGATAAATCTAAAAAGATGCCAAGAGAATATTCATTGTTGTTCACGGCTGTAAAGATTTTATCCACAAGTTGCAAAAGGCCATATCTCTGGAATTGTTCTTATGAAAACCATGTTGGTGCTCATATAGAATACAGTTGTTACGTTCGTCTGAAGGATGAGACCAAGGTGCAGCGTGGTAAGCGTACATCTTACTTTTAATAGATGAACACCGAACAAAACAAAGAAAAATACAAAACGAACGTAAAGTTCTGCAGGCGATACAAAAACAAGATCCCACAAAAACACAGTGGGAAAAGGCTGCCTAAAAATGATCCCTAATCAGAGACAACGAATGACAGCTGCCTCTGATTGGGAACCATATCAGGCCAACATAGAAATACAGACATAGATATACATCATCTAGAATGCCCACCCAAATCACACCCTGACCTAACCAAATAGAGAAATAAAAAGGCTCTCTACAGTCAGGGTGTGACAGTACCCCCCCAAAGGCGCGGACTGCGGCCGCAAAACCTGACTCAATATGGGAGGGTCCGGGTGGAAATCTAGCCTCGGTGGCGTAGACCCCACTCTGCTCGCGGATCCGCCATCCTCGGTGACGACTCTATTTCAGGAGTCGTCGCCGAAAGCTCCGGACCGTGGATCGTCACCGGAAGAACCGAATCGGGAACCTTCGCCTGCCGCTGGAGGCTCCGGACTCCGGACCGTCGCTGGAGGCTCTGGACCAGGGACCCGTCGCTGCAGGCTCCAGACCGGGGACCCGTCGCTGCAGGCTCCGGACCGGGGACCCGTCGCTGCAGGCTCCGGACCGGGGACCCGTCGCTGAAGGCTCCGTGCCATGGATCATCGCTACAGGCTCCGGGCCATGGATCATCACTGGAGGCTTCGTGCCATGGATCATCACTGGAGGCTTCGTGCCATGGATCATCACTGGAGGCTTCGTGCCATGGATCATCACTACAGGCTCCAGGCCATGGATCATCACTGGAGGCTTCGTGCTATGGATTATCACTGGAGGCTCTGGGCCATGGATTATCACTGGAGGCTTCGTGCCACGTAAAGTTCTGCAGGCTTCACAGTAGCTATACAAAAACAAGATCCCACAAAAACACAGTGGGAAAAGGCTGCCTAAATATGACCCCCAATCAGAGACAACGAATGACAGCTGCCTCTTATTGGGAACCATATCAGGCCAACATAGAAATACAAAAACATAGATGTACATAACCTAGAATGCCCACCCAAATCACACCCTGACCTAACCAAATAGAGAAATAAAAAGGCTCTCTACAGTCAGGGCGTGACAACAGTGTTGATTTAAATGTTTCAACATTCTCTTATACACCAATTTGTCTAGGATTTTAGAAAAACATGGTTGTACAGATATTGGGCGATAATTTGTAAAATATCTGGGATCCCCAGAATTATAGAGGGTGATAACTTTGCCAATTTTCAAATCTTTAGGAACAATAACAGTTTGCATTCATTTGGTGAAGATATACGTTAGATGTTCAGTAATCAAGAAAGACACTGATTTCACCAAAAAGGTGCCAATCGAATCATGACCTGCTGCTGATATCTTTAATTTACCAATTACCTCCATTACATCAGGGGGATCAAACTTAAGCAGAGAAGGGAAATGTCCCTTAATGTAATCCTAGGGATTTCTGTCAGTTTTCTCTATTTTCTTTGACAGAGAGGAACCCACATTCACAAAAAGGTTATTAAATTCACATGAAATACCATCAGGATCACTATAGGTCTTATTTCCAACAATACATTGAGATGGAATAGTTGTAGATGCCTTTTTCTTATTCAACAGTTGATTGATGATTTTCCAAGTTGACATTATATTTAAGCATTCTTGCAGTGATTAATAGCATTAAAGGTAGAATATTTAACAAAAGTAATTTTACGGGCTTTAAGATGTTGATTGATGATATTTAATGTGACATTTTTTATAATCAGGCCGGTGTGGAGTCTGCTTACCAGACTTTTCTCACATCTTTTAATTGTGTGTTTCAACGCTGCTTTCCCTTAGTTAAACCACATAAGAGAGCAGCAGATGGGTTCTAGAAACCTTGGTTTATAACCAGTCTAAAAATCCTCAGTTTAAAAAAACAAGTTGTATAAAAAGTTTCTTACAAATCCCACTCCCCTGAATTCTGCAAATTACAAAAAGTATAAGAACAAATTTACTAACGTATTTTGGATTTATATTTTACTAACAAATTCCAAGAATGCTTAAATAATATAATGTCAACTTGGAAAATCATCAACCAACTGTTGAATAAGAAAAAGGCATCTACAACTATTCCATCTCAATGTATTGTTGGAAATAAGACCTATAGTGATCCTGATGGTATTTCATGTGAATTTAATAACCTTTTTGTGAATGTTTCGGAGGATGCATGACTCAACCTTGGCCTCACCCGAGCCCATTGGGGAGATGCAGCGATGAGACAAGATTGTAATTGGATATCACGAAATTGGGGAGAAAAAGGGAGTAAAATACCAACAACAAAAACAAGATAAACTGCTATACAGTTGGTTAAATTTCTTAACATTATAGTAATCACAAGTGATGGACTGAGGGCATTAATCAGAGAGGCAACAAAGAGAGCAAAGATAACCCTGAAGGAGCTACAAAGCTCCACATTGGAGATTGGAGTATCTGTCCATAGGACCAATTTAAGCCGTACACTCCACAGAGCTGGGCTTTATGGAAAAGTGTCCAGAAAAAAGCCATTGCTTAAAGGAAAAAATAAGCAAACACGTTTGGTGTTTGCCAAAAGGCATGTGGGAGACTCCCCAAACATATGGAAGAAGGTACTCTGGTCAGCTGAGACTAAAATTGAGCTTTTTGGCCATCAAGGAAAACGCTATGTCTGGCGCAAACCCAACACCTCGCATCCCCCCGAGAATCACCATCCCCACAGTGAAGCATGGTGGTGGCAGCATCATGCTGTGGGGATGTTGTTCATTGGCAGAGACTGGGAAACTGGTCAGAATTGAAGGAATGATGAATGGAGCTAAATACAGGGAAATTCTTGAGGGAAAACTGTTTCAATTTTCCAGAGATTTGAGACTGGGACAGCGACTGGGATTGTCCTTCCAGCAGGACAATGACCTCTAAGCATACTGCTAAAGCAACACTCGAGTGGTTTAAGGGGAAAGATTTAAATGTCTTGGGATTGCCTAGTCAAAGCCCAGACCTCAATCCAATTGAAAATCTATGGTATGACTTACAGTGAGGGAAAAAAATATTTGATCCCCTGCTGATTTTGTAGGTTTGACCACTGACAAAGAAATTATCAGTCTATCATTTTAATGGTAGGTTTATTTGAACAGTGAGAGACAGAATAACAACAAAAAAATCCAGAAAAACGCATGTCAAAAATGTTATAAAATGATTTGCATTTTAATGAGGGAAATAAGTATTTGACCCCTCTGCAAAACATGACTTAGTACTTGCTGGCAAAACCCTTGTTGGCAATCACGGAGGTCAGACATTTCTTGTAGTTGGCCACCAGGTTTGCACACATCTCAAGAGGGATTTTGTCCCACTCCTCTTTGCAGATCTTCTCCAAGTCATTAAGGTTTTGAGGCTGACGTTTGGCAACTCGAACCTTCAGCTCCCTCCACAGATTTTCTATGGGATTAAGGTCTGGAGACTGGCTAGGCCACTCCAGGACCTTAATGTGCTTCTTCTTGAGCCACTCCTTTGTTGCCTTGGCCGTGTGTTTTGGGTCATTGTCATGCTGGAATACCCATCCACGACCCATTTTCAATGCCCTGGCTGAGGGAAGGAGGTTCTCACCTAAGATTTGACGGTACATGGCCCAGTCCATCGTCCCTTTGATGCAGTGAAGTTGTCCTGTCCCCTTAGCAGAAAAACACCCCCAAAGCATAATGTTTCCACCTCCATGTTTGACGGTGGGGATGGTGTTCTTGGGGTCATAGGCAGCATTCCTCCTCCTCCAAACATGGCGAGTTGAGTTGATCCCAAAGAGCTCCATTTTGGTCTCATCTGACCACAACACTTTCACCCAGTTGTCCTCTGAATCATTCAGATGTTCATTGGCAAACGTCAGACGGGCATGTATATGTGCTTTCTTGAGCAGGGGGACTTTGCGGGCCCTGCAGGATTTCAATCCTTCACTGTGTGGAGCCCCAGGCCGGAGCCCCAGGCCGGAGCCCCAGGCCGAGGGAGCCCCAGGCCGAGGGAGCCCCAGGCCGAGGGAGCCCCAGGCCGAGGGAGATTGACAGTTATTTTGTGTTTCTTCCATTTGCGAATAATTGCACCAACTGTTGTCACCTTCTCACCAAGCTGCTTGGCAATGGTCTTGTAGCCGATTCCAGCCTTGTGTAGGTCTACAATCTTGTCCCTGACATCCTTGGAGAGCTCTTTGGTCTTGGCCATGGTGGAGAGTTTGGAATCTGATTGATTGATTGCTTCTGTGGACAGGCGTCTTTTATACAGGTAACAAACTGAGATTAGGAGCACTCCCTTTAAGAGTGTGCTCCTAATCGCAGCTCGTTACCTGTATAAAAGACACCTGGGAGCCAGAAATCTTTCTGATTGAGAGGGGGTCAAATATTTATTTCCCTCATTAAAATGCAAATCAATTTATAACATTTTTGACATGCATTTTTCAGGATTTTTTTTTGTTATTCTGTCTCTCACTGTTCAAATAAACCTACCATTAAAATTATAGACTGATCATTTCTTTGTCAGTGGGCAAGCGTACAAAATTAGCAGGCGATCAAATACTTTTTTCCCTCACTGTAAAGATTGCTGTACACCAGCGGAACCCATCCAACTTGAAGGAGCTTGAGCAGTTTTGCCTTGAAGAATGGGCAAAAATCCCAGTGGCTAGATGTGTCAAGCTTATAGAGACATAACACAAGAGACTTGCAGCTGTAATTGCCGCAAAAGGTGGCTCTACAAAGTATTTACTTTGGGGGGGGGGGGGGGTGAATAGTTATGCACGCTCAAGTTTTCAGTTTTCTTGTCTTTTTTCTTGTTTGTTTCACAAGAAAAAATATTTTACATCTTCAACGTGGTAGGCATGCTGTGTAAATCAAATGATACAAACAACCCAAAAATCTATTTTAATTCCAGGTTGTAAGGCAAAAATGCCAAGGGGGGTGAATACTTTCGCAAGCCACTGTAGATGCTTGAGAGAGAGAGAAGTAGGAGCATTCTCTTACCCATGGAATGAGAACAGTGAACGAGCAACGAGCAATTCTGGCATTCAAATTGCCATGGATAAAAAGCAATTGTGTCGTTGTCTATATCTTATACCTGCCCATACCATAATCCCATCGTCACCATGGGGCACTATGTTCACAACGTTGACATCAGGAAACCGCTCACCCACACCACCAACACCATGCCATGTCTGCCATCTGCCCGGTACAGATTCATCCATGAAGAGCACACTTCTTCAGTGTGCCAGTGGCCATCAAAGGTGAGCATTTGCCCACTGAAGTTGGTTAGGATGCCGAATTGCAATCAGGTTAGACCCTGGTGAGGATGACGAACATGCAGATGAGCTTTCCTGAGACGGTTTCTGACAGTTTGTGCAGAAATTCTTCGGTTGTGCAAACCCAGAGTTTCAT
Source organism: Salmo trutta (assembly GCF_901001165.1). NCBI lineage: Eukaryota > Metazoa > Chordata > Actinopteri > Salmoniformes > Salmonidae > Salmo > Salmo trutta. The sequence continues at coordinate 2,100,331 of NC_042990.1, read as the reverse complement.
CAGGTGTCCAGGTGGCTCGTCTCAGACCCGCAGGTGAAGAAGTCGGATGTGGAGATCCCGGGATGGCGTGGTTACACGTGGTCTGCGGTTGTGATGTTGGACATACTGCCAAATTCTCTAAAATGACATTGGAGGCGGCTTAAATTAACATTCAATTTTCTGGCAACCGCTCTGCTGGATATTCCTGTAGTCAGCATGCCAATTGCTCGCTCCTTCAAAACTTGAGACATCAATGCGTTGTGTGACAAAACTGCACATTTTAGAGTGGCCTTTTATTGTACCATCACTAGGTGCACCTATGTAATGATCATGCTGTTTAATCAGCTTCTTGATATGCCACACCTGTCAGGTGGATGGATTATGTTGGTAAAGGAGAATGCTCACTAACAGGGATGTAAACTAAATTGTGCACAACATTTGAGAGGAATACGCGTTTTGTGCGTATGTATCATTTCCGAGATCTTTTATTTCAGCTCATGAAACATGGGATCAACATTTTATATTTATATTTTTGTTCAGTATATTTTATCAACGTTATATTTAACTGACAATGGCATTTGATGCCAGGTTTTTACCTTCGTTTTGTCCTGTATAGTAAATGGTAAAGTTGTACTGTGAATTCGATCATGCACGTCATTTACTGTGAGACTGTGTGTAATCATTGTAATCCAATCTATACTACAGGAAAATACAGTACATGTGAGAAATGTTGTCAAAATTGTATTACATTGAGTAATTGTGAATGTATTACTTGAATCAATAATTGCTGAAAGTTGGCCACGGATTCATGCTACCGTAGTATTATTTTCATACTATGTTAAAATATGCTTTAGAAAATGTAGGATCACATTCTAAACATGGCCGCTGTTTTCAGCATTATGTCATCTAACATATGCCCATTACAGAGGGTTGGTTGCCTGGAGAACAAAGTGAGATGGTTGCGCCATTATGCCACCAAAAAGACCCCTGACTTAATTTAAACAATAACCCCCTAAAATCATTCCAAACCTCTCTATGCTTTACGTTGAACATTGAACCCCCACCCCACCAGCCACTTCAGATGGCTGAGGACACAATAACGACAACAGATGGGGTTTTTAGAACATGGTTAAGGCGAACAGCGGGTGGTTCAACAAACCGGGAGTCCAACAGCCAGCTCTCAGGGTGAAAGGGGACTGGCAGAACTGCAGCACAACACTGCTTCTTGTCAACTCCTCATCAACTGTTGATACTAAAGGAAAGGTTATCTTATAATACATATGCTAATCACCAGGATTTGCATGTATGTTTCTATGTTTTTGTGGCTGTGATTTTTGTGTCTCTACGTCAAGGTTTCCAAACTCGGTCCTGGGGCCCCCCCTGGGTACACATTTTGTTTTTTGCCCTAGCACTACACAGCTGATTCAAATAATCAACAAATCATCAAGGTTTGATCATTTATGGGGATATTGAATTCTACCAACAAAATACCGTGTAAGCTTAGAAATGTGTTATACATGTTTTAATTGTGGCCTTTCAGGATGTCAAAACAATATATATGGATGTGATTTGGTACACATTTGTTTCTCTTGATGACTGATATACACTGCGTGTACAAAACAGCTGCTCTTTCCATGGCATAGACTGACCAGGTGAATCTAGGTGAAAGCTATGATCCCTTATTGATGTCACCTGTTAAATCCACTTCAATCAGTGTAGATGAAGGGGAGGAGACCCCCCTTGAGACAAGCCTTGAGACATGAATTGTGTATGTGTGCCATTAAGAGGGTGAATGGGCAAGACAAAAGATTGAAGTGTCTTTGAACAGGGTATGATAGTAGGTGCCAGGCGCACTGGTTTGAGTGTGTCAAGAACTGCAACGCTGATGACTTTTTATGCTCAACAGTTTCCCGTGTGTATTAAGAATGGCCCACCACCCAGACATCCAGCCAACTTAACACAACTGTGGGAAGCATTGGAGTCAACACGGGCCAGCATCCCTTTAGACACCTAATAGAGTCCATGACCCGATGAATTGAGGCTGTTCTGAGGGAAAAAGGGGGTGCAACTCAATATTAGGAAGTTGTAGCTAATGTTTTGTACACTCAGTGTATGCCACTTGCTTCTATGGGGCCTTGACTGCCCCCTCTTTTCATTCCTGTGCTCCTACAGTACATGTCAGGGTTTCCATAATTCAGAATATTGACAATTGTCCACTCAGCAATAATACTAATCTTCCCGGGATCCAGCAACAAGGGATCTGCCACAGCAACAAGGGATCTGCCACAGCAACAAGGGATCTGCCACAGCAACAAGGGATCTGCCACAGCAACAAGGGATCTGCCACAGCAACAAGGGATCTGCCACAGCAACAAGGGATCTGCCACAGCAACAAGGGATCTGCCACAGCAACAAGGGATCTGCCACAGCAACAAGGGACAGCAGCCGTCATGCTTCGTTTATGGGCCTTCACTTGGCGACGCTGCCACTCACGTGACACGACACCTAGAGGGAGAAATCACATGCGTGTTGTGACCGGGTGGATGAAGGCCCTTCACGGTCTCTCACCTTCACCCCTCAGCCCCCTCAGCCCGGGACCCTGAGGAGCCCCTCTGTTCCCCTCCCAGCATCCTCCACTCTCCAAAGGTCATCCGATAGGGGGAACGAGAGAGAGAAAGAAAGAGAGGGAGAGAGAGAGAGAGAGAGAAGGTAAGAGAGCACAGTGGGGGTCAGTGACACAGGGGGCCCTGAGGAATCGTCACCTCGCGGACCTCACCCCAGAAACACAATTAGACTGCATGGTTCCCTAACACTTTTTAGAAGTACAATCCGTACCCCTGCAGAAGGAGGGGGATAAAAGCCACAGCCTTCAATCTATCTCCTCCTCTCTCTGTCCCTCTTTGTCCTTTTCTCTCTCTCACTCTTTCTCTCTTCTCCCCATGGGTAAGCTGGCTCTCTGCCTCCCTTGATCACAAAGGCCATGTCCCTTTGTCTCACTGTCCCAAGGCAGGGCACAGTGTTCAGTCATCAAGGCTTGGTGGTACATCTGTGAGAGGTTTTGAAGGAGTGTACCTACCTGCATAACAAGTTCATCTACATTTTAGTCATTGAGCAGACACTCTTATCCAGAACAACTTACAGGACCAATTAGGGTTAAGTTTCTTACTCAAGGGCACAAACAGATTTTTCACTCGGGAAATCGATCCAGCTACCTTTCGGTTACTGGCCCAACGCTCTTAGACGATAGGCTACCTGCCGCCTTACAGTGCAGTGAGGAATTGTATTCCTGCAATGATACAATCATCTTGGAGTCTCTTTTCTTTTGTGCCTGTGTTGATCTCACGTCTCAGTGGTGTGTGTGTGCGCACGTGTACGTCGTGCCTTCGTGCCTTTACGCGTGTGTCGTGCCTTCGTGCGTGCATGTGTTTGTGTGTCATATTTTCCAAATAACCCCTGATCTCACACTTCCTTCTGGGCACACGGACAAACAGCTCACCCATGTCTGTATTCCTTTTATTAATCTGTCATCGTAACTTTAATACCATGTAGCTATGCGTGTATTTGAGGCTAAGGCCTGGTCTTCACCAGTGTTGACCTACCACGTCTCCACCAAAGCCTTATCTGACCTTAGCCAACCCTCTGGCTTCCTGTTGAGACTGGCCCTGTCTTAAGTAGCTATCATCCACACATTGCTAAAGGTTGGCCTGGAGCATATTTCAAGAGGTGCAGGAGCCACTGCACAGGTAGCCGACACTGACTAGACCAAACATCCATCTGAGACATATGAACGTAATGCCTCGTGCAACCACCCACCCACCCTAAAGCATCTCTCACATGCGGTCACGATGTCCACCCACAAATGAAATCCACCCCCTGACAAAAACAATCTCTGAATCCCTCTCCTCCCCTCTCCCTCTTGCCTCGCGTGGCACGGGCGTTCTCAACGAGACCCAATTGCCATGACACCATGACCCACAACCCTTCTACCCCCTCCTCACCCCTCCTCTCCACTCGTCATCCATTTCACCCCCACTCACCTACCTCCATCCCTCCCTCTCCAATGACAATATCCCGGTAATGGCCGCCTTTGTTTTTCTTGGCGCGTTTGCGTGGATTTGTCAGGACGCATTTCCTGTGTGCAAACTGAGGGCTGCCGCTGCGTGGCAATCTGGGCTCACTTCTCAGGCAGCTAAACCCTTTGACACTGTGCTTTTTAATTAAAATTACATTATGATTAATCAGCCAGAAGGGGGGCCCCTCTCCGTTCGTTTCCAGGCAGGTTTGATTACAACCTGTGACGGACGCCACTCGCTGCCAAGCCGCTAAAGATGTGCTGGCAGATGCGGCGGCCCGGCCAGCTTGTCGAGCCCCGGGGTTGCGGGCGGGAAGGGAGAGAGGGAGAGGTAAAGGGAAAGAGAGGGAGGAGAGAAGTGGGAGGAGAGGGGGAAATGACACAGAGGGAGAGAGGACATGTATTGGAGGAGAAGGGGAAATGACAGAGACAGAGGGACAGTAAAGAAAAGCGAGGTGAAAAGGGACGGAAAGTGGACAGAGAGACATTGGGCGAAGGATGTTAAGAGAGGGAGTGGGTAAGGGGGGAAAGGTAGTAAGAAATAAAGAAACAAAGGGAGTCAGAGGAAATGATGAGAACAGAGCGCGTAAGACAGACAGAGACAATAACAGAGACCCCATAGACTGGGAAGACACTTCAGAATGCTCCCCTCAGACATACCCTGCAGCCCCCTGGAAAACAATATTGATCTGGATATGTCTGGTCTACCAGAGAGTGACTCCCGGAGCAGAGGAGGAGGAAGAGAAGGAGGAGAAGGAGGAGGGTGAATGGGGGGGATCAGTTCTCCCTACAACAGTACAAGGTGCCTGAGTCTGGAAACAAGAGCCCAAACTTACCTCCAGTGTCTAAGAGGGCACTGGGGGCCCTTTGTAGCGCAGGTACAGTAGTCTGCAGTCTGTGTGCTGTAGTGTGTTGGCTCGGGAGCCCTGTAGTCTGTTTACTCAGGCTGAAAGAGCCATGTTAGAAGCGTGTCCCTACACCAGAAAACAAAACCGGGAGGAGGATGTCATCGCAGCAGTGTATCGATGGAGGCTCACAGGGCCCTGTGTGACACATTTAAAATGGAGTCAGTCAACAATGCAACACCGGGCGCGTCAGGGTTCTCTCTGGTAACGGCAGATTGCATGGAATATCCGTTCTCGTAGACAGCATTTTACAGGCACCGGTGTCATATTCAATCCAATATTAATCCATTATCATATTCAATTGATTTTGAATTCAACTTCATTCATGCCTCATGTATGAGGTCAAATGGTTAGCAGATGACATAACAACTAATGATACTACAGTATATGAGATAAAACACTGGGTGTGGGGGGGTGGGGTGAGGGGGCAGGGGGTTGTCGACGGTGAAGGGGTTAAGCAGGCGAGACGGGAGTGTTATCGAGCACGTCCACACCGCTCATGGGTGTGCAACAGGGTGTGTGCTAATTGGAGGGGACCTGGGGAAAGGTCAGGGACGGAGCACTGACTGACTGAACACCCCCGATACCATTCAACCCTCCGCTGACTGACTGCCTGTGAACAGTGCACACCCCTTCACCTCCAACACCCCAACCCCAACCCCAGCCCTTTCAAAATACTGTATAGGAGTCCAATGAGCACAGCCATTCCTGAACTTAACTGTTCACCTCAGTTCTGGATATCAGTCTTCATACTTATCCAGTAAGATAGTAAGTGAAGTAGGCTTTATCCACAGCGAATAGTAGCGACCAGTAAAGTTATTAGCTCTATCTTTCTTATGTATTGGTCCAAAACCAGGAAATGGCTCCTCTAGACATTATGTCCATAAACAGTTGGTACAACTTGGCTTTACTAACCAGTAAAATGGCTGATGTTTGTCCATTACAATCTCCAGAGCAAAGACAGTACTTTGTGGTGCTTCCTGGGGCCACATTGACAGGCAGAATTAAAACCCAGTTGGTGGTCTGTCACCGTCAGAGTGCAGAATGCCCTTCGTCAGAATCCATTAATTAGATGCTCTTATTATTTCGAACATGCTGTGGTTGAGCTGCCACCAAATCATTACCTCTGCAAGTAAATAGTCTATTTCATTTGTGATTATTTATTCATGTTTCTGTATGCACTTGTATTCATCTATATTTTCCCTATCATCCCCCTCTCACCCATCGACCTCTCCCTTACCCATCCCTCTCCCTTACCCATCCCTCTCTCCTCTACCCTTCTGCCATTCTAGGAATCCCCCCTCCCCCCCCAACCTGTCCCAGGCTGCCCTCCCCACTACCCCCACCCCTGGTCCTCACAGAGCAGGAGATCAACAGACTCTTTAGGAAACAGAACAGCAGGAAGGCTTCTGGCCCGGACAAGGTCTCTCTAGCCACACAGCGCTGACCAGCTCTCCCCTGTTTTCATGGACAACCAGTCACTAGAGCAATGCACTGTTCCTGTATGTTTAAAATCTTCCATCATTGTTCCAATCCCGAAAAAAAGCAAAAGGTGTCGACTACAGAGCTGTAGTACTCACCTCGGTCATCATGAAAACCTTTGACTTCCTGACTTCCTGAACCAACAGGACGCAACACGTGAAGCTGGGAAAACACCTTTTGAACTCTTTATCCCTCAGCACTGGAGTGCTGCAGGAATGCATTCTCTCACCTCTACACTACTCAATCTACACCAATGCGCAAACAAAAAAATCATCTGTCAAACTAATCAAGTTTGCAAATGACACCACTTTGGTCAGGTCTCATCACTGATGGCGATGAGTCCATGAACCGTGGAGAGGTCGACCGGCTAGTGGCCTGGTGCAGTCGCAATAACGTGGAACTCAACACAGACAAAACCGTGGAAATGGTGGTTGACTTCAGAAAACGCCCCCCGCCATCTGTCCCCCTCCAGATTGATGGCTCAGCTGTTAGCACAGCTGAATCATTCAAATTCTTGGGGACCATCATCTCCAACAACCTCAAGTGGGAGGACAACATCACAGCGGTCACCAAGAAGGCACACCAGCGGATGTATACTTGCGGCAGCAGAAAAAAAAAGCTAAATCTCACATCAGTTGCTGAGTCCATCCTTACCTCCTCCATCACCATCTGGTTTGGGTCTGCGTCTGCCCCCGCTGCAAGGGAAAACTGCAACACATTGTTCGGTCTGCAGAGAGGGTCACCGTCTGCTACCTGCCCCCCATCGAGGTCCCTGTACGACTCCAGGGCAAAGAAGCGCGCAGGAAAGATCATCGTCGTCCCCTTCCACCCTGGTCACCCGATCCTCCAAAAAATGATCCTTTGGAAGGCGGTTGAGGTAATTCATGAACAAAACCTCTCACCGCCTGAAAAGTTGTTTCCCCTCGCCAACCGGGCCTTCCGACCCATAGAGACTAAAGGACTGTGCTGCACACGGCATCAAGCCATCTCTGAACTGTACACAAAATAACTGTCCTACACTGCCGTCTGTCCATCTCTCTGCATTTAGACATACACTGTTCATACTGACACTGTACATTTGTACATCCACTGTATATCAACCGTATACCCACTATACATTTGTATATCTGCTCATTCTATTATAGCTCTATGCTCACTCTACCTAGTTCTATATAATGTATGTCAACTTCGTTTAAAATCCAGTGTCTGAATTCCGTCTCTAAATGTCATCTATCACTAGCAGCACCATATCACCAAGTCAAATTCGGAGTATGTGGAAATGTAATTGGCGAATGAAGGTGATTCTCATAGGAATCCCTGCTCAAATGCCCAACTGTAGCTCCTGTGTTGAGTATCTGCCTAAGTGTGAGAGAGAAAGTGTTGGTGTGTGCGTGTCCACACGTGTGTGTGTGTGTGTTTCCATCCATCCATTGCTCGTGTGCGTACTTTGGCACCATCAGCAAGGCTCAGTGGCACAGACCTGACCCTTCATTGAACCCTGTGCCCCTGCAATCCATACGTATCATTTACCCGCAACCCTACCCTCCTCGCTCCCCTCCCCGCTTTCTGGGCTAATGCACAGAGGCGTGAAACACCTCGTAATGCTCAATCACAGCGGGGCAGAGTGGACAAGGAGCCATCCAGAGTGACAGCACAGGGCCGGGGTGGCGGCAATGAAGAGGGAAGAAGCGACCCACAGGGAAACGAGAGGGAGTGGAGGGGTGGGGGGAAGCCAGGGGGTAGGGGAGTGGGGGGCTAGAGAGGGGGTAAGTTAGTGTTGGGATATGGGCTGGAAGGGGTGTTGGAGCTGGATGTTAATAGTGAGGATGTATTCATGTGGGACTATGGTGTTCGGATCTGCAAGTGAAAAAAGGAGAGAAAAAGAGAGGAGCGATAGAAATAGAGACTGCAACAGACGGAAGTCACACACTTGCGAAGTTGGAGGTGCGAAAGAATAAGACTTGATCAGGCTGAAAGACAGCTTCTTGGACTGCTGTTTTAAAAAGCTTGAGATCGTTTAACCCTTTCCTGTCAGAGAAAAATCATAGACATTTTAAACAAGACAAGACGTGGGCAACAGCTCAAGCTCTTGTAGTGTACAAGTCAAAAGGTTGTGAATTGATACATGTATCTATCCATTGTTTATACACGTTACAGGTTAGTCTCTGAGATAAAATCTCCTTTTCTAGAGAGGCTTGTGAATGAATACACCAATATATCCTATTGGAGATCAACCGTGCAGTGTTGCACTGACAGTACAGAGAAAGATAGCACTAGCTTTATGCCCTTTGTACTGCTTTACCATATAGAGGTGACAATGATATTGTATGCTTCCCATCTCTATCATAAAATAAAGCAAAAATATATAGAAAATATGGTCAGAATAACACTTCCCTCATCAAAATACTGCAAAATTCTGAGATACTGTGCATATTTATGACCAGTACCCAAGTTTGCACATAGACACTATCTAAGTGTGAGACATAGATACTGGCAATACATAGATACAGTATACTGGCAATGCTATCCATGTGATGCAATGGAGATAAAACTGAAATACTCCAAGTCAGCACAATGTATTGTAAACAAGCACAAGATCCGCTTCCACCTTGGCAGAGTCCCTCATGTCCTTGCCCTTGCCCTGTGGACCAATGCCCATGGCCCAGGCAGCACTGTGGCCAAGCTGCCCAATGGTCCAGCTAATCATATGCAGCGCCGCAAGGAAGCTAAATCTGTGTCCCAAACGGTAGCATATTCTCTACATAGTGCACTGCTTCTGACCAGAGCCCTATGCACTATATAAGGAATAGGGTGCCATATGGGACAGCCAGTGTCAGCCTATGCCAGCTTATGCCTCTCTTACAGTGGGATGCCAAGGCCAGAGCCCACAGAGAAGGGCCCTGACAGACATTGAATGCATTGGCTTGAATGTGAGGGAGTGTGGAGTGGAACCCCCCCCCCCCCAAACTAGGAGTGGTACCGCCCACTCTGTGTGTACCCCTCTGTCCAATGCCTGCTGTGGGAGCACTGACCCCTCTGACTGTGTGGACAGAGACCCTGCTGACCAACATAAACAATGCCATTACTAAGGCCCAGCGGGACCATACTAAAACACAGAAAGCGCGCGTGTGCGTGTGGGTGTGTGCCTATGCATTTGCATGCGTGCACGTGGTTCTGTATGAGACGGGGAGCCTTTTCGTTTCCAGCATATCACAGGTGACCTTAACTCCCCCTGGTTCACCCTCAGTGACAGCCTGTTCAGGACAAAGGCAGTGTAGACAGAGGAAGTATCTATTCATTTCCTCAATATTGTACGTGTTCATGTATGGGTTTCATCATGGATTGTTATTCATGGTCTATTACAAAACATAATTAAATAGGTTATCATTTGAAATGGACAAAGGGTTAAACAAATAAATAAAGGGTGATTTGAAGCAAAAGGTCACAGGTATTATAGAGAGGACTTTGACCTTTAGGTAGGGTAGGAGGGTGGATGATCGGAGGAAGATGCCATCCGAGAAAACAAACCTAAATTACTTTACGCCCACCGACACACACACACATAAGCTGAAAGTAGCCATCTGAAAGCATCTGTTTTATAAACAGATGAGTGACCTTGTGTCTGGCCAGGGCAGGATGTGAGTGCAAGGGCACAACAGGGGTGTGAGCCATACAGGGGAGGGGGCAAAGGAGAAGGGCATGAGACAGATACTATCCCCTCATCAGTCATTCAGATATCCCTCTCTGTCATTCAGATAGCCCTCCCTGTCAAAAGTGTGTTTGCATTTGTGTGCAAGCGTGCATGCCTGAGTGTGTGTGTGTTGTATGTGTTCAGTGTTTGAATGTGCATCAGAATCTAAACAAAGTGTGTACACAGTGACTGAATGTATCCCCTGTGGCTGACCTCTGGCCCCTGGTGACCTTTGACATGTCTCTGTCACTTCTCACCTCAAAGAGACAAACTCTCATTGTCATTGTCATCATTGTCCCTCCTTCCCTCCTAAAGCCGTCTCTTCAATGAAACCCTAATGAACGTCTTAACACACTGCCACATGAAATGACTGCGTTGTATTTCACCTCTGTTTGACGGTGGACCTCGGGACGGATGGAGAAGGAGCCGATGTCATACACGGCTACAGGGGGTGTTCATCCTGACCATGTCATTAACATCATCACAAGACACCACAGCCACGGTGAGAAAGGATGGGCTGTTTTTTTTTCTTCTTCACACGCAGCGGACCCATAGGGGTTTCCCCAGACAGGCCATTTAGCCGGAGAGCCTTGTCTCACCTCCGTGACATGGTGGCCACCCTGGCTGTCAGAGTCACCTCGCATCCCCGGCGCCGAGAGAGGGAGACTGTAACCAACGTGACAGGGCCAGGGCATGGTGAGGAACCCCAAAAACGCTTAAGAGGCACTTGACTAAAATCAAATCAAATCGTATCGGTCGCATACACATGTTTAGCAGACGCTGTTTTGGGTGTAGTGAAATGCTTGTGTTCCTAGCTCCAAGAGGGCAGTAATATCTAACAATACACAACAATACACGCAAATCTAAAAGTAAAAGAATGGAATTAAGAAACATAGAAATATTAGGACGAACATTGTAGGAGTCCGGAGTATAAAACAAACCATATATATATATATATATATATGTGGATAGAATATATTATATCTGAAGAATACGTGGATAGAATAGTATACGTACAGCAATAGTTGAATAGGATGGCCTAGCTCAGAGCCAAGTCTGTGCCTGCCTAGTGCTTACATACCATCCTCCTTTCCCTCTTAACACATGAGGATGTCTATGTGAAATTTTATACTTTCTGATCCTTCTAACCTTTACACCCCGAGGAGAAATGCAAAAGGACAGCAATGTTCTATGTAAAACAATCAGGCTCTCTGACATTGTGACAAGTGTCATCAGACAGAACTGCAATGAGGTTTTCTATGACCTTGCCGCCAATACGTGCAGTTTTATAGAATGTGCCAAGTAAATGATGTTAACATCGCTTCACCCAGGCTACATCTTTATTCAGATATCTACCCTCGTTGGCAAACATGTTGCCCTGTTGCCAACTTACCAGTGTATCAATCTGGAAACAAGTGCTGCTTTCTTAGTGTCTTATTCTTTTTCTGAGACAAATATCTCAAAAAGAACTACTATATTCTCACGTTAGTTACTGTGTGGGAGTTCTGGTAGGTGCAAATCAGAGATTCTTATGTTCTTGTGTAGTTTTTTTCATGAAAACTGCTTTTTTTTATCAAATCTGCAATGGTGGTCTGTGGTCTGGTCTGACATGATTTACTTTCACTTCAACAAAAAGCACAGCACGGTGGGAGTACCGCAGCCTGATGTTGTACTCTTTAGTACAATGAGATTACAGTATGTAATGCAACAATATCTACTGTAAACTTACTTGTCACACTACTACCTCTACTGATTTTGAATGTTGAGCTGGCAGTCATTTTACATTTACGTAATTTAGCAGACGCTCTTATCCAGAGCGTCATTACGGTCAGTTAATAGTCAATTCATATTTTTCAATATTTTGTTTTAATTTCTTGAATAATGTCTGTCCTGGAAAATGTTGTGCACAACAAGTTATATCCTGGATTGAACATCTGTGTTGGCGACATACACTGAGTGGACAAAACATTAGGAACCCTTTCCTAATATTGTGTTTCACCTCTCAGAATGCCTCAATTGGTCAGGGCATGGACTCTACAAGGTGTCAAAAGCGTTCCACGGGGATGCTGGTCCATGTTGACTCCAATGCTTCCCACAGTTGTGTCAAGTTGGCTGGATGTCCTTTGTGTGGTGGGTGGGACATTCTTGATACACACAGGAAACTGTTGAGCATGACAATCCCAGCAGTGTTGCAGTTTGAGTGACACACTCAAACCGGTGCGCCTGGCACCTACTACCATACCCCTTTCAAAGGCACTAAAATCTTTTGTCTTGCCCACTCAACCTCTGAATGCCACACATACACAATCCATGTCTCAATTGTCTCAAGGTTTAAAAATCTTTCTTTAACCTGTCTCTTCCCCTTCATGTAGACTGATTGAAGTGGATTTAACAGGTGACATCAATAAGGGATCATCGCTTTCACCTGGATTCACCTGGTCAGTCTATCAAATCAAATCAAAAATCAAATCAAATACAACAGTTGTAGACCTTACAGTGGAAATGCTCACTTACAAGCCCTTAACCAACAACGCAGTTTTAAAGAGCAGCAGTAAAATAAAAATAGCGAGGCTATATAAAGGGGGTACCGGTACAGAGTCAATGTGCGGGGGCACCAATTAGTCGAGGACATGGAACGAGCAGGCGTTCCTAATGTTTTGTACACTCAGTGTGAGCTGCCTTAAACAATAAGTGAGTCAAAAATCGAACAAAAAAAGACAAGAATAAAAGGATAATGAATGAGTAGGATCTTTTATGGCTTCTGCATCTCCTTTCTCTTATGAGGAGTAGAGCGTCAAAGATCTCTTCCACCGACTTGCTCAGCTGTGAATAAAATGATGAGAAACTGATACTATGGATGTCTTGTGGATGGGTGACAAACCTGTGACCCCTGCTCTCGCGTTTAGGCCAATCACGTAAAGTGCCCCCCCCCCCGAGGCATCCGATATAAAGAGAGAAGCCAAAACCCAGCCGTGGTTCTTAGTATCCTCCATCCCTCCCATCTCCTCACTTCCCCTCTTCATCCAATCCTCTTATGTTGCACTGATGAACTTGTGCCCCTGCCTTCTATTTGACCTCCTTGGTAGAGTGTCGCAACCCTCCCTCCACCTTCACCTCCCCCTGCCTTTCCCCTCTTCCTCCCAGGCCTTCCAACGCGGCAGACTGACGTTCCCGCCTGGCCGCCCCTCGCCGTCTCACAGAAGTGAGAAAATAAGATGGCATTGGATCTATTAACACATTGAGCTGAGTGTGAGTGAGTGAGGGGGCCCCAGCCCCAGCCGAGGACACTCTCCTGAGCCCCTCACAACCGACCGAATACCACGAGGGCAGCTCTGGCCTGGGGCTGGGTGGAGGGTGCAGGGGTGGGAGGGGTGGCAGGGGACATGGATCGGGGTGAGGGGGAGAGCGGTAGGGGGAGGCTGTAGGCAATTAAACAGGGCTGAGTACGACCATAGGAGGGGGTAGATGGTGGCAGTGGTGGTTGGGGAGTTCGTACGGTGCCCGTCGTGACTTGTCCCCTAGAAATCTCAGCACCTCATCAACAGGAGCCATATTGATCGGAGGATTGATCCACCTGCTCAGAGTAATGATCAATAGATACCGGTCAGGACTTGCGTGTTTTGACAAAAGAGGCATGCGCACTGTACGGTACACACAAGGCGATGACATACCTTGAAATGTGAGGAGCGAATTGAATCTGGTGTCTAAGAAGCAAATAGATCATTTTTTGAAGTGAGCTTTATTTTTGCAGGGAACAAAACATGAGGATTATGTCCTGAGTGTGTGTGTGCGCGAGGGTACTTTTTCATTCAATTTTTTACATTTGTAAAGACACAACTGCAACATCTCAGAGAACCTAATCAGACATTTTGTCGTTATTCTTCTTTTATCCCTTTTCTAATTTTATGATGACTAAACTGTACATGTGCTGACATCCACAGGATTTCAGTCATGAACTTGTTGGCACTAGAAAATATAATGTGTGTCTTCAGAGAGTGTCAGTACCTTGGTGTGATTACACGCCTACATCTCTATCAGCTTTTCTACAATCAGAAAGGGGAACTCTCGACTTGCTGTCACACTTCAGTTACACTTTCATTTCATAACATTAACAAACATATAGTGAGGTGACAAATAATTCATCTCTGATGATATTGACATCCCATAAATGTGCCAACATATTGTCTGATTAATACATTAAAATAGGCAATGATATTCATAAATGCACAACGACAGAATAATGATAATTGTTGTGTGATTGAAAAAAAAATGTTTAACGTAAAAAAAAATAACTCAACCAAAAACAGATCACAACAAATCCACGATTCCGTTGAATGAGCACGAGCAATATTTGGAAAAAAGAAATGATACCGTGCATAGTTCATTAATTCCAGCAACAATTGATAAAAACGTGTTAAATATTATGCTGTATATACTTATATACAATGCTTATGCATGTGCCACAATCCTTTCCATACCCTGACAGTTGAAAAGAAACTCCACCATTTTGTCAGGCCCAAGCGGCCTTCCCTCAGAGGAACTGGTTACCAAACGATCCAAGCACGATATTTACAGGTGTGAAAAGATACATTTTACTAATACAGTGTGCCCCTTCCAAGTGTGCCCCTTACAATATACAGTACGCCTGCTCGGTTGAAATGAGGAAGAAATCTTCTGAGCGAATCGTTCATCTCGTCTTTTGGCTGTGTTTATTAAGAGGAGACGAGGCGTAGCTGAGCACAAGTCTTAAGACAAAGTGATAAAATATACAGCGAGAAAAGCTCGCAAAGTGTCGGGAAATTGCAGTGTGTGTGGGGGGGGGGGTGATGAACGTTCAAGATGATCGCAGTCTGCTTGTCCGACTCCAGAGAAGAAGAGATGTCCTCAGTGCTCGACTTGGGATGAAAGAGGTGCAGGAGCTGTCTTTTTTCAAGTCGGTTTATCAGACTATGTTCACAGAAATGACCGAAAGACATTATAGAGACCTCTGATTATTTACTGGTAAGGGTTCATAGACATTTTCCCAGATTGAAATTCATGACTTTTCCATGACTTCTAAAGGACTTTTAACCAAATTTCCATGAATGCATGAATGTAGTATTGACACTAGAAGGCTGCTGGTCTCTGATCCTATGTAGGCCGACTATCTCCTGCTGCTGTGCCCTTGGTCAAGGCACTTAAACCCCCCACAAAGTAGAATAACTGCATTGCTAGGCTACTGTATAAAACACATGTAGTCAACCCTCCATCTGGAGAACTATTAGGTTTTGATCCAGCCCTGAAAAACACCAGAGTCTGCCTAAGAAGGTCCTGTTGAGCAGTTGATGTTTAGGCTACAACGTGGTGTGTTAGAGCGGGACTCAAACACAAAATCCTGCACACCCAGGAGCTCTCCTGGAGGATGGTTGACCACCCTTGGTATAAAATATTGCAACATTACAACTAAATACTTTTATGTTTTTATACAATTATTCTCTCATTCAATGAATATATCCAATCAAATCAAATTGTATTAGTCACATGCGCCGAATACAACAGTCACATGCGCCGAATACAACAGTCACATGCGCCGAATACAACAGTCACATGCGCCGAATAGAACCATACAGTGGAATACTAACACTACGAGTCCCTAAACAACAGTGCCGTTTCAAAAAATACGAACAAGAATAAGAGATAAAGGTAACAAGTAATTAAAGAGCAGCAGTAAAAAATAACAATATATACAGGGGGGTGCCGGTACAGAGTCAATGTGCGGGGGCACCGGTTAGTTGAGGTAGTGCGTACATGTAGGTAGATTTAATTAAAGTGACTACGCATAGATGACAACAGAGAATGGCAGTGGTGTGGAGAGGGGAGGGGGGAGGGCAATGCAAATAGTCTGGGTAGCCATTTGACTAGATGTTCAGGAGTCTTATGGCTTTGGGATAGAAGCTGTTCAGAAGCATCTTGGACCTAGATTTGACGCTCCGGTACCGCTTGCCATGCGGTAGCAGAGAGAACAGTCTATGATTAGGGTGGCTGGAGTCTTTGACAATTTTTAGGGTCTTCCTCTGACACCGCCTGGTATAGAGGTCCTGGATGGCAGGAAGCTTGGCCCCAGTGATGTACTGGGCCGTTCACACTACCCTCTGTAGTGCCTTGCGGTCAGAGGCCGAGCAGTTGCCATACCAGGCAGTGATGCAACCAGTCAGGATGCTCTCGATGGTGCAGCTGTAGAACCTTTTGAGGATCTGAGGACCCATGCCAAATCTTTTCAGTCTCCTGATGGGGAATAGGTTTTGTCATGCCCTCTTCACGACTGTCATGGTGTACTTGAACCATGTTAGTTTGTTGGTGATGTGAACACCAATAAACTTGAAGCTCTCAACCTGCTCTACTGCAGCCCCGTTGATGAGAATGGGGGCGTGCTGGGTCCTCTTTTTCCTGTAGTCCACAATCATCTCCTTTGTCTTGATCACTTTGAGGGAGAGGTTGTTGTCCTGGCACCATATGGCCAGGTCTCTGACCTCCTCCCTATAGGCTGTCTCGTTGTTGTCGGTGATCAGGCCTACCACTGTTATGTCATCGGCAAATTGAATGATGGTGTTGGAGTCGTGCCTGGCTGTGCAGTCATGAGTAAAAAGGGAGTACAGGAGGGGGCTGATCACGCACCCCTGAGGGGCCCCTGTGTTGAGGATCAGTGTGGCGGATGTGTTGTTACCTACCCTTACCACCTGGGGGGCGGCCCGTCAGGAAGTCCAGGATCCAGTTGCAGAGGGAGGTGTTTAATCCCAGGGTCCTTAGATTATTGATGAGCTTTGAGGGCACTATGGTGTTGAACGCTGAGCTGCAGTCAATTAATAGCATTCTCACATAGGTTTTCCTTTTGTCCAGGTGGGAAAGGGCAGTGTGGAGTGCAATGGAGATTGCATCATCTGTGCATCTGTTGGGACGGATTGGAGTGGGTCTAGGGTTTCTCGGATGATGGTGTTGATGTGAGCCATGACCAGACTTTCAAAGCACTTCATGGCTACAGACGTGAGTGCTACGGGTCGGTAGTCATTTAGGCAGGTTACCTTAGTGTTCTTGGGCACAGGCAATATGGTGGTCTGCTTAAAACATGTTGGTATTACAGACTTGGACAGGGAGAGGTTGAAAATGTCAGTGAAGACACTTGCTAGTTGGTCAGCGCATGCTCGGAGTACACGTCCTGGTAATCACAGTACACGTCCTGGTAATCACAGTACACGTCCTGGTAACCACAGTACACGTCCTGGTAATCACAGTACACGTCCTGGTTATCCGGGGTGAGGGAGAGCTTTATATTCGTCTCTGTGTGTGGAGTATAAGTGGTCCAGAGTTCTTTTCCCTCTTGTTGCACATTTAACATGCTGATAGAAATTTGGTAAAACTGATTTAAGTTTCCCTGCATTAAAGTCCCCGGCTACTAGGAGCGCCGCCTCTGGGTGAGCGTTTTCTTGTTTGCTTATGGCGGAATACAGCTCATTCAATGCTATCTTAGTGCCAGCCTCTGACTGTGGTGGTATATAAAACGGTGCAGAGAATACAGATAAAAACTCTCTCGGTAGGTAGTGTGGTCTACAGCATCATGAGAAACTCTACATCAGGCGAGCAATAGCTCGAGACTTCCTTTGATGTCGTGCACCAGCTGTTGTTTACAAAAATACATGACCGCCGCCCCTTGTCTTACCAGACGCCGCTGTTCTATCCTGCCGGGACATCGTATAACCAGCCAGCTGTATGTTGATGTTGTCGTCGTTCAGCCACGACTCCGTGAAGCATAAGATGTTACAGTTTTTAATGTCCCGTTAGCAGAAATGAGGGAAGTTGGAGTTTATTCGATCGCCTTCGACTTCTCAGCAGGCAGCCCACTCTCCGGCCTCTCTTTCTCTCACCTCCTCTTCACACAGATCATGGGGCTTGGGGCCTGTTTCCGAGGGAGCCGTATATCCTCCACCTCGCGCTCATCAGAGTTATGAAAGAAGAAAAAGGATTCTGCTAGTGCGTGGTGAGTAATCGCAGTCCTGATGTCTAAAAGTTATTTTCGGTCATAAGAGAGAGTAGCGGCAACATTATGTACAAAATTAGTAAAAAAATAAGTTACAAACAACACAGATAAACGAACAGAAAACACAATCGGTTGGGGGCAACGTCTGCCTTCTGCTCCGGCGCCATTTTATCATGGGGATATAATTGATAAAGTAGGCTAGTTCAAAGCGAGTCAACGACATTAATGCTCATAGCAAAATAGATAGCTATACTACAAGCTATGTGTAATGAACACAATGGGAGACAGAGAGCTGGTTTCAAGCGCAGGGCGCAGCAGGTAAAGGACCACAGGAGGAGGCAGGTAGCTGGGTCCAGGGGCAGGCAGAAGGTCATACACAGGGGGTCCAAAAAGGCAACAGTACAGGCAGGGAAAAGGCTAGAAACGTTGTCCGGGAGATCAGGCACCAGGTTGATAACAGGCAATCCGGTAGGCTAAAGTACAGGCAGGGAATAGGCAAAAGGCGTCGTTAGTGAGGCAGGCAAAAACTATCATACATGGGAGGATTAAATTACGGGAAAAATAGAGCTCTGAATAGAAGTGTCACAAAACATACAATACCTTACAATGATGGGGTGCAAAAAACTGAACTAAACAGTGTGTGATAATGACATACAGGTGTGTGAACAGGTGATCAGAACTCAGGTGATTGGGATCTGGACAGTGAGCTGCATTCAGGGGATCTACGTGTTTGAGAGTGTGAGCTGGAAGTAGACGTTACACTATGTTTTGAATTGGCTATAGTTAGACTATAATTACTTTATAGGCTACCTGCTGCTGAAATGTCTCTCTCGCTCCTCAGACAATGGCCCACTGATACACATGCAGATGATGCACAGCACACACAGAGAGACACGCTGAAGGGTATAGGCCTAATTCTGAGCATGGGTGATATGTAGATTTAAAATGATTGATAATATATTTTAAAAGGAAAACACAATATTAAAATTCCATGACTTTTCCAGGATTTTCATGACTGTAAAAACCCTAATTTGACAACTTGGAACAATGCATGCTTCACATCCAGACTGGCGCATTCTCAACCTGACACCAGATTCACAGAATGGTACGGCACTCCGGACAGCTCCAAGTCAAGCACTGGTTGTCCTCAAGGGCCTCGATGCTCTCCAACATCATTAGGGCAAGAGACCGCAAGCCTGCGTCAACAGACCGACCGCACATAGGATGAGAATACTGGATTCTAAAACTGGATCCTATAACACAAAACTGGATTAGATCATTTCAAACTAAAATGCACTATTTCTGAAATGTAAAGTGTGTCAAAACTATCATAAGCTGCGTTTTGTTTGCAAGCCTGAGGTCAGGTCATCAGAAGGTGCCTTCTCATCAAAGGAAGTTCCTCGTCAAAAGGTGTTTTCAGATATGAGGATAGAAGAGTAAATTCAAGGGGCCTGTTAGCGTTTAGAACACCATAGTGAAGTGAAAGGGATGGGGGGGTGTAGAAGGAGGATACAGGAGGGTTGTGGACCATGCATCATGGCTCTGAGCCCAGACAAGACGACGCTGGACCTGCCTGTCATGCCACGGAGCAGCTCACCACCCTGTACAGAGTCAGGAACATTAGCATGGGGACCGGCAGCTTAATGCCAACACTGCACCTACCGCATACCGTAAAGACAAGTGATACTACAAACTAACGTTGCAGTTTTGTAACCTTTTCAAATTGTGAAATGTACATCAGTTATACATGCACACATTACTTACTATAATGTTATGACAATGACTACAAAATTCATTTATTTAGACACTCACTTGGAAAAGATTCCATAATATTATTCATTATTTTCAAATTGAATGCTGTATAGATTACACATATTGTTGTGATTTGTAAAATAGGAATATATTGTATTTTCAAATAATCAACATGCTGTGAGGAAAAAGAAGAGGTGCTTCCTATCTCTCTCCACATTCAATGAATGTTGATGTCCGTAATTATTCACCTTGAACTCCCCATAATTATTCACCTTCAACATTATTCTCATAAGAATAAAATGGTGCTGAAGAAATGTATACAGAGCAAACTCATTCAGTAACAAGCTTTGATACATAAAGAAACTCCCAACTCCCTGTTCTTCCCTGCTGTATTTACGCTTGCATCCATCTTTCTCCTTTCCTCCTCTCCCACCATTCACAGCCTGCTGCTATGCCCCTCTACGCCCTCCATACGGCCTGACAGGGGCGCAGAGAGACCCCCTAACTAATGGACGCAACCTTGCGGCCCTCGACCAGCCTTACAACTCTTTTAATGAAGGGATTACCCTCGACCAGCCTTACAACTCTTTTAATGAAGGGATTACCCTCGACCAGCCTTACAACTCTTTTAATGAAGGGATTACCCTCGACCAGCCTTACAACTCTTTTAACGAAAGGATTAGCTGTGGCGCATTAAGATGTATTTAACCCTCAGCACTAGCTCTGTTTCAATAAGTATTAAACAGCCCATTAAATGGAGTAGGGGGCTCAATTAAGACAGACAAAGGCCAACACTGAATGTGAAGGGGGGAGTTGGAGAGGAGGAGGGTCGGCTTTCTGGGTATGTGCCCTTTGCCTTTAGCATCTACCCAAACAGCTCACGGTGAGCCGAAGGACAAAGGGGACTGACGTGCTGTAGCGGGAGGGCACAGCGTCGTGGCCAGTGATGGTTTACTGTACATCTATGAAGGGTCAAGTGGAACGGAGGATTGGCTTCTTCAGAATCTCAACGAACTGGGTGTGTCAGGGCTTTCTCTTCCCTCCAGCAGAGGCCCCAGTGTTGTCCTCAACTTTTCTCTCTCTTCTATTTCTCTCTCTCTCTCTCGCACTCTCTCTCTCTGACTGCCCACAGTCTCTCTTACTTACTTTTCATTCCTTGTAGTTGAATATCAATATCGAAATTGGATATATTAGACTGTCAAAATAAGTTTTTATTGAACAAACATATGTTATTTTGAACTGCTAAAAGTCTTCTCAAGGTTGCATTGCAACCTGAAACAAGACATTTCAAAATCTATTTTCCAAGTTGTTGATTTTTGTACAAACAATGAACCACCGTCAGGCATGCCAGAGCCCCTGCTGAACAATGCTGGTATTGTTCAGTTGGAGAGAAAAAAAACTGGCGTGGGTGCTGGCTTTATAAATGTTCTCCCTTTTCGCCCACCATTCGTTTGTTTCGTGGCATGGTGAAGGCCCATGAAGGGCCCAACAGGCTGTCCCATATGCGTGGTAGCTCCTAAATTTAGTTGGAGTCAGCGGTGGCCTCTTTGCAGTTCTGCCTCAGAGGATGTTCGCCACAATGCCAGTCCAAAAGCAACAGCGCTGATAAACACCTTTGTCTCACTGTCTGAATACTTGGACTACAACTTCGATTTTTTTTTTATTATGAAAAAAAAGGGGCTACAAGAAAAACCACTTACAATGTGAAAATATTGCCGTTTTTTTTTAAAGTCCACCTGTGTCAATCTATTGACAATTTATTGATCTGGGTACTTTGAAATTGTGGACCAAGAAATAATGCAGACAAGAAGTAATCCACTGTTTTTATAATAAATTAATTGAAAGAGTTTATGCCCTTGTTGAGGAACTCTCTTTCACACATGTTAAAACGTATATTTACTAAGCACTATACAAAATGTAATACCTACACATATCATCATCAGCAATGAGACACTATCAGTTTTAAATATCTAGGTCTTTTTCTTTCTTTGTTGGTGCATTTTAACCGAAGGCATGTGTTAATGAGTATAACACCTTTGAATGGTGGATTTAATGCATCCATACCCGATGACAGTTAAACCTCTATATACACATTCATTTTCCGTAAGGACAGGATCCCTATGCATAAAGAATGCTAATGTATTCTTGATTTAGAGAGTAAAGTGTTATATACTGCAAAGTGTATATCAGGCAGATGATCAAACATACTCCAAAAATAATAAAGCAGAGTAATCTAGTTTTCCTTTACGATAGTATGCTTAGTTAGAAGTGTTTTAATTCCAGATCATTACATATGCTAACACAGACAGAGCCTCTGCATGATGAGTTAGCAAGACGAATTCAGAGGCGTTAATTGGCCCCAAGACTCCAGGCCCTCCTTCCCTATCTAACATGATTATATTGAACACGACATGGGTTAGCATCGAAATACATTCCCTATCAAATACCATTACCCCCTTGTTCGGCAGAATTTTGCGGAACAGCTTGCTGCTTTTTGGGGTTCATCTGCTGTTGAGCTAATTGGCCTGAAACTAAATTCCAACCAAGTGGCTGTCAGTGTGCCCTATCTGTTTGAGTGGATTTGAAGGGGACGCAAGTGCTCAGGGATGGACAGTCAGAACATGCTTCGGCTTAGATGAGCACAATGCGATCGTGGTACATACCTTCAGTCTGCATTAGCCCTCAAAGCCCTTACCATTTACATTAGCCTGCGGGCTAACATAACTACTGTGGAAGCTGCTGCAGAGATGAGACTGACAGCTAAAAGTGAAAGTGATTTACAGTGGGTTATGGTTCAGCAGACATTGCTCAGATCACACAGCTCCAAGACATACTACTGGATATGTGTTCTGATAGTTCTTTGTCTCATATACTTCACAGTAAATCAAATCAAATTGTATTTGTCACATGCGCCGAATACAACAGGTGTAGACTTTACCATGAAGTGCTTACTTCTGAGCCCTTTCCCAACAATGCAGAGTTAAAAAGTAAGAACATTAGCAAATAGAAATAGAAAATATTAACACAATAGATATCAATAACAAGGCTATACACAAGGAGTACCCTGTACCTAGTCAATGTGCTGGGGTACCAGGTAGTTGAGGTAATATGCACATGTAGGTAGGAGTAAAAGTGACTAGGCAGTCAGGATAGATAATAAACAGAATAGCAGCAGCGTATGTGAAGAGTGCAAAAGTGTGTGTGCGTGTGTGTGTTGGAGTGTCATTGTAAGTATGTGTGAATGTGTGGGTAGAGTCCAGTGAGTGCGCATACAGTCAGTGCAAGAGAGTCCGTGCAAAAAAGGGTCAATGTAAATAATCGAGGTAGCCATAGACTAACTGTTCAGCAGTCTTATCGCTTGGGGGTAGAAGCTGTTCAGGAGCCTTTTGGTCCCAGACCAGTTTATTAGCACTGGTAACTGAAATATGCCTTTCGAACCAGAATGTAAACTTGCCCTTCAAACAAGAACCCAAACATAGCCCTCAAACCAACCAAACAGTGTTAGCAAAAATCCACTGTGAAAAACAGGACCACTCTCCACTGATACTGTGTGATACTGTGTGGTATAGGCATAATCCTGTTATTAAGGCAACTGGCTGGCAGGCTTCCAGAAGTATGGTAAACACCCCTCCTGCTGTGTTCTTTGCACCCTGATCTCAGCTCTCTGAGGTATCCCCTGCCTGTTGATCGTGCGAGGAAAGGGAGAGGGAGAGAGACAGAGAGAGGGAGAGAGAGAGAGGAGAGAGGGGTGGGGGTTGAAAGAAAGAAAGAGCGACACCTCACTCATCAGCCCAGAATGTGCCATGTCGCCTGCTGCAGCATCAGGGTTCACAGATTCAGACCTCAGGTCACTGCTCACATCTCCCTCTCCTCCTCCCCATCCCTCTATCCCTCTCTCCCTCGTTCTTTCAGGAGTAGCGTCATGAAGTGGCATGGTGGTGTAAAGTGTAAAAAACCAAGTGACCCGGTCGCCTGAGTGCTGGACATAAACCACAGTAGGGGTGAGTGGGGGAGTCGGGGGGGCGGTTTCTCACTCTGAGGGTGAATCACCTTTTTTCGCAGATTGGCCTCTTTCTTAGCGTAGCTGCCACGGTGCAGTGTAGTTCATAAGCACCTGTTAGTGTTGATCAGCTCACAGTCTGCTCTGACCAGTCAAGGGTGACAGTGAGAGGTGCCATGATATGGATACCTGAAGGAGAGATTACAGGCCTGCTCTGCTGGGAGATCAGATGGATGGTAGTAGGGGTTGAGCGGGGATTTTTGGTTGTTGCGATGGTATGACGGGGGATTCCACTGAGGCTGGTTATTGTTCGTGAACTGATTGCAATCATAGGAGAAATGAGCACTGTAGAACATTTTACAAATCATCTATAGTTGACTTCCAAGTCAACTATAAAGTAAAGACTTAGGAGGCAAGCCATGTCAGTGTCGCTATCAAGAGTGTACTGATAGACCTTAGCAAGCTAAAGTTGATCATCGCATCATTACTACTACTGAAGACTTCAGTGAAGTTGACCTCCTTCTGAGTGTCGGTGGGTGAACTCCACCAAAGTTGACTTGGACCAAGCCAAGATGGAGGCCTCAGCTGCGGCTAAGTGAAGCCAACGCGTGAAGGCCTTTGAGCAGGGTGACGGGAGGGAGCGGGGAGCTAGTGAGTGCATGGTAGAGAGCGTTTGGTGAAAGTGCAGACAGCTTGGGAGGTGCTAATGAATGCCGGGCACTGCTAACGTACTGTACCCAGGCTCCGGCTGCACCCTGGCAGCCTCCTGTCCCTCCTGCGAAATGTGAAAGATCAAGCGGTTGGAGAGACCAGACGGGATCACACACATATAGTACATACTATAAACGTGCATCCACACGCGCACACACACGGCAGGCTCCCTACTGGTTTCACGTCCTGTAGCCTCTAGTCAGGCCAGGCCATGCTTCACATGGGATGACTCAAGGCTCCCTACTGAGGCCTCCCTACTGTAGCATGCAGATGCACCTCTTCACTTCGGAACAACTTCAACACTTGGAGCTTGGCTAGTTTACTCTCTCTCTTCGCAGCTACATTACAGGACTTGGTCGGAATATTGAATGCAGTTTTTTTTAAGTACTATGTAACAATTTGGGCATACTCTGTAATTACATCTTACCTGCTATGTGACTACCATGCCAATACATACTGTAGATATTAGGGAGACTGATATTAGCGAGAGGTAACATTTCTATCTAATGTGGAAAATGAGCCCCAGATTTGGGTGCTACAGCCTGACAGCTGCTGTGAAGTTACATCAGGAATAGATCACGATGAGGCCGTTATCAGCTCAACTCCTTAGAGGGCCTCTTCTTGTTTTGACAACCTGCAAGCTACTCTATCTATATATTTTCCCTCAGTGAATATCCTTTATAAACCGGGTCGTTTGAGCCCTGGATGCTAATTGGCTGAAAGCTGTGGCATATGAGACAGTATACCACGGGTATGACATAAAAATACTTGTTTACTGTTCTAATTACGTTGGCACCTCAATGGTTTGTGGTATATGACTAAGGGCTGTGTCCAGGCACTCCGCATTGCGTTGTGCCTCAGAACAGCCCTTAGACGTGGTATATTTATTGGCAATGTACTGTGCCACACCCCCTCGGGCCTTATTGCGTAAGTATATCATGAAACATACACATGCCTATTTATGCATATTTGAACATGTATATATCAAGATTCATGTGTTATTGAGAAAACATATTTGCTTATAGCCTATTTTGACTTGAAATGAATGGTAGAGTCTCTCAGATTCTTAATTGAGTCTTTATGAACCAGTCATACCATCTGTGGTCATCTTTAACGTCACTGTATTTTATGGATACGTTACAAGTGATTTTCAACAAAAGTGCATTCTAAATAGAACACAACACAAATACCTGCTGTGCTGGTTCAATATATGAAGATTGCTAATGCTATGCTTTCTGAACATTTTAAAGTTGGCCATGGCTGCTAATATGGAGTTTTCACCCCTGCCCTGCCCTGCCCTGCCCTGCCCTGCCCCAGCCTTGCCCCAATGGAAACCGCTTTCTCAAAGCTATGGATCCAGATCACGTTCTGCACGTGTTAGGCAACAAAAAATTATTATAATAATATACGTAGCTGCTACTCACACTCCACCTTCCTACAAATTTCTCAAAGGGCTCCCGAGTGGCACAGCGGTCTAAGGCACTGCATCTCAGTGGTTTGATTCCAGGCTGTATCACAACCGGCTGTGATTGGGAGTCCCATAGGGCGGCGCACAATTGGCCCAGCATCGTCCAGGTTAAGGTTTGGCTGGGGTAAGCCGTCATTGTAAATAAGAATTTGTTCTTAACGGACTTGCCTAGTTAAATAAAGGTTCAATAAATACACATTTAAAATTCTCTCTTTACTCACCCTCTTCTGAACCATGCGAATGCAGCTTATGTCTGTCTCTGCCTCATATTTCTGGACAGCTGAAATTGGCTATTTATGGAGGCTACAACCGTCTCTGTCTGTTGTAACGAATATTGCAGTCGCACAAGCAGAATGCAGTCCCCAACACATTCATTGCATTGGAGAAAAAACAATCAGCTAATCAGGCTTATCTTTATAGTTGCTGCCATATCGAAGCCGCTACCCAGAGTTGCTGAACAGGAACACTGCTACTTTGACTGCCTGTCCGCCTCCTGCTATAGCCAATGTTGGCAATGATGATGAAAAAAAAGTACATTCAATCACTAATGAGACTAGGTCTCTGTCTTGCTTGTGTTTTACATGCTGTCAAGATATCTGCATGTAATTCCCTTCTTGGGTTTTGCATGGGTGCAAAAACCAATCTGCGAGTTTGGATGAACATATTGATCATGTCTTTTGTGTACAACATGTAAACAGCTGCATGTAGCCTAACTCGGCCTCCTGAAAAAATCATATGAAATTGTGTTTATGCTTAATAGTCTACTTAGGCATGGAATGCAAATAGTTTGAACATGTTGACCATGTCCTTTGTGTACAACATGAAGTGTGTAGACTACACCTGACAAAGACGTTCATCACTGATCAAAGCAGCAGCGGAGCACTGAGCAGCAGCTACGTAGGCAGTGGAGTGGGCAACAGCTACGTAGGCAGCGGAGTGGGCAACAGCTATGTAGGCAGCGGAGTGGGCAACAGCTACGTAGGCAGCGGAGTGGGCAACAGCTACGTAGGCAGCGGAGCACTGAGCAGCAGCTACGTAGGCAGCGGAGTGGGCAACAGCTACGTAGGCAGCGGAGCACTGAGCAGCAGCTACGTAGGCAGCGGAGTGGGCAGCAGCTACGTAGGCAACGGAGTGGGCAACAGCTACGTAGGCAGCGGAGTGGGCAGCAGCTACGTAGGCAGCGGAGTGGGCAACAGCTACGTAGGCAGCGGAGTAGGCAACAGCTACGTAGGCAGCGGAGTGGGCAACAGCTACGTAGGCAGCGGAGCAATTAGCAACAGCTACGTAGGCAGCAGAATGGGCAACAGCTACGTTGGCAGCGGAGTGGGCAACAGCTACGTAGGCAGCGGAGCACTGAGCAGCAGCTACGTAGGCAGCGGAGTGGGCAACAGCTACGTAGGCAGCGGAGTGGGCAACAGCTACGTTGGCAGCGGAGTGGGCAACAGCTACGTAGGCAGCGGAGTGGGCAACAACTACGTAGGCAGCTGAGTGGGCAACAGCTACGTAGGCAGCGGAGTGGGCTGCAGCTACGTAGGCAGCGGAGCACTGTGCAACAGCTATGTAGGCAGCGGAGTGGGCAGCAGCTACGTAGGCAGCGGAGTGGGCAACAGCTACGTAGGCAGCGGAGTGGGCAACAGCTACGTAGGCAGCGGAGCACTGAGCAGCAGCTACGTAGGCAACAGCTACATAGGCAACGGAGTGGGCAACAGCTACGTAGGCAGCGGAGTGGGCAACAGCTACGCAAAAAAATATCCTGCAGAAGTCTCTGTATTTTTTGCCACGGCAAATCGGGTTTCCAGAAAATCCAGAATCACCGTTAAAAAAAAAATGTTTTCTGGTCAGTTTCCGACTCTCTGGTTTTCAGGTAGTTTACAAAATATGATGCATCTGATTTTCCCTCGTGGTTTGCTCCCTTCAGAAACATGTATTTATGAGTAAGTTGAACCTCATTATATGCTCTTTGTGAGTTGTCTGGAGATGTATCTATTCATTGGCTTCAAAAGGGTGTCATGTGTATGAATTATGCTAACAGGATCTAATTAGCAGATGCAAATGAGGTTAGTCAAAATTGTACTGAAAAGACAGAAGAAAAACTCCATGGGATAGTTGGAGCGTGACAGCTCACCAACCGCCCCCACGCTGGGCACCAAATGTGATGGTTCGCTCCTGCTGCTGCTCTTTACAGGAGATAGGACCAAACCATAAACACAGACGTGGGGAGGGCACCCATATCAAAGGGTAATCTAAAACTCAATACCTGCTTGTGTTCAAAATCCTTCCAAAGACCCTAAAGACCTTCACATCAACATCTACACATCACCAAGTGTACAGGTGCGTTAATTAACAAGCGTGTTGAAGAACATCTTGTTTTCTACCTAAAGTTCTTTGCCCCCCCACAAAAACAAAGAAAACAAATATTACACAACCAGCTGATGGCACTCCGGAATCCGGTGTTAGTACGACTCACCAATAGCAGCCGCCTACAGGCTCCTGCCATTATGACATCAGTGCCCCAGACTGTGGCTGAGCTGGCAGAGCTCGGGAGCAGGCCTTCTGGTCTCGGCAGGGAGGAGGACCAGCAGGCTGCAGGCAGGAGCAGGGTCACAGACTCCTCTTCCTGCTATGGGAACCTCGGCTACACTCACAGGCACTGGAAGGCAGGCAGGAGCATAGGGGGGAGGCAGAGACCCTTTATAGGCATGTCACAGAACACAAAAAGCACAAAGTGGAACTGGCAGTGATCGACTAGCCATGCCTTACCCTTGCACTGACCCTCAAGCCATGTAGGGCCTGTCAAGATCAGAACGGACAGTGTTAGGTGGAAACCGGATGTCTCAAATTAGGGTATTTTGTCACATTGAAAGAGAGCCTCATTGAATAAATCACTATGAACAGGGGGTGATTGGCTGTCACATATTATTGTACACAATATTGTGTCAGGAGAGAGGAGAGTGAAAGACAAAATGAGAAAGAGAAAGTACGCAAACTTGGAGCTGCCCACCCACCCACTCTTCCACCCACACACTGACTCACTTTACCTCAATCCCACCCACACACATATAGACTAGATGGGTATCAGAGGTGTACCTGGTTACCCACAATTCTCACCACACCCCAAAGTTTTGCAAGCAACAGGAACCTCAAAGGTCAAAAGACTTGTCCTAAACTGACATGTGGCCTGATATTGCACAAACTAGGACACAAACCACAACTCTTCCAATATATCAAGTATAAGGACTTTCCAAACCACCCAAGCTGAGTGTTGCTGTTGATTAAAGGTCACTAGACTAATACCACCATAACAACCTAATTCAAATACCAAAATAACATAGCAGAATTCAACAAAATACCTATCACGACAGAGAATGAACAGCCTGAAACAAGACCCCATACGAAACGACATGATCAAGTATTGTTTTCAGGCGTTGTTCTTTTTGACTGTACATGAAGGGGTCTCAACTCTAACACCTCCCACACAAATGTACCTTGCTGTGTCCCACACACACACACTGCTTCAGCCCGGGGCTCCCCTTTTGACAGCGTACTCGCAGAAGGTGTGATCGCTGCTCTTGCTGGTGTGGAGGTGGGGGGGCCACTCTTCAATCAGGCCTACATGTATGTATTATGTTGGGATGTCCTCTGCTGCTTTATCACACTTTCTTTGTGTGATTGGAAAGAGTCGTGTAGCGTCCCTTTTCATTGGGGATCCCCTGTTACTGAGCTAATAAGGAAAGATGATGCTTTATACCAGTCCAAGGGGGTTTTTACTTAGTAGTTGTCATGTTCTTTGTATCTTTTATGCCCATTGCAATTGGATATTCAAGACAGCCCATCGTCTGCTTTTCACCTACATTTTTAAGGGGGCTCTACACTTAAATTGGTCTCTAAACCTTTTTAATCATTACATTTGTGAGTAGCACATTATCTGACAACTTAATATTTTATGTAGATGTCTATGTGCATGAGTGAGTAATAAAATGCAAGCATTTGTGGGGGGGGAGTCGTTGATTGCCTATACAACAGATTTTTGAAACAGAACCCGGAGCGTTAGCGCCGAGTTTGGGGCCAACTGGTCCCAGCTGTTCTGTTCTAGCAAGGTCCAAAGCAATCAGATGATCCTCAAAAGGAAGCTTCCCCTTCCCTGACCGACAGAATGTTTGATCGATGTGTCTAGACCTCCATCATGTCTAACCTGCTAGCACAGAAGGACACGACAAACATGACAAACACTCGACAGACGATCCAAAGGAACAGACAGACTCCTTTCCCTTCCCTGTGTAACTTGGAGACTCGTGATCGTTGCTGTTCAGCGTTTCTTGTCACGCAAGACCCCTACACTTCAGGGAAGTCCAACCTGATGGAGTTTGTATTGATACCTCTTCGTATGGCTGTGGTGGAGGCTTTCATTTACTGTTGCTGCCAATGGGTTGTACTATAACCAAACTTTCCCATACATTTCTGTACATTTTTAACCCTCTGGGTTAAAAAAAATTATAATTAAACACGGTTACCCCCCACTTGGCACAGATATCAATTCAACATCTATTCCACGTTGGTTCAACGTAATTTTATTGAAATTATGTGGAAACAATGTTGATTCAACCAGTGTGCCCAGTGGGTCCATCTCTCACTTTCTACTTTGCTGGACCTTGCTTGGGAAAACAGGTAAGCTAATTTTCTGTAAAAAAAACAACAACTTAATTCTGACACAGGTTTCTTTGCTTTTACACTTGACACTGTGCTTCTCTCCAATTAGACTGAACCGCTATGGGCCGCCACAATGTATGTGGGAGTCCCTGCTGTTTCCCTGACTGCCAGGCTCTCCCTTTGGTGCTTTGGCTCCAGAGCCATGCAAGCGCATCTGATGTGGTCTCTCCATCTGACTAGCCGTCACCCATCCATCCACCAGCCTTCTGGAGGAATCCTACAGTACAGGAGGGACCCAGATTGTTGTAGGCCATTTACATGTAAATACAGAGACGCATGGCCTGTGCCTGTGTTCAATATTGAAGGGGTCCGCTGCACACAGGTCTCTGTGTGTGTGCATATATGAGTGTGCGGTGCATGAGTGTGTGGCCTGCTCCAATACATCTAAAAGATGGAGCTGCCAAATTACAGGGAATGTTTTAATACAATTCCATTCTGTGGTCCCTAATTGCATTTTGTCACTGGATGAATTCCTTCAGAACCAAAAATTCAACCATTGTTGAATGAACCATTGAATTGATTGATGTCTGAGAAAATGTACTGAAAGCCAAGAATAATTTCTGCAAGTAAGTTAAGTCATATAAATATATTAGCTAGACATTTACTGAGATTGACAGACAGAGAAGTGCACTGAAGAGCCAAGTCTAGCATTGTAAGTGCAGCTCCCCAGAGAGGTACTAGAGATCCCTGGGCAATGGCACGATTTCACCGCAGGTCAGCCTTAAACCATGCTACATAGCCATCCTCCCACTAGCATAGCGAGTCAGTTAGGGCTTTCCTCTGTGTTTCTCTAGAAGCTACATTCTCACTTCTGACTCACTGATTTAACCACACTGAGGCAGAGCAGGAGTACTCCCTGTCCAAAAAGGGGTAGGGGAAAATAAAGAGGGGACCGAAATGCAGTTTCTGAGTCAAGATTAGCAATGTGATAAAAGCCCACCTTGTTCGGCAGTAATAGTGGTTGTAGGATAGAGCATAGGGGGTGAGCAGCGCTGCCGTGTCTTGGTGGCTGTGGGTTCGCTGAAGTGCAAGGCTGTCCCCCCCCCCAGCCAAGAGAATGTGCCTGTCAAGGGTGTGTTATCTTCCGAGGCTTGATGCAGTCGATACAACTCTGCCATCGTTCTATCTCTCCCCCTTCCTCCCCACTCCTTACGCCTCATGTTCCACAGAACACATATATCCAGCCAAACTTTTAGCACCTGCCATTTTGCTTGGCCCCTCATGTCGATTCCTCTGGCATGGAATGGGATGGATAGGGAGAAGTGGGTCAACAAAGGTTGATGTTAAAATGAGGATGAGGGTGAGATGGAGGCCAAATGACTGGCATCCATCTTGGAATTCACAAGCTCACGTTTTACCCATGATTCACTAAGAGAAGATAAGGGTTGGTTACATGTGTCAAAACTATGCAGTGATAATTTGAATCCACAGACTAGCCTCAATATGTTCCATATTTCAACATGTAATGGAAAACATTGACACATTTCACAAGATACAGGCAATCACAGCAATATCACCATAGTTCATTAAAAAAATGACAAATGTCAGCGGGACTAATATTTTACACTAAACTTGCCGGAGGGTGCAAATGGAGAATGGGATTGCTGCCTTGACACAGGCCATTAAAAACCAATAGGACACTCCAGTCCAGAATGATGTACTTCAAGCTTAGAATACTGATTATCTAGACCTATTGTACTATGAAAGATTTTTTTCCTAGTTGTAAGAGTGGTTGAAAAGTCAGACATAAAGTGCACACCAAGCCTGACACTTCACCATGAGGCCCCGTCTTACATATTGTGTCCCTGTCCCAGAAGGCCCGAAGGTTGACACCTACCGTAATGCAGTAATCCAAAAATCATGTTGGCGTGCCTTGGGATCAAATATAGTCTGCGTGCCTTTCAATTCTATCTCTCTGTAAGCAGCGTAGGTACCGGACTTTGAAGATTTATCTTAACACAGTGGATTATCATAGCCCCCTAAAAACCTCCTTCTCATATCCAAGTATTGAGCCTCAGCCTAGGCTAAACACATCCCCCAGATACAGGATGCAACAATAATCCACACCTCCACCCATATATATATATATACGCAGGAAGTACAGCTACAGGAACAGCATCCTGAGATATACGGAGGCTTATCTGTGGAACGTTAATAAGTAACATTCCTGTGATTTTATGCATTCATGTGTTTTTTTTTCTTATATAGCTTCAATTCATACATTGGATTATGTATAATGTGCTGCATACATAGTGGAGAATTCCCTTGGCTACCTCAGTGACTGGCTTGCAGAAGATTGAGAAGGGAGAGACTTGTATTACATGATAATATGCTCCGCCAGAGTGGAGTATCTGTAATGACATACACATATATCAAGCATGAATACATTTTACAACATTTTACATTTTACAACAACAACAAATAGTTTGGGGATGTAAAATGACATTAAGGAAATTAAGAATATGTGCATGACTCAAATCTGGAAGAAATTGACCTATAATCAAGGTCCTATAAACCACATAATTTTTACCATTGCTCTGAAATATCAATAGTAAAAATGACGTGGTTTACAGGACCTTGATCATCCTCACCTTTGTTGACCCAAAGTACAACTTAAGTAAAAGGAGATGAGAGAAAGAAGAAGTGAGGCCAAATGCCATTTTATAGCCATTGAAGAAAGCAATATATAACCAATTAAAATGTGTGGAATTTGTCTATTTCAAAGACAGCAAGTCTGGTAACATAAGCTTTGACTTGTGTAAACACCATCGCTTTAATTCATTGTTTGTTCTTGCTACACAGTGGAAAATATACTGAGGGACCTTCCATGATATAATAGTCAGATAAATTCTTTACAATAAAAATGTTCGAGAGAGGATGATGATTTGCGAAAGAGAGCATGGTCAGGATGGCGTGCGATGCAGTTGGTTCGTTTCCCATCATGCCTCCCGCCAGGGGTCTCGGTAGTGGGGATGCACTAATGAGCCCGGCGTTATTAATCCTTGCAATGGGGTACATGAATTCACTCCAGAGCAAAGGCTTCAGCAGCCGCCTTGGCCCATAAAACCTGGAATGTATTCCTTTCATGTGCTCTGCTGATTTTCTACTCTGACAACAATATGGTAAGACTTCCATGCCCCTGGCCACAGGCCATCCAAGGTCATCTCCGAAACACTTGGACTTTTATGGGTGGTCAAGGAACACGCTGACAGGTCAGAACGGGAGCTCCTTTACGATTCGACCTAAACATCGGCCTCATTTGGAATTAGTTTATGTGTAGGGGCTGTATAAATCACATGCATTCTGTTTTCTACTTTCAAACGGCGTCCGCGGCTTTGGAGTCGTTTTGGAAAAACCAACAAGACTTGAAGCCGTGCGGTTATGCCCGTTAAAATGATAGCGGTTGCGTTTTTATTGTTTGTTTTATCCAGTTTTTCTCACCACATGCATGCAGTCATCTGTGAAACATAGCTGTAAAGTATGATGATCGGTTGTGAAATAATTCAGATTTTTACTATATTCTTCTTTACTGGTTTGAAAAACAGCGTGCCTCTTTTTCAGGCTAGATTTATTCCCACTGACCAGAGACTAACTTCCACTTCCCTGCCTATTTCCCCCAACATAGATAGACCACTTTCACTTGTGGGTTTATGATAATTTACTGATCATACTTCAACTCATAAAACACACAGGTTGGTGGAGTTAGACTAACGAGATGCTGACAGCTGTTTGCTGAGAAATAGAGAGCCTTTAATACCAAGACACTGTCTAAAGCCAAGCCTACCGATTGTAAAGTTCCCCTTTCCCCATTAGAGTGACCTCAGAGGCATGGTCCTGTGCGCCTCTGCCCTCAGTGCCCTGAACGTCAATTCATTGCTATGGTATTGGTGGAAGGTAGCCTAGCGGTTAAGAGCATTGGGCCAGTAAACCGCAAGATTGCTGGTTCAAATCCCAGAGACTAGGTGAAAAATGAGCAAGGCAGTTAACCCTAATTGCTCCTGTAAGACACTGTTTTTCCATGAGTTTGATTACATTCCATTTATTATTATGAGCCGTGCTGTGCTCCACTCACCAGCCTCCTCTGGTGTCCAAATAGTCTGAGAAAGAGGGAGGGAGGGAGAGAGAGTCACACTCTTTACAACAGAACCTAAGCACAACGGTCTCAGTGCCTGTTATAGTTCCAGCACTTAGGATTTCCACAATGGCTGGTTTTCATTGCCTCATATTCTGATTTGCTCTGTCTAACTTCCTCTTAAAGCCTCTGATAGACTGATAGAGAATACACCTCCAAGACAGTCCCTCATTATTTCGCCATAGTCTAAAAGCTAATAATTGATTTTGAGTTACCCAGTTTCACCTAACCCTTTAGCCTCTCCAGTGTAATCTTTTTAGAAGTTCCCCAGTAGGATTCATTGGAAATCAAATCAGTTCATGATAGATTTGGTGGTTGGAGTGCATCCTCCTTATGATCAGAAACAGGAATGGACCATTGATATTGTGCCACCCAGCTCCAGTCACTAAACGGTCCAGTGGCCAGCTTTTATTTGCTCTTTATGCTACAAGCCAATCTGCCTCCAGCTGTGCGCTCTACTCTCCCTTAGCTTTTCACAGATTTTTATCCCCCTTTTCCCCAAATTCATCTCACCCCCCTAACCCAGGTCACTCTCTTGACTTGCCACAGTCACACACACACACACACTTGATGCCCAAACACACATACAATAAGATGCCTGTTTTTTAAATGGAAATGACTTATCGACATCATGTTATTGTAACCTAAATAAATTTTACATTTAAAAGATCAGAGCAAATTGCAGGTCAGACCTAATCCTGTCATATTATTTGCTCAACAGTCAAGAGACATACAGAGGATAATCTAGAAATGGTTAAAAGTGCTCTGATATTGCATTCTCCAATGTCCCTGTGTCGTGTAGGCAGTGAAGGCCCTTGTGAATCCCTTGGACTAGCCTACACAGCACCAGGGAATGGGAGGATGTCAGGTGACAATATGTAGAGACACTTCTGTGCATTGTTGCTCTTTGAAGCCTGATCAACTATGTGAAGAAGATGTGTCGCGCTGCATGAGGCAAATGATGGTCACAATAGATACTGACTGGTTTTCTGATCCACGCCCCTACCTTTTATTTGAGGTACACTATATATTCAAAAGTATGTGGACACCCCTTCCAATTAGTGGATTCGGCTATTTTGATTACACAGCCATGCAATAACCATAGACAAATACAGCGCATTCGGAAAGTATTCAGACCGCTTGACCTTTTCCAATTTTTTTGTTACATTACAGTCTTATTCTAAAATTGATTAAATTGTTTTTTATCTCCAAATCAATCTTCACACAAAACCCCATTATGAGAAAGCTAAAACAGGTTTTTAGAAATGTTAGGAAATGTATTAAAAATAAAAACAGACATGACATTTACATACTGTAAGTATTCAGACCCTTTACTCAGTACTTTGTTGAAGAACCTTTGGCAGCGATTACAGCCTCGAGTCTTCTTGAGTATGATGCTTCAAGCTTGGCACACCTGTATTTGGGGAGTTTCTCTCATTCTTCTCTACAGATACTCTCAAGCTCTGTCATATTGGATGGGGAATGTCGCTGCACAGCTATTTTCAGGTCTCTCCAGAGATGTTAGATCGGGTTCAATTCCGGGCACTGGCTGGGCCACTCAAGGACATTCAGAGACGTGTCCCGAAGCTAATCCTGCATTGCCTTGGGTGTGTGCTTACGGTCATTGTCCTGTTGGAAGGGGAACTTTAGCACCAGTCTGAGGTCCTGAGCGCTCTGGAGCAGGTTTTCATCAATGATCTATCTGTACTTTGCTCCGTTCATATTTGCCTCAATTAAGACTAGTCTCCCAGTCCCTGCTGCTGCAAAACATACCCACAGCATGATGCTGCCACTACCATGCTTCACGGTAGGGATGGTGCCCGGTTTCCTCCAGACGTGACGCTTGGCATTCAGGCCAATGAGTTCAATCTTGGTTTCATCAGACCAGAGAATCTTGTTTCTCATGGTCTGTGAGTCTTTATGTGTCTTTTGGCAAACTCCAAGCGGGCTGTCATGTGCCTTTTACTGTAGGAGTGGCTTCCATCTGGCCACTCTACCACAAAGGCCTGATTGGTGGAGTGCTGCAGAGATGGTTGTCCTTCTGGAAGGTTCTCCCATCTCCACAGAGGAACTCTAGAGCTCTGTCAGAGTGACCATCGGGTTCCTGACAAAGGCCTTTCTCTCCCGATTGCTCAGTTTGGCCGGGCAACCAGCTCTAGGAAGAGTCTTGGTGGATCCAAACTTCTTCCATTTAAGAAGAATGGAGGCCACTGTGTTCTTGGGGACCTTCAATGCTGCAAACATTTTTTGGTACCCTTCCCCAGATCTTTGCTTTGACACAATCCTGTCTCTGAGCTTTACGGACAATCCCTTCAACCTCATGGCTTTGTTTTTGATCTGACATGCACTTCCAAATAATGTCCAATCAATTGAATTTACCACAGGCGGACTCCAACGAAGTTGTAGAAACATCTCAAGGATGATCAATGGAAACAGGATGCACCTGAGCTCAATTTCAAGACTGATAGCAAAGCGTCTGAATACTTATGTAAATAAGGTATTTCTGTTCTTTATTTTTTATACATTTGCAAACATTTCTAAAAACCTGTTTTCACTTTGTCATTATGGAGTATTGTGTGTACATTGCTGCATTTTTTAAATCCATTTCAGAATAAGGCTGTAACTTAACAAAATGTGGAAAAGGTCAAGGGGTCTGAATACTTTCCGAAGGCACTGTATTGGCAGTAGAATGGCCTTCTTGAAGAGCTCAGTGACTTTTAACGTGGCACTGTCATAGGATGCCACCTTTCCAAAAAGTAATTAGTCAAATGTCTGCCCTGCTAGAGCTGCCCCGGTCAACTGTGAGTGCTGTTATTGTGAAGTGGAAATGTCTAGGAGCAACAACGGCTCAGCCACGAAGAGGTGGACCACACAAACTCACAGAACGGTACCGCCGAGTGCTGAAGTGAGTAGCACGTAAACATTTTCTGTCCTTGGTTGCAACACTCACTACCGAATTCCAAACTGTCTCTGGAAGCAATGTCAGCACAAGAACTGTTCGTTGGGAGCTTCATGAAATGGGTTTCCATGGCCGAGCAGCCGCACAGGGCTAAGATCAACATGCATAATGCCAAGCGTTGGCTGGAGTGGTGTAAAGCTTGCCGCCATTGGACTCTGGAGCAGTGGAAACGCATTCTTTGGAGTGATGAATCACTGGTTTTTATAGATGCCAGGAGAACACTACCTGCAAGGAATGCATAGTGTCAACTGTAAAGTTTGGTGGAGGAGGAATAATGGTCTAGGGCTGTTTTTCATGGATCGGGCTAGGCCCCGTAGTTCCAGTGAAGGGAAATCTTAACACTACAGCATACAATGACATTCTAGACAATTCTGTGCTTCCAACTTTGTGGCAACAGTTTGGGGAAGGCCCTTTGCCGTTTCAGCATGACAATGCCCCTGTGCACAAAGCGAGGTACATACAGAAATGGTTGGTCTAGATTGGTTTGGAAGAACTTGACTGGCCTGCACAGAGCCCTGACATCAACCCCATAGAACATCTTTAGGATGAATTGGAACGCCGACTGCGAGCCAGGCCTAATCCCAACATCAGTGCCCGACCTCACTAACGCTCTTGTGTCTGAATGGAAGCAAGTCAAGCGGGTGTCCACAGATACTTTTGATCATGAAGTGTATCTGTGACCAACAGATTTATATCTGCATTCCCAGTCATGTGAAATCCATAGATTAGGGCCTAATGAATTTATTTCAACTGACTGATTTACTTATATAAACTGTAAAATCTTTGAAATTGTTGCATGTTGCATTTATATTTTTGTTCAGTATAGGTAACACTTTATTAATCACTGATTTAGAGTGGATGTTATTCAGCCATGTGTATTTAATTTTTTGTCATACTGTGATGATGCCCAGAGATTATCACGTAGGGTGCCATTTCCCCTAAATAGGCTTACAAACTAGACTATTTTACATTACTAAAGACACTCGGACATACACTATTCAGATTTTACGAGCCACACTGAAAACATGTTATTGAGTTAATTTGCAGCGTTTAATGCCTCTAATGTCTAGTTGATTAGGCTACATGTCGCAATGATTTAAAACTGGGCACACCACATCATTTCAATGTGGATAATTGGGTAGTATTTGGTCAAAAAGACAGCTAATGGTTAGATTAATTTCCAATGTCTTATCTCCATGCTTTTAATCATCTAAAAGCACAAGCAAATTCCAATGGATTTTTTTGTTTAGTTGTCACCAAAATGTCTACCACTGAACTTTCAACCATTTAAAGTAAAGTTTTGGAAAACATACAGTGTAAAATTGTGATGACACAAAACATTTAGCCTATGTATTATCATTGTGCTTCATCAAATAGCAGAACCAAATGATTGCAGTTGAGATTACATAAAAAGTACACGGTGCAAGTGATCAATGTTGTTCGAGGTTCTATGCAGATTATTACAGTAATTGTGAAGACCCCCACAGACCTGCAACAACCTATGCTATCTTGAACATGCACGCTTTCTATGATTACAGAAGAAGACATTTATAGTTACAGTAACCTTCAATGCGACCATGTGTTACTCATTTTAAGGACGAATGTTACATTCGTTTGTAAGATAGTGTCACGTCTACTCCCGCTCCTCCCCTCCGGCGTTCGACGTCGCCGGTATACTAACCTCCGATCCTGGGATCCATCATTACACACACCTGGCATCAATCATTCCACGCATCTGCACGTCATCATCAGGACTCCTTTACCTCACTCATTACCTCTGGCACTCCCTTAGGTTCTTTCCCCAGGCAGTATTGTTTTCTGTTGTTC
The DNA here is from genome assembly GCF_901001165.1 of Salmo trutta. Classification (NCBI taxonomy): domain Eukaryota; kingdom Metazoa; phylum Chordata; class Actinopteri; order Salmoniformes; family Salmonidae; genus Salmo; species Salmo trutta. The sequence goes on along the minus strand of NC_042990.1, from coordinate 2,060,635 downwards.
ATGTCTAGACACTACTCCTACATTGTATCATTCCATGTTTCTTGTCATATTAAACTTACCACCTGCTTCTCGACTCCCAGCGTCAGATAGCCTTAACTTTAGGCTACTGACTGTATTACAAGTATTATTATAGAAGTGATATTAAATTGTGTTTGGTTGACAACGCAACCACTGGTTTATTACATTCTTTAACTTTTTGGTTGAGTTGGAGACGTGAAACTAACATATAATTTGTTAACTTGTCGACAAGTTAATGGTCTATTTATTGTATTTTGGTATCGTCTTCAACATTTGAAGACGATTAGAATACCAGAATGGACATAACTTATTATGATGGGCTATAGGTCAGCCATTGTGATTTTCCAGTGCTGTGATAAGATATTCTGTAAAATAATGAGTCTGAAGAATTTATCTGCACTGTTCGTTAGCAAGCTAGTTAGCAAGTTTAAGAGGAATGAATCCATATATTGTTCTTATTAACTGCCAATATGACAACATTCCATTCAAACAATGCAGTCAATCTACAGCCATACAATGGCTGAAATCAGTTGATGATAGAAGTTAGACCGGTTTTAAATGCAACAAGTACTGATATTGTATCATATAATAGCACTCAGCTTTCCAAGAAAACCAAAATTGAGACATTTATGGTCTGTTCACATATGTTTAAGAGGCAATTTAAAAAGAAAATTGGTATAAAACCTGTATAAACTGTATTCATAATATGACAATATTTTAGGTTGACAATAATTATATTACACAATTTCTGATATCACATGCCTTACTTTTTTCCTGCATAGGTAAAATCAGGATTACACCTCTACTGCCGTTTATTCCAATTAGACTGGTTTGGATTTCTCCCTGACCAATATGCCTGCCATTTTCAGCCCACTCTGGAATGTTGAGGGTTTTTTAATTTAATAGGATCCCTATGGAAGATGCTTGCATAGCTCCATCTGAGCCACTGACTTAGTCTGGTTTTAATTCCAGTGTGAATCAATAATTAATATGTTGGATTCACATCTACATCTCAACCAAAAATCTATTTAAATCAAACTTCAAAACACACTTCAAATAAAGTTGTATTTCATTTAGTCTGTAAATATTGTACATACTTAGTTGATTTAAGTGTTTTACAATTATTTTCTAACAATTTCTTTGTCTGTTTGATAACTCATTGAATTTTTATTGAATATATCTAGTTGTCTTGGCCAACAGAATGGCAGATAGATTTGTTTGGTTTCTAAGATTTGTTTGGTTTCTAAGTTAGCTAGCTAGCAATTAGTCTAGGTACCAGTCTTTTTAGCTAACATTCAATTCCTTGCCACTCCTGTCATTTGCCAACTTTTAGAATTCTAGACATTAATTTACATAGCATAAATACACCGGGGATAATAAGCGACACCTGGAGGGGGTGGAGACAAGCACAAGGACAGGTGAAACAGATCAGGGCATGACAGTACCCCCCCCTATAAGGGCGCCACCTGGCTTCCTACCTGGGTGTATACCTGGTTGATCGGGGTGTCGGCGGTGGAAGTCGGCGATAAGTGCTGGATCCAGATGTCTCTAGCGGGAACCCAGTACCTCTCCTCTGGGCCGTAACCCCTGCCCCGTGGTCAAACGCCCAGGAGGCATTTCACCGTGTATGCCAGATGGCCATCGATGACACGGGGAGGAAGGGTGGGCCTGTAGGCAGAAGACAAAGGACTGTGAGACACGGCTTAATCCTAGACACAATGAAATTAGGGTGAATACGGAGGGTACGGGATAACAAAAGACGGACAGCAGTGGAACTAAGGACTCTAGAGATGGGAAAAGGACCAATGAAACGGTGGGACAGTTTGCGGGACTCCACCCGAAGGGGTAGGTCCCGTGTGGAAAGCTATAACCTCTGCCCAATGTGGTAGCGGGGAGCTGGAATCCGGCGTCGGTCCGCTTGTCGACGATACCTGGAGTTGGTCTTGAGAAGTGCCGCCCGAGCTCTTCTCCAGGTACATCGACATCGGCGGACAAACATCTGGGCCGAGGGTACGTTGACCTCCTGCTCTTGCTCTGGGAAGAGCGGAGGCTGAGGCACCCCTTTTGAGTACTATATGGGGTGAGTCCCGTGGCTGAACAGGGAAGGGTGTTCCGGGCATACTCCACCCAGACCAGTTGTCGACTCCAGGTAGTGGGGTTGGTTGTGGCCAAGCATCTTAGGGTGGTTTCCAGGTCCTGGTTAGCTCGCTCCGACTGGCCGTTGGATTGGGGATGGAATCGGGAGGACAGGCTGGCCGACGACCCAATAAGGGAGCTGAACGCCTTCCAAAACTGAGACGAGAACTGAGACAGGGAGTCCATTGATCCGGAAGACGTGCTGCACCATAAGCTGGGCCAACTCCTTGGCAGAAGGTAGTTTGGGGAGAGGGATGAAATGGGCGTCCTTGGAGATCCGATCCACTACTGTCAGAATGACAGTGTTGCCATCAGATGAAGGGAGCCCAGTGACAAAGTCCAGAGAGATATGGGACGATGAGGGAAGGCTGAAGGAGGCAAGAAGGAGGCAAGTGGCTGAAGGAGGCAAGAAGGAGCTTGCCGTGGAGTTTTGTTCTGAGCACACACAGCGTACACGGCGACGAAAGCAGAGACGTCAGGAACCATAGTAGGCCACCAGAAACGTTGTCGGAGGAAGGCTAGGGTACGACGGGAACCTGGATGAAATGGTCAGCCTGGAGGAATGAGCCCATTCCAGGACCCGGGACAGGACTGAGTTATGGACAAACAACCAGTTAGCTGAGCCCCCTTCAGGTTCAGGCTGGGAGCATTGTGCCTTGCAGACCAAAGTTTCAATAACCCAACCCACAAAACATGAGGTGGGGAGAATGGTGTCGGAGACCGGGGAAGTGGCAGAGAAACTGTATAGGTGGGAGAGTGCGTCAGGCTTCACATTTTTGGACCCTGGGCGGTCTCCGTAGGGAGACCGGGCAAAGGGAGGAGATGACAGGACTTAGAAAAACGATCCACAACGACCAGCATCGTGGTGTTACCCTGTGAAGGTGGAAGATCGGTTAGGAAATCCACCAACAGGTGCGACCACGGCCGTTGTGGAACGGGTAAGGGTTGTAACTTACCTCTGGGCAGGTGTCTAGGAGCCTTGCACTGGGCGCACACCGTTAGCTAAAGTGGGCCAGTACTTACCCACTAAGAAAGTGCACCGTCCGACCAATCCCAGGATGACCAGATGAGGGTGACGTGTGGGCCCAATAGATCAGCCGGTCGCGGACAGCAGACGGAACGTACTGATGCCCAGCTGGACACTGAGGGGCTCTGCACGTGACGCCCACTCAATGTGCGCGTCCAGCTCCCACACTACCAGCGCCACCAAACAAGAGACGGGGAGTATGGGAGTGGGATCCATGGGCCGCTCAACTGTGTCATACAGCCGGGACAACGCGTCTGCCTTAACGTTCTGGGAGCCTGGTCTGTAAGAAAGGGTAAACACAAAACGGGTGAAAAACATGGCCCACCTTGCCTGGCGAGGGTTCAGTCTCCTCGCCACCCGGATGTACTCCAGAATGCGGTGGTCAGTCCAGATGAGAAAAGGGTGTCTAGCCCCCTCAAGCCAATGTCTCCATGCATTCAGGGCCTTGACGACAGCAAACAACTCCCGGTCCTCCACGTCATAGTTTCGCTCCGCCGGGCTGAGCCTCTTCGAGAAGAAGGCACAAGGACGGAGCTTCGGTGGCGTACCCGAGCACTGATAGAGCACAGCTCCTATCCCAGCCCCGGACGCGTCCACCGCCACTATGACCGCCAAAGAGGGATCCGGATGGGCCAGCACGGGAGCCGAGGTAAACAAAGCCCTCAGGTGACTGAAAGTCCTGTCCGCCTCAGCTGTCCACTACAAACGCACCGGACCCCCCATTCAGCAGTGAAGTAATGGGAGACGCTACCTGACCAAAACACCGGATAAACCTCCGGTAGTAGTTGGCAAACCCTAAGAATCGATGCACCTCCTTAACCGTGGTGGGAGTCGGCCAATTATGCACGGCTGCAATGCGGTCACTCTCCATCTCCTCCCCTGACGTGGAAATGCGATACCCTAGGAAGGAGACGGACTGTTGGAAGAACAGGCACTTCTCAGACTTGATGTACAGGTCATGCTCCAACAGGCGACCAAGCATGTTGCGCACCAGGGACACATGCTCGGCGCGTGTAGCGGAGTATATCAAAATGTCATCAATATACACCACTACACCCTGCCTGTGCAGGTCCCTGAAAATCTCATCTACAAAAGCTTGGAAGACTGATGGCGCATTCATCAACCCGTACAGCATGACAAGGTACTCATAGTGCCCAGAGGTGGTACTAAAAGTCGTCTTCCACTCGTCTCCCTCTTGGATACGCACCAGATTGTAAGCACTCCTGAGATCTAGTTTGGTAAAGAAGCGCGCCCCGTGCATTGAATCTATCGCTGCGGCTATGAGCGGTAGCAGGTAACTATACCTCACCGTGATCTGATTTAGACCCTGGTAGTCAATACACGGACGCAGACCTCCCTCCTTCTTCACAAAAAGAAACTTGAGGAGACGGGTGAAGTGGAGGACCTAATCTACCCCTGACGCAGGGATTCGGAGACATATGTTTCCATAGCCTGGGAAGTGCAGCGTCTACCAGGAGATCTATCGCACAATCGCCCCATCGATGAGGTGGTAATTGAGTCAGAGCCAAATCGGCATATTCAGGGGGAATGCGTACAGTGGAGACCTGGTCTGGACTCTCCACCATAGTAGCACCAATGGAAACCCCTAAACACCTACCTGAGCACTCTCGCGACCACCCCATGAGAGTCCTCTGTGGCCAAGAAACAGTGGGGTTATGACAAGCTAACCAGGGTAGGCCCAGCACCACAGGAAACACAGGAGAGTCAATAAGGAAAATACTAATTTTCTCCGTGTGACCCCCCTGCGTCACCATGCCCAAAGGAGCGGTGACCTCCCTAATAAACCCTGACCCTAATGGTCGACTATCTAAGGCGTGAATGGGGAAGGGCACATCCACGGGAACAATGGGGGTCCCTAAACTATGAGCTAACGCTCTATCAATGAAATTCCCAGCCACGCCTGAATTTACGAGCGCCTTATGCTGGGAATGCGGGGAAAACTCAGGAAAAGTGACAGACACAAACATATGTGCAACAGAGGACTCTGGGTGAGAATGGTGCCAGCTCACCTGGGGTGACGCCAGAGCGCCCTGCCTGCTGCCTCGATTCCCAGAGGAACCAACCCGGCACTGACCAGCAGTGTGACCTCTGCGGCCACAGATGGTGCACGAGCGGAAACCCCCTCCGGTCTCCCTGCGCACCGCCCCTCCCAGCGTATCGGAGAAGTGGTGCGGGAGGATGGAACCACCAGACCCCGATCTGGACGTCCGCGAGTAGCCAGCAGGTTGTCCAGCCGAATGGACAGGTCCACCAGCTGGTCGAAAGTGAGGGTGGTGTCTCTGCAGGCCAGCTCCCGACGGGCGTTCTCGCGCAGACTGCAGCGGTAGTGGTCGATCAGGGCCCTGTTGTTTCATCCTGCGCCGGCAGCCAGGGTCCTAAACTCCAGGGCAAACTCCTGGGCGCTCCTCGTGTCCTGCCTCAGATGGTAGAGGCGTTCACTCGCCGCTCTGCCCTCGGGTGGGTGGTCGAAGACTGCTCGGAAACGGCGGGTGAACTCCTCAAAATGGTCCAACATCTCCCTCTCCCCACACGGCGTTGGCCCACTCCAGGGCTTTCCCGTTGAGGCACGAGACGAGGGCGGGTGGACCGTGGCCAGATAGAGGTTTAGTTGGAGGAGGAAACCCTGGCAGTTGGCAGCACTCCCGTCATACCCCTGTGGCATGGAGAGACGGATCCCACTGGGTTCAGGCGGGAAAGGGGTGCTCAGGATAGACCCCGGTTGTGCTGGTGGAGGCGCTGGAAGAACTCTCTGTCTCTCCCAGCGGTCCATTGTCTGGACAACGCGATCCATGGCGGCGCCCAGATGGTAAAGCATTTCCGCATGCTCCTGTACGCGCTCCTCCACCTCCATGGCCGTGGTACCTTCTCCTGCTGACTCCATAGGTGGTCAGAGATTCTGTAAGGGGTGCGTGTTGGTGGCAGGGAAGTCAGGCGCAGGAGAACGAACTTGGTATAAACGGAGTTGTTTAATAAATGCTGACAAAACTCCAAAACAACCAAAATGTACAAAATAACAAAGTGGGTACAAAACCCATCGCCCACCAACACTAAATAGCACATCACATACAAACAAAACAATCTCTGACAAGGACATGAGGGGAAACAGAGGGTTAAATACACAACATGTAATGAATGGGATTGGAACCAGGTGTGTAGGAAGACAAGACAAAACCAATGGAAAATGAAAAATGGATCAATGATGGCTAGAAGATCGGTGACGTCGACTGCCGAACACCACCCAAACAAGGAGAGGGACCGACTTCGGTGGAAGCCGTGACACGGAAGTTCTGATGTACCTGCAGTAGTTTGAGCCGCCTCCATCCCGGGCACCGGTGAAGCGGAAAACCTTCCTCAATTCTGCCATGAATTCCTCCTGGCTATGGCACACAGCGGATATTTGCTCCCACACAGCCATTGCCCAGGACAGCGTCCTTCCTGACATTAGCGTAATTAAATACGCTATCTTCGATCGGTCCAACGGGAACGAAGAGGGCTGGAGTTCGAAAATAAGGGAGCACTGGGAAAGGAACGCCCGGCAGGTACCAGGATCGCCTGCATAACGCATAACGGAGTTAAGCGGAGTTCTCAGGGAGCCAGGGTAGGTTGAACAAATCCCCTAGGTGTAGAAAGGTTAGTGGGTGGTTGGGCGGCCTCAGAGGTGGCGGGCTGCCTATGAGCTAACTCACTGATTTGCTCCATTATAGCCTTGAACCCTTGGTAGTGGCGTTCCGTCAGGGAACGAAGCCCTTCCAAGAGGTCCGAAGTTGCTCCTCATGCCTCCCAATGGTGGCTCCCTGCAGGGAGACAATGTGTCTCACAAATAACCCAATTATAATTGTTTGTAGTCTTGACATCTGGCACACAATAATGACACAATTACCAGAAAATAGCCTTAAAGTTCATTGAAGTGTTTCTCCGCAGAGAAACACTTAACTTTATCAAGTGATCCATAAAAAGGACCAACTCAGAAAACATATATTTTTTAAATCCCACCCCTGACGTACATCTACGTATTTGCAATGTCAAATCTATTACATTAACATTTTTACCATAACCAATTTTCCCATAATGAAAAATCTCCTCTAAGGTTTTCAAATTTGGGAAACTTGCAGGGATTGGTCCCACTGAGATACAATGGCCGGACCATACCCTAAAAGACTAGCCGAAATACAATGTCTAGACTTCATACAAACACACCGGTACGTGCGACCTGTTCTCCAAACAGGATTTCAAAAGTTATCATAAACTTTCACCTCAATTGAAGTTCACCTACATGCCTAGGGTTCATAATAAGTTACCTATTTATATTTTCCTCAGGAATACTTTAAAGACAATGAACACCCTTTTTGCCTCACTGCCCACTTCTTACCTAGTGTAGGTAGAGACTATTCTTCTCTTTTCCAACCTACCCCATAAGCTAGCGTTAAAAAATATATATCTTAATTAATTACTTCATCATGCTCAAAGGGATATTCAATGTCTGCTTTTTTCTACCCATCTAACAATAGTTGTCCTTCTTTGCGAAACATTGGAAAACCTCCCTGGTCTTTGTGGTTGAATCTGTGTTTGAAATTCACTGCTCGACCGTGGGAACTTACAGAACATTGTATGTGTGGGGTAAATTGAATAGGTAGTCATTCAAAAATCATTTTGAACACTAATATTGCACACAGAGTGAGTCCATACTTATAATGTGACTCGTTATGCACATTTTACTGCTGAACTTATTTAGGCTTGCCATAACAAAGGAGTTGAATACATTTCAGATATTCATTTTTTATTAATTTGTAAAAAAGATAAAATAAAATAATACCACTTTGACATTATGGGGTATTGTGTGTAGGCCAGCGGGGTATTGTGTGTAGGTGTCACGTTCGTCGTAAGGATGGGACCAAGGCGTAGCGGGAATGTGTATGCTCATCTTCTTTATTTAGACAAAATAAACACTTAAACAAAAACAACGACGAGAAACAGTCCTGTAAGGCACACAGCTTACATACAGAACAACTACCCACAAATCCCAATGAAAAACACCCCTATTAAATAGGACCTTCAATTAGAGGCAACGAGGAACAGCTGCCTCCAATTGAAGGTCAACCCAATATACTAAGCATAGAAATAGAATAACTAGACACAGACATAGAAATAGACTAACATAAAACATTACCCCCCAAAAAACGAAACACACTAAAAAAAAACCCTGCCACGCCATGACCAAACTACAATAACAAACAACCCCTTTTACTGGTTAGGACGTGACAGCACCCCCCCCCCCCCCCCCCCCCCCCCCCAAAAGGTGCAGACCCCGGATGCACCTCAAACAAAAAACACAAAAATAAACCCCAAAACAAAAATAATCCCAAACTAAAGGGAGGGAAGGGAGGGTGGCCACCGTCACCGATGGTTCTTGTGCTACACCCCCCCTCCCCCAATCCTCCACTATGGAGGTGGCTCAGGCTCCGGCCTTAGTCCCCAACCTAACCTGTCCACCCCCGCTGAAGGCTCAGGGCTAAGGCGCGTCGCTGGAAATCTCGGGCTGAGGCGCGTCGCTGGAGACCTCGGGCTGATGCGCGTCGCTGGAGACCTCGGGCTGATGCGCATCGCTGGAGACCTCGGGTTGATGCGCGTCGCTGGAGACCTCGGACTGATGCGCGTCGCTGGAGCCTCGGACTGGAGGGCGACTCTGGGAGCTCCGGACTGGAGGGCGACTCTGGGAGCTCCGGACTGGAGGGCGACTCTGGCTGCGCCGGTTCCGGACTGGAGGGCGACTCTGGGAGCTCCGGACTGGAGGGCGACTCTGGCTGCGCCGGTTACGGACTAGAGGGCGACTCTGGCTGCGCCGGTTCCCGACTGTAGGGCGACTCTGGCTGCGCCGGTTCCGGACTGTAGGGCGACTCTGGCTGCGCCGGTTCCGGAAGATCTAGACGGGACACTGTCGCCGGAAGCTCTGGATGGGGAACTATCGCCGGAAGCTCTGGACGGGGAACTGTCGCCGGAAGCTCTGGACGGGGAACTGTCGCCGGAAGCTCTGGACGGGGTACTGTCTCCGGAAGCTCTGGACGGGGTACTGTCTCCGGAAGCTCTGGACTGGACAGGCGCACTACAGGCCTGGTGCGTGGGGCTGGCTTTGGAGGCGCCAGACTGGTAACACGCACCTCAAGGCCAGTGCGAGGAGCAGGAGCAGGACGAATTGGACTGTGCTGACTCACTGGAGGCCTAGTGCGTGGGGCTGGTACTGGAGGTACCAGACTGGAGACACGCACCTCAAGGCTAGTGCGAGGAGCAGGAACAGGACGTACTGGACTGGGCTGACGCACTGGAGGCCTGGTGCGTGGTGCTGGCTTTCGAGCCGCCAGACTAGGGACACGCACCTTAAGGCTAGTACGAGGAGCAGGAACTGGATACACCGGGCCATGAACAAGCACTGGAGGTCTGGAGCGCACAGCCTGCACCACCCGTCCTGGCTGGGTAGTCACAGTAGCCCTGCACGGGCGGAGTGCTGGCACAGGGCGAACTGGGCTGTGCAGAGGCCTGATGGCTGCCGTGCGTAGAGCAGGCGCAGGGTAGCCTGGGCCTAGGAGACGCACTGGTAGCCAGATGTGCTGCACAGGCATACTGCTACCTGGCTGGATGCCCACTCTAGCACGGCACTTACGGGGGGCTGGTATCGCTCGCACCGGACTGTGCGTGCGCATGGGCGAGATCGTGCGCACTTCCGCATAGACCGTCGCTCTTCTCCCCGCCAAACGCTCCCCATAATAAGCACGGGGAGTTGGTTCAGGTATATTGCCTGACCTGGCCCCACTCCCCATGTGCCCCCCCCCCAAAACATTTCTTGGGGGTTCCTCTCGGGTTTCCTTGCCAGCCGTGTCCCAGCGTAGCGTTCTCTCCAATCTCCTGCTGCCTCCGCTCTCCTGGCTTCCTCCACCTGTTCCCATGGGAGGCGATCCCTTCCAGCCTGGATCTACTCCCATGTGTAGGATCCCTTTCCGTCCAATATCTCCTCCCATGTCCATGAATCCAAAGAGCCCCTCTGCTGCTCCTTCCTCCGCTGCTTGGTCCGTTGGTGGTGGGTAGTTCTGTCACGTTCGTCGTAAGGATGGGACCAAGGCGCAGCGGGAATGTGTATGCTCATCTTCTTTATTTAGAAGAAAAACAAAATAAACACATAAACAAAAACAACGACGAGAAACAGTCCTATAAGGCAAACAGCTTACATACGGAACAACGAGGAACAGCTGCCTCCAATTGAAGGTCAACCCAATAAACTAAGCATAGAAATAGAATAACTAGACACAGACATAGAAATAGACTAACATAAAACATTACCCCCCAAAAAACGAAATACACTAAACAAACACCCCCTGCCACGCCCTGACCAAACTACAATAACAAACAACCCCTTTTACTGGTCAGGACGTGACAGTAGGCCAACCAAATCTTAATTTAATAAAAAATGTATTCAGACTAAAACAACAACATTTGGAAAAAGGCATTGTATATGGGGCATTGTATATGGGGATATTATATTCCACTGGTGCAGGTGTCCTGACACAGAGGGTATTTGGTTTTAGCCATTTCGGTTTGGAAGGTGGGGAACAGACGTGTATGGTAGGCTACGCGTTTGGGCCGACTCAAGCCAAATCGGTTCTGCTACAATGTGATACTGAGCCAAAATGTATTTTCTTAAAAAATATGTTATTATGTTTTGATCACATGAATGCAGTCATCAATGATTACTCTCTGCACCTTTATTCAATAAATCCTGCACCTATTGGAATTTATCTTCCCTCCCCCATCTTGGATGAGAGACACGGTACCCTCTGACAAAAGCTTTCGTCAGATGTTTTAGGTGTAATTTTAGTCATCATTGCAGCAGTGGATGCCAGTGGATGCCAAGGGAAGCCAGGCTTTCCCAAAACGTTGAACTTTTTTTTTAAATAAAAAAAACATTAAAATAGCTTTCATCTCTTTGTGTTTCATAATTTTCCTTCAGCTCGCAAGTGTTTGAATGTATCTCACCCCAGAAAGCATCAGAGCGGGAAAAACACCGCCCCTTTGTCTCAGTATGTGTAACCCATGTTTCTGATTCTGTCTGGCCAAAGAAGGTACAGTATGACATTGTAGCCACTCGTAGCATTGAATTCAATAGTGAGTAAAGCCAGCGCGCATAAAAATATATAGAGTACCAGACAAAAGTTGGGATACACCTACTCACTCAAGGATATTTCTTTAGTTTCACTATTTTCTACATTGTAGAATAATATTGAAGACATCAAAACTATGAAATAACACATCTGGAATCATGTAGTAACCAAAAAACTGTTAAACAAATCAAAATATATTTTAGATTCTTCAAAGTAGCCACCCTTTGCCTTGATGACAGCATTGCACACTCTTGGCATTCTCTCAACCAGCTTCACCTGGAATGCTTTTCCAACAGTCAAAGGAGTTCTCACATGTGCTGAGCACTTGTTGGCTGCTTTTCCTTTCTGCGGTCCAACTCATCCCAAACCATCTCAATTGGGATGAGGTTGGGTAATTGTAGAGGCCAGGTCATCTAATTCAGCACTCCATCATTCTCCTTCTTGGTCAAATAGCCCTTATACAGCCTGGAAGTGTGATGGTCATTGTCCTGTTGAAAAAACAAATGATTTCCCACTAAGCGCAAACCAGATGGGATGGCGTATCGCTGCAGAATGCTGTAGTAGCCATGCTGGTTAAGTGTGCCTTGAATTCTAAATAAATCACTCACAGACAGTGTCACAGGCAAAACACCCCCACACCATCACACCTCCTCCATGCTTCACGGTGGGAACCACACATGCAGAGATAATCCGTTCACCTATTCTGCGTCTCCCATAGACATGGCGGTTAAAACCAAAAATCTAAAATTTGGACTCATCAGACCAAAAGACAGATTTCAACCTGTCTTATGTCCATTGCTCGTGTTTCTTGGCATAAGCAAGCCTCTTCTTCTTATTGGAGTACTTTAGTAGTGGTCCATTGCATCAATTCGACCATGAATGCCTTATTCATGCAGTCTCCTCTGATCAGTTGATGTTGAGATGTGTCTGTTACTTAACCTCTGTGAAGCATTTATTTGGGCTGCAATATCTGAGTAACTCTAATGAACTTATCCTCAGAGGTCGAGGTATATCTTATGCAGCAGAGGTAACTCTGGGTCTTCCTTTCATGTGGTGGTCCTCATGAGAGCCAGTTTTATCATAGAGCTTGATGGTTTTTGCGACTGCACTTGAAGAAACTTTCAAAGTTCTTGAAATTTTCCGCACTGACTGACCTTCATGTCTTAAAGTCATGATGGACTGTCGTTTCTGTTTGCTTATTGCTTACCTGTTGTTGCCGTAATATGGACTTGGTCTTTTATCAAATAGGGCTATCTTCTGTATACCACCTCTACCTTGTCACAACACAACTGATTGGCTCAAACCCATTATGGAAAAAAATCCCAAAATGAACTTTTAACAAGGTACACCTGTTAATTGAAATGCATTCCAGGTGACTACCTTATGAAGCTGGTTGATAAAATGCCAAGAGTGCGCAAAGCTGTCAGCAAGGCAAAGGGTGGCTATTTTGAAGAATCTCAAATATAAAATATATTTTGTTTGTTTAACATTTTTTGGGGTTACTACATAATTCCATGTGTTATTTCCCAGTTATGATGTCTTCCCTATTATTTTTCATTGTAGAAAATAGTAAAAAATACAGAAAAACCCTGGAATGAGTATGTGTGTCCAAACTTTGGACTGGTACTATAGGGATGAGTTCTACCATCCGAGTGTCATCCCAGATTATAATTTTAAAAATAATTTATGTGTATGTTGCCCATTACAACAACCTGAACCTCCTTGCCATCCAGGTGGGAGGATAAACCCACTTGTACACCACAGAGTACATGTACTATCTGCAAAAGTACAATGTAATTACTAGGTTTCGCACAGGATTTAGCTAGTTAAAATAAAGTGTATCTTGAAAGTACTTACTTGCAATGAATGTGTACTTATAAAAGTACCTTACCATCCTAACAGCCTGGCCATTCATTTGAACGCTTCTGGGAGATGTTGTGCTTGCTAACAGTAATGAACTAGCTGTTTACATTGAAAAGGAATTACTCATAGGTGTGTTGACACAAGTAGATAACTAAGTAGCTAACGTTAACATGCTGAGTGTGTCTCGCGTAATACCATTTCATACCGTACGGATACCCTGAGAACAAGGTTCAGGAAAGAGAAGACCATTGAGCCCAGCTCGGTAGCCATTTGCAAGATGTAGGTAGCTAGCTGGCTAACGTTAGCTCTCATAGCATGGAAAGTATATTCTGTATATGTTAATTAACTAAGTTAGCTAGCTAGCTAGCTAAATCTGTCTAAAAGGTAGCTAACTGGGCACGATGGTCTTTTCTTCCCTGAACCTTGTTCTCAGGGTATCCGTATGGTATCCAAGGGTATTACGTGAGACACACCCAGCATGTTAACATTAGCTGCCTCGCTATCTACTTGAGTCAACACACCTATGAGTAGTTCCTTTTCAATATAAACAGCTAGTCCATTAGTGTTTGCAAGCACCATTTCCCACAAGACCATTTCCAACAAGCCCTACCAAAAACAGCAGCTAATTTTTGCTAGCTATGATTTAGCATAGGTAGTTGGCTAGCTAGCAAGCTATCGTTAGCTAGCTAGCTAACACTAGGCTAGCTAACTGGCAAACGCTAGGTAGCTAACTACCTATGCTAAATGTACCAGCACAATTTTTTTTTTCTCCAAAAAAGCTAAACAAATTGCATGGAAAACCTACCGTATCTCTATTGTGTGGACGTTTTGTCTCCCTTACCACAATTTGTTTCTTTCGCGGAAATGTCTTATCTCTGGATTTTGCACACAACCTTATTCTTGATCCCGGTTCTTTGCGCACTATCACTATGAGTCGGTGTCAACACAAATCGTGGGCACATTTGAGGTCACCATTATTTTGAGTGCGTTGCTTAGATGGGCATATCTTAATGTGATGCTTAAATTCTTAGGATACATAAATAAGTGCACCAATGGATCCCATCCAAACGTGAGAATGTTAATGTATGCATTTATAAACCATTATTCAACCAAGTTTATAGGCTCAAGATGATGTAAACCTGTGTTTTTGCCCTTGCTCTTATAAACTTCCATGCACTTCAAACAAAAGCTGGACCTTTGTAATAAGCATGGTAGCAAGCAATTCGTTGTTACACCTCTGTAATTACAGACTGCAATTACCACTAGTTACATGTTGTTAGTACAATGTAACTATGAATTATTACAATTAATTACAAAACTTATTACAGTATAATTACATATGTAATTACACTGTAATAAGGACCCCCTTAAAACGAAGTGTTACTGATTGTAATATGTGGGTTTTCCTGGCTTGGCTACTACAGTCATTTTACCAAAGCACTGCTACTGCATCGCAGTAAATGTCTGAAATGGGACGTAAGCGTTAGATAAATGGTACTGTCCAACTTCATCATTGCATTTATAGTAGCCTGATGCTATTTCTGTTTGCTCTGCACAATCACTAGAGAGCGCTGTCCCAGATGATTCCACTGTGAAACAAGGTTGCTGCTGCTCCCGGGCTCTATATTCTCACATCTCTACAATACTTCACAGTGAACATAATCCAGTTGCTTTGTATGCCTATATATTTTTCTGGGGGATGTTAGTTTTAGTTTTGGGGACAATTTTCATAATAGGGAAATAATTCCTACCCCTTTTATTTGTGTATGTTTGTGTAATAGCCTAATATCAACCTATTTTAACCTATTCGTTTCTAAAACGAATGGAACATAGTGTCTACTTAAACACAGCGTTGTTTATGTTATCTTTATCAAATCCTCAAATAAAAATGACAAATGTAAAAGCTACTTTAGGGTCAAATTGTGAATGTGCAAAAGTGGCATAAGTTGCCAATGGGCTTCATCCGTGTCAACGCGAAGTGGCAGTGTTCTGTATTTCCTTCTTGTGGCACGTAGACTGTCACTGCCAACCCTCTCCATACATTGTCCTCGTCGTGCTTTGGTTTCACCGGTCGGCGCGTGCCTGAATAAGGAGTTTAGATAACGCCGTGGTTCTTTCCCGAGCTGTCTTTTCGTTCTACATCACCGGTTACCTCAGACGGAAAAATAATTGGCAGTTTTCCTTTTCTTGAAGAACAGCAAGCCTGTGGGATTTGTACGCGCATATCCCTTTCGTATAACCGTTTGATTATGAGGACCATATCAGATGTTACATTAAGGGAAAACATTGTTATTATTTTTTAATCTAAGAGTTAGGGTTAAATCCATATGAAAATCAAATACAACAAATCTAGAAAAATCAGTTTCTTTAAATATAGGTTTAGGCTATTTGATCACATCTAGGGTAATCATTTAGCCTTTCCATTCAATTAAACCATTCCCAAAAGTAGACCTTGCCTTTATATCATTTGCTTGGTTGATAGCCATGATTGTTATAGGATATTTTCCCTTTTAATGATAGGTTATTAAATTGCTCTCAATTGATGGTAATTTATGATATATGTTTTATGAGTAGTTTGTGAGATTAATAACAAATTCATCTAAAAAATGTATTATTTATTTCCTTTGTGAAAACCACAGACCTCACAGGTGACACTTTCACTTTTTTCACCGTTTCCTGTAAACAGGCTCAGAGCCACTTGACATATTTGCTGCTTGACACAAATCTGTCACTTCAGAAAGAACATATGAGGACTGGAAGATGTGGCGTGCATAAGGATCTAAGTAAAGGGAAGTTCTTTATTATTATGTAACATTTTAATTTCTTATAATTTGATTCCATTTGATTTTAACATGCACACTTTCGTAGAATTCGAAGAGAGATTTTTCAATAGCAGGCAATTCAATTTGACATGTGAAGAATTTTCAATAAAGAAAACGACCAATAAGGAGTTGATATGCATGGACGCTTAGAGCACGTGCGGACTGATATGACTCTGACAAGAATTGTCTAATTAAAGGTTGCTAAATTGTAATAATTCTAATAGTGCACCTAATTTTTGTGTATGTGACACAACAAGCAAGTATAGTGTAGAGAATCACTGCACAATCTAAACCGCTTTGAAATATATTTTCCATAACAACAAATATTGTAAACTATTTTCTGGCTGGTGTACAAAACCGAAAGTAAAAGAAGCAAAAACGAAAGTTAAGAACGGGAAACATAGAAATAGCCCACATAAAACAGATCTACCGCTTCTTAGACTTGCTTTCAATCAGTATGACAGACCTATAACTTACATTTCTATAAGAATTTGTTTGGGTTGCCCAAAAAGTTACATGTTGGAGCTTTAAATACATGAGGTTTGTTGGCAAAGGGTATGTTCAATTTCCTACATACAATGTAGGCCCGGGGAATGTGTAAAGTAACAAAATACTCCCAAAAAGTTTTCAATCTAAGTGAGTTTCAATCCCCCCCCAAAAAATCGTGATTTGTAGGGTGACCAATACGTAAAATATGTTAATTGTGTAAATAGTGCTCTAAGAAAACAAATGGTCCAAACATGAGTCTCTAGCATAATCCGATCAAAAGTTATAGGAGTTTTTACCCTTGTAGGATGGCCACAGGGTGACAAAATCAATGTTGACAGAAAACAAATATGGTAAAAAGTCAGGAAAATTGCATCACTTCAGCTGTGCAAGAATGAAGGCTACTGGCTAACTGACAGGCTCACTTTCCTGCTGAACTCATCATCTTTATTCTCGAATCCGCAGGACATTAAACAATATAGAGGCAAGATGGATATCGATTTTGAGACATGACATGAAGTATTTTCATATTTTAGTAAACGTTTTTCATATTCATTCCAAATTCCTGTTAATTTTCTGAGATTTCTCACAAAAACAAGCGTATCTCTGTGAAATGTCAACGAAGCACTGAGCATATACAAGCCTTTAATTTTCAAATCCCTTTACATTTAATTCAGATCTTGTCATGCTAATTTTGCTTTTTGCGACCCGCGTAAATAACTGAAGAAGCAAGCACAAAATGTAAAATCCTCAAAAGTTGTTACAGAAACCACTGCTGTATCAACAGAGCTTGGTGCTTATTATCAGATGCATTAGGTTACGAAATCCGAATTGTTGGATATAATGCTAATGATATGTTAGAGAAAGACCCCACTGAATGATTATTGGTCAAATGCATTTTATAACTTAAGGAAGTGACATTTCATCACCAAACCGTGTTTTCACCCACTCCCAATTACTTGAATATATTTTGGGAAGAAACTGTTGATTTCCAGTCCTTCAGGCAAACTTTCAACAAACTGTAAAATGTTCATAAAACATCGTTGCATATAGGCTAATTGCTTTTATCCAGAATATTTGCAAACATTGCGCATGAATAGCCTAACAATTTAGCGAATTCAATGTCATCATAGGCCTGTAGAATAGCCTAAATCGTTGTCAGAACATACGGAATAGGCTACCCAAAGTCCGTGCAAATGTGCAATGGATTTAAAATGGTTATGTCAAATATGATAGCCTATGTCTAATTTAATTAAATCAGTGAGTTGAACCAATGGGCATGGAAAGGGTTGTTGCTTATTACATGGATCCCCCAAAAGCTCCTCCCCTGACGCTTGCCACGAGTTGGGTGTTTAAAGAAGGCGATCATATAAGAGCACTTGAACAATTCTTGAGCAGATCATAACCGTATAGCGTGCGTAAATCCGTAGGTGCAACTGAGAAGGTCAGCGTTGGTTAGCAGAGGAGAACAGGGACGGCCACAGAGGACTCCTACCAGGGCGCAGTGGTGTAGCGTCTTGGTGGTTGCGATTGTAGCCTATTTTTGGATCTTTTAATTCTGTAGTGTTTGCTATTTCAAGAATAATGCAGCTAGAGAATATTCTTCCCAGCGCATCAAATATCAACTTACCCAAGACTTTTTACAACCTCACATCATCAGATAGTGCAAACAATAGCCCGGGGCCATCGCAGATCGAATATCAAGTTGACCGGACAGAATCCGAACCAAGGAACGGTCCTAATAAATATTTGAGCGGAGTGGGGAACGCCATGATGGGTGAGGGAGAGGGCGACGCCTTCACTGGGACTAAAGCTACCCCAGACGGAAGAAAAGGCTCACCGATGGTCGGTGAGGATGACCTGTCCACTGGCCGGCGGTACAACATAGATGAACTTGGCTCTGACAGATATTTCATCTCGTCCTCTCAGACGAGCTCCGATATGGCAAACCCGTGTTCCCTCTTTCCATACGCAGGACAAACGGGGACAGTGTACAGCGGGTCAAATGGATCCAGGTATTCCTCCCTTCATTACGGATCGGTCCTGCCACCGACGGGGTTTTCGTCCTCCGTGTGCACTAGCCGGAGTCAGTTTGGCAGCAGCTACCAGTTCGGCCAGGGTCCAGGATGCCTGTACCCCTCCTATCCGGGAACGGGTTCATGTATTGGTTCCATGGCTCTCCCGGGGTCCACACCGGGAGCGAGGGCTCAAGTTTATCTCTGCAACCGGCCCCTGTGGCTCAAGTTTCACCGATTCCAGACCGAGATGATCATCACGAAACAGGGCAGGTGAGCAGAGGCATTAAAAACAAAATAGCTTAATCTTCATGACTAATGTTCAAATTTAGACGAAATGGCATCAAGGTTCTGGTCTAATGCTTCTAAAAATGTTAGGCATAACCGTGTTCATAGAGCTCTCAACAAGCGTTGCACCTCACAGATTAGGGTGTTTTTTGGGGACCATTTTTACTGTGACGTATCCGTGGCTTATTACCACCATGTTCTGTACTTGGTGGGACACTACACTTTAAAATGAATGTTTGATTATGGTTAGCCTAATAAATATGCGACCTTCTTTGATGTTGCAATAGTTGTTTATATTTCGTTGTGTCATATTTGAATGTTATTTACTTGTTTATTTATAAATAATAATTTAGGTTATACAAAGTTTTAAAGCCTTTTTATCGTATTTTTATGTGATGAAAATAAAGTGTCAAGTATTAATTAGTGCATGCCATGACTTAACCTTACGAATCTTCTGAAATGCAATGACTCCCTCTTGTAATTTTCGTTTTGAGTGCACCCTTGAAATTTTATTTGCAATAATTGTGCCATCGAATTTGTTCTTTTCTTTCAGGCGGATGTTTCCATTTCTCAGTTTCAACATCACTGGACTGAACTTGACGGCGCATTATAACGTGTTTGTTGAGGTCGTGTTGGCCGACCCAAATCACTGGCGATTTCAAGGAGGAAAGTGGGTTACTTGTGGGAAAGCAGACAACAACATGCAAGGTGAGACTAATATTAAATGCACCTTTAATGTACTTATTTAGAGGCATATTTCGAAACTAAATAAGGCCTCCAGCCATATAGTCTACAGAAGCAGCACATTTAAACTAACGGGGATTAAATGAAATTTAGATCGGGAACGTTTCGTTAGATATTTCCCTGCAATTTACACCCAATTAACTGGTTATTTATGCTGTGTTCTTTGTTTTTGTTGCTTTATTAACCCCATTTTAAAAGAAAAAGACAACCATTCAAACATTGTTAGTTGATGACATTCATATCAAGAGCACAACCTTGCAACATGAACTCGTCCATAATGTGCTTGGTTTGTCTTCAGTTTTCATGGAAAACAGATTAAATTATAATTCATTATCAGTAATGTGTAATTTTTTTACATTTATTTTCATATAATGTAAAATGGCCTGCCAATGTTTTAATTATATTTGACTTGTAAACGTCAATCTTCCATTTGCATGTTTTTTGCAATTGAATCATATTTAAATGTTAGCCTAATAGCTCCACAGTTTCACATCTGATTGCTTTTAACGTTGAAATCCTGAGCACATGATTCAATAATAGTTTGACTGCAAGTTACTTGGTAAATTGACAAATTGCAGTTTTTTTTTTTAAATGTAAGAGAAGTTCAAGTTCAAGAAATGGAAAATATCTGTGCTATTCTTTCAATGTGTGTTTTGCATTTGTGCTGCATTTGTACTTAATATTTGTATGTTTTATGTCC
The DNA here is from genome assembly GCF_901001165.1 of Salmo trutta. Classification (NCBI taxonomy): domain Eukaryota; kingdom Metazoa; phylum Chordata; class Actinopteri; order Salmoniformes; family Salmonidae; genus Salmo; species Salmo trutta. The sequence goes on along the minus strand of NC_042990.1, from coordinate 2,040,368 downwards.
CACATCATTTATTCAATCACAGGTAACAAGATGTATGTTCATCCTGAATCCCCAAACACTGGCGCTCACTGGATGAGGCAAGAGATCTCCTTCGGCAAACTGAAGCTGACCAACAATAAAGGGGCAAACAATAATAACACACAGGTGAGGCCTACACCATAATTTAGCTTTTTTTTTTTATTGCGACTCAAATGTCTTGGGCTACTTTTTAAAAGCTTTCTTTGGTGTTTTACCAGGCATAAGAGATCCCAAATTAGTCCAAAACCATCGTTTTCTTAAATTTTTACAGTGCTATTGGCAAGAGTCTCCAAAATGTAATTGGTGATGTGACAAGTGACCAACCACAGTAACTGTTTTTAACGCATTCCATGAGAACCCCAAGCACTAACTTTGAATTCCCACTTTTTTTCTTGTAGATGATTGTCTTGCAGTCTCTTCATAAATACCAGCCTCGGCTCCACATCGTGGAGGTCACAGAAGAGGGAGTGGAGGACGTAGGCAGTGAGGCTAAGACACAGACTTTTACCTTCCCAGAGAACCAGTTCATCGCAGTCACTGCCTACCAGAATACAGACGTAAGATACCCACTACCATCATCTTATCTACATAAGAAACATCTTATCTGCTTAAGATTTTTCTTAAGTTTCTATATTGACTGTGTCTATAAAATGTGTTTTTGTCAACTCTGCCGACCATGGCTTGAACATGTATCTTCTCTCCTTTCCAGATCACACAGCTTAAAATCGACCACAACCCCTTTGCTAAAGGCTTCAGAGACAACTATGACTCGTAAGTGACAATGTCTTGCATCCTATTTTGCATGCGGTTTTGTCACCATTTTTTACTGCTCTGCTACTTTTAGTCTGTCAAGTGTGAACTTGTTTTTCTCTTGCAAATTACTCATCCTTGGACCTTTGTCTCTCTCTTCCACAGGATGTATACAGCACCAGAGGGTGACAGGCTGACTCCCTCCCCGACAGCCTCCCCTCGCTCTCACCAGATTGTGCCGGGTGCCCGCTATGCCATGCAGCCCTTCTTCCAGGACCAGTTTGTCAACAACCTGCCCCAGAACCGCTTCTACACCGGGGAGCGGGCTGTGCCCCAGACCAACAGTCTCCTCTCCCCCCAGGCCGAAGACGTCGGGGCCAGCTCGGCTCAGCGCTGGTTCGTCACCCCGGTCCAGCAGTCAGGCTCCAACAAACTGGACCTGTCCTACGACCAGGACTACTCAGCCAGCAGTTTGCTGTCCTACGGCATCAAGCCCCTGCCCCTCCAGACCTCCCATGCCCTCAGCTACTACCCCGACTCGGCTTTCGCCTCAATGGCGGCCAGCTGGGGCACCAGAAGCACTTACCAGAGAAAGATGACCACAGGCCTGCCCTGGTCCCCTCGGCCCAGCCCCCCAGCCTTCACAGACGACCAACTGGCTGCTAGCAAAGACAAGCTGCCCGAGGAGAGCACCGCAGCCTCCACCTGGATCGAGACCTCCCACTCGCTGAAATCTGTGGACTCTAACGATTCGGGCGTGTACTCCATGGTCTGCAAGAGACGCCGGATGTCACCTGGTGGGTCGAGCACAGAGAACTCGCCCACCATCAAGTGTGAGGACTTGACCACAGCGGAAGAGTTCAACAAAGACAACCCCAAAGGCATGGGCTACTATGCCTTCTACACAAGCCCCTAAAAAGACTGTATTTATTAAAATCGTATAATTTGTTGTTTTTAATTCAGTGCTCCCCTTTACCTTTTAAACACCCTTTATTAACTTTTATCTAAAGGTGCCAAAGCTTCGTGCTCCCAAGCAAGCTGCACAAGCTCACCCCCCAACCCCATACCTGAACACGCACATGCATTGTGACAAATTGTTGTTTTTAAAACATGTCCCCAGTTAATTTTATTTTTACAAATGTGATTTTATTTAAAGTAATTTCGTTGTACAGTATTTGTGCACTTTAGTATGTGATGTATCTTGTACAAATTGTCTTCATGGAGGTGTTATGAAATGGGTAATAAAAACAATCTTTCATAAACAATCGTCCCACTTTGCAAATTGAGTCTTGAAATGACGTTGCCACAAGCAGTAACGCATATATTTAGATGCAAGACTTCGCTCTCTTACATTCACACATAGTATCTGCGCATGTACAAAGGTTCACTACATGCTGTTCACAGCGTGGTAGCCAGGGCACGAAAACAGCAAAGAAGTTGAGCCTTACTCTTCTACACTCTTTGTTGTGGAAATAAATAAAAGTTTATTGGTAGCCTACACAGTTTAGCAGATGATATAGCAAACGTGTGCAGCAAAATGCTTATGTTACTAGCTCCTAACAATGCTGTATAAAGTCAAACAGCACGAATAATCCCCCCCCAAATGTTTATAAGAAGTGTTGGAATGAATCCAATTTAACAACCCAAATAGCAATGTAATAATCAAAAAAATGCAATCTATGTGTATATACACCAAAATAATTTACACAAGATATTCTACGAATGATGTGTGCATCAATAGATCTATTAGTGAGCTATGTCAAGAATCCATTATATAAATAAATATGCAGTGTGTATAAACAGCAAATAAAATGCAATGTACAGTAGTAATATTAGAATGAGCTATGTCGAGAATACAGTGTTTAAATAGACAGTACAAAACCCCATCGCAAAATGGATAGAATTGCAGGAAATTAGCTTACGAACCAGAGTCCGGAATATACTGTAAATTTACTCAGAGTGTACAAAACATTAGGAACACCTTCCTAATATTGAGTTGCACCCCCTTTTGCCATCAGAACAATCTCAATTCGTTGGGGCATGGACTCTACAGTGCCTTAGGAAAGTATTCAGAACCCTTCCAAACTTCTTCCATTTAAGAATTGACTTGATTTGGAAAGGCACACGCCTGTCTATATAAAGTCTCACAGTTGACAGTCCATGTCAGAGCAAAAATCATGTCCAATCAATGGAAGTTACCACAGGTGCACACCAATCACGTTGTAGAAGCATCTCAATGATGATTAATGGAAACAGGATGCACCTAAGCTCAATTTCGAGTCTCATAGCAAAGGGTCTGAATACAGTTTTTGAGTTTTAATACATTTGCAAAAATGTTTTCGCTTTGTCATTATGGGGCATTGTGTGCTGATTGCTGAGGATTTTTTAATAAAATGTAACAAATGTAATGTAATGTAATGTAACAAAATGGAAACTGTTGAGTGTGAAAAATCCAGCAGCGTTGCAGTTCTTGACACACTCAAATTGGCGCGCCTGGCACCTACTACCTACCATATCCCGTTCAAAGGCACTGACATCTTTTGTCTTACCCATTCACCCTTTGAATGGTACACATACACAATCCATGTCTCATTTATTTCAAGACTTAAAAATCCTTCTTTAACCTGTCTCCTCCCCTTCATATACACTGATTGAAGTGGATTGAACAAGTGACATCAATAAGTCTTAATAGCTTTCACCTGGATTCCCCTGGTCAGTCTATGTCGTGGAAAGAGTGGATGTTCTGTACACTCAGTGTATACAGTGCATTCGGAAATTAATCAGACCTTTCGACTTTTTCCACATTTTGTTACGTTACAGCCTTATTCTAGAATTGATTCAATTGTTTATTTTCCTCAATCTACACACAATACCCCATAGTGACAAAACAAAAATAGCTTTTATGACATTTTTTCTAATGTATTAAAAATAAAATAATGAAATATCACATTTATACAAGAATTCAGACCCTTTACTCAGTACTTTGTTGAAGCACCTTTGGCAGTGATTACAGCCTCAAGTCTTCTTGGGTATAGCGCTACAAGCTTGGCACACCTGTATTTGGGGAGTTTCTCCCATTCTTCTCTGTAGATCCTCTCAAGCTCTGTCAGGTTGGATGGGGAGCGTTGCTGTACAGCTATTTTCAGGTCTCTACAGAGATGTTAGATCGGGTTCAATTCCGGGCACTGGCTGGGCCACTCAAGGACATTCAGAGACTTGTCCCAAAGCCACTCCTGTGTTGTCTTGGGTGTGTGCTTAGGGTTATTGTCCTGTTGGAAGATGAACCTTCTCCCCAGTCTAAGGTCCTGAGCGCTCTGGAGCAGGTTTTCATCAAGTATCTCACTGTACTTTGCTCCGTTCATCTTTGCCTCAATCCTGACTAGTCTCCAGCTGAAAAACATCTACACAGCATGATGCTGAAACCAACATGCTTCACCATAATGATGGTGCCAGGTTTCCTCCAGATGTGACACTTGGCATTAAGGCCAAAGAGTTCAATCCGGGCAGCCAGCTCTAGGAAGAGTCTTGGAGGTTCCAAACTTCTTCCATTTAAGAATGATGGAGGCCACTGTGTTCTTGGGGACCTTCAATGCTGCAGAAATATTTGTGTACCCTTCCCCAGATCGGTGCCTCAACACAATCCTGCCTCGGAGCTCTACGGACAATTCCTTTGACCTCATGGCTTGGTTTTTGCTCTGACATGGACTGTCAACTGTGGGACCTTATATAGACATTTGAATTTACCACAGGTGGACTCAAGTTGTAGAAACATCTCAAGGATGATCAATGGAAATAGGATGCATCTGAGCTCAATTTTGAGTCTCATAGCAAAGGGCCTGAATACTTAAGTATACTTAAGTAAATAAGGTATTTGTTTTTTATTTCTAAAAAACATTTTTTGCTGAGGGAAAAAAACATTTATTAAGAATAAGGCTGTAATGTAACAAAATGTGGAAAAAGGGAAGGGTTCTGAATACTTTCCGAAGGCACTGAATGTATTGTATGTGAATGGTGTATAGACAGTATGGACAGTATGTGAATTAGTGCTGAGCGATTAGTGCTTTTAGAAGTCGGTTCGGTTTCAGTTTGATTAGAAAAAAATGATTACGGTCTTTGATTTCGGTTTCGGTAATTTTTTTTAGACTTTAAATGCACTATGCATTATGTGGGTTAATGTTGTAACAACACAGAATAAAACAATTAATAAAAGTCCCATGATGGTGGCGACTACCCATTACTGCTTATCAACCATAATGTATTACTTTTATAAAATATTTCAGTTGTGTATATTATCTGTTTTAGGCCTATTTGATGACTTTATTATTTAATTCCAAGTCATCATCTCATCTGTATAGAACTGCTGCCTATGATGTCTGACAAATCACTATTTTATTAGTTCTTTAAAGTAAATAAGGCATATTTCGATACATACTATCAGTGGCGACCCGTCATTCAGTGTAAAAGCGTCTGTGTGTAGCTGGTGAGATGAGTCAGGCACAGGACAGCAGATAAGAGTAAAGAAAGCAATTTTACTCAAAATATATCACAATACACGTCGTAAATACAAGGCCACACAATACGGACCGCAATACAATAAACAATTACTCACAAACAAACATGGGGGAACAGAGGGTTAAATAATGAACAAGTAATTGGGGGATTGAAACCAGGTGTGTAAGACAAAGACAAAACAAATGGAAAATGAAAAGTGGATCGGCGATGGCTAGAAGGCCGGTGACGTCGAACGCCGCCCGAACAAGGAGAGGGACCGACTTCGGCGGAAGTCGTGACATTCAGGGCAGGTGGAGCAGAGCCCAACCTGTTTTGAGCCCCACATTTTGGTTCCAAATTTGCAAAGAAGACAAGACTCAAGTTTTTGTGATGGACCTCATTCATCTACAAAGAACACGACCACATCCATATTATAGATAATCATTTACTGATAATTATTGTTATTAATATTAGCCTATTATTACTACAATCTGTGAGTTCATTCAATACGACACGACAGTATGGTGGTGCTTGTGTAAGGCCTGGGTGTCAGCATCGCAAAAGTTCACCACCATCAAGCAACATATAAATCCAACAAAAACCAGACTTTGAGAAAAAACTTTGAGAAAAAACATTATATCGGAGTTGTGCATGGTCGTAGTTACAACAGCCAAAAAGTCCTAAACCCCATCTATTTCTACAATTGATGCCTTAAAATGTGATTTTAAACCTAAACCTAACCTTAACTACACTGCAAACCTTGTGCTTAACCCTAACCTTAAACTAAAATCAAAACTTTTACAATATAGCCAATATTGACATTGTGGCTGTGATAACTAGTGGAAAACATTGTGCCTGTTGTTCACACGCGTATCTGCCCTCTCATTGGCTCAACATTTTCTTTTCTTTTCATTGTTTGAGCAGCCACTAGAGTATCTGGTCAATATAATGGATAATCTGTGGTAGAATGCACAAGGTGCAATTTCAAAATTTGGTTGTGTATCAGCAGTTTTCCTCTTGTTATGTCAGTCACTGACAGTCACTCAATTAGTCCATGTCAGCTATTTTTTTTAGATTGGTAAGTTAATCTATCCAGCTATGAAAACTTGTATACATGGCCGAATTACCAACCGGGTACGAAGGGCACGTGCCCAGGGGCCGTGACGTCCAGGGGGTCCCTACTGATTTTGTTAGTCACTCTTACTCAGATATCATATTAACATGGCAGAAGTCATGGCAACATTTTTTAAATGTCAGGACATTAGCTTTAAAACTGCAAATTCTTCTCTCTGCTCCATGGTGAAATGTGCAGAATTGCAGGTAACTTGCTTTAAAACCACAACATTTTCTCTATGCCCAATGGCAAAACATGCAGAATTGCATGAAGTTAACTTTAAAAAGTCAAAATGTTCTCTCCGCCGTCAAGAGGGGAACCACTAAAATGTATTGTCCGCGAGGTGGGGGCCCCCAACCAAATCTTGCTTAGGGCCCCCAAAAGGCTAGGGCCGGCCCTGATTGGACTTACAAGTCTATTTGGAAAAGACAGTGTTCTATTGTTAACATCACAGCCACCTTTGGACAGCAACTCTGCTTCTTTCCTCATTATACTAACCTTCATATAAATTCACCAGTAAACTGGTGTAAATCAGTGTAAATAATGAATAATATATGCTTTTTTTGCAGAAATGTATGCACTATATCCAATGTCCAAATGGTTGGTTGTAGTAAAGGGAGAAGTCATAACATTCACATTGAGAACACTGATTTAAATAACCCGTATTCTAATTAATTCTGTTGTCAGACTCCTTGACAGAAAGTGAAGCATCTGACTAACTCCAATTAACACCTCCTAACAAGCTAGAGTTCTGATTGTTCTGGCCTCTCAGGAAGGAATCATGCAAGAAATAGACTCTGGGGGATGGAGATTGGAACAAAAATCGACCTTGTTTGCTCTGTGTTTATGTCAGTGAATAAACGTATTCCGGAGCATCTGAAGCATCTGACGACCTAGGTGCTCTTGTTTGCTCTTGTGTATTGACCTCTGCCTATAACACCAGGCACGAGGTGTGGCCATACAGTCAACTATGTAGCTTGATATTTAGGCTTGTCAAGTGAACACCCAAGATATTTTCCAAGTGAAGTTTGCCTTGAAGGAAATTAGTGCTTTAAAAGTAGCCTGCATAGATATTGGAGGGCAATGCAGCACAGGGCCACTAAGGTCTCAAGGGGCCCAGTAGCCTTGAGCCTAAACACTAGATGGCCACTTGCATTGGTGGTGCTTGAGGACCTTTATAGCATATGGTCTTGTCCTTTTCTCTTGCAGTCCATAATATACAGTAAAATCCTGATTTGAATATGACACTTAGGACCCACCAATCCTGAAGAAGTCAATAGATATTTCCTAGACAAAACAAGAGAGAGCCATGGGAGCCGCTACAAGTCAGAACTCCGACAACAAGTCGATAGACTCTGGTTGCCGTTCACAACCACTCATGGCATGCGCTTGAAACTCAGACATTGTTGAGTACAAGAGCTGGGTGCAGTGGGAGGAGAGTAGCAATAGGAAGTGGTGAATTTACTATTATTTTTCAACTGCCGATGTGCAAATTGTTTACTTAGCTTCCCATAATATTTTTTTTATTCAGTATCAGTTAGGCTCTATATTAGCCATCGATTTCATCTACATTGAATTAACCAGCAAGCTGTAATTTGAACATCTAGGTCTATTGTACTGGTCTAGGTCTGGGTATACAGGGACTTTGTATGTGCCCTTCTCATAGGCCTTCACTGGTCCCAATGTTCTGTTTTCACATAAGAACCCAACTCAATCACCAAAGAAAATGCAGTCCCCGTACATAACTACAGCAACAGAGATATGCACTTTGGGGCCATATTAATTATGCACTGTTGGGCTGGGGCGAATGTGGTTCCGCCTTTAGATTATGCACTGTGTGGCTGTTTTAATTAAGAAGTATTTTGACGTGTTTTAGCTGTCAGTCAAACTATGCAAAAGTGAAACCGAAACGTTAAATTCGACAATTAAGTTTAGGCATTCATTCCGAGTGGTTAAGGTTAGGGTTAAGGTTTGGGATAGGGTTAAAACAGAACAAACTTGACGGTTAAGTTTAGGCATTCATTCCGAGTGGTTAAGGTAGGGGGTAAGGTTTGGGATAGGGTTAAAAAAAAATGTTTTAAATGAATGCCTAGAATTGGGATTGAACCCGCGATCCTCGGAGCCTTAGCACACGCGCCTACTAGATGGTAATAGGTGCTCGTGCTGCCCCTAGTGGACGGTAGGAAATTGCAGTGGAAATAATAATGACACCCAGGAGCAGTGGCGACCCGTCACTCAGGGCAGGTGGGGCAATTTGTTTGGGGGGGGGGTGGGGCTTGCCTGTTTTGCATGTTATTTTGGCATTAATACGTGTCACCAGTTTGCAAACAATGTAAAAAAATATATATATATATCATTGAGTTAATAAAGCCACATAAAAACATGGTCTCTTTTTTGCTTTCTTGAGTAAGGGAGCTCCAAAATGCAGGTGTTTCAGCCTAGCTCAGTGTTTTCTGTGGTGGTGGGGCAAGCCAGCAGAAAATACGGAGCGTTGCGCCATGATTGGCTCAGTGTTCTGTCACTAATGGGGACACTACGTCACCGCCAAGTCTAAGGGTAGAATTCTAAAGTTCTAGCCCCTTGGGTGCTGCCATAGAGTTACATTAGAAGTGCCCATCCAAGAAGGCTCAAGGTCATTGGCCACAGATAAAATTACGTCAAATAAAGTTAAATCTACAGTAGCTTTGATTGGACTGATCATGTCAACATCATACTTTCAAAATCTTAGTTAGCAGTCATCATCATGAATCAAGTCGACAATCTACTGGCATATCCTATTTAATCCTTGTCATATGAAGATAAATAATGAAAATAAATTATAGAGAAAATGTATCTGTGCTCAAAGTTGGAAATCGCAAATTCAACAATGAGTGGTTTGAAAGGAATCAGTGGCAAACTGTGAGTTCAAGATAACTGGGAACATGGGAAAAACGAGCTACGACTGGGAAAATAAGTTTTGAACTCAGAATTGTAAATCGGGAACTCAGGCCTCTTTCTAGAGCTACGACCTGAAGATCACTGACGTCATCATGATTGAACCTTTTTCTTCCCAGAGTTCCCAGTTGTCTTGAAAGCACCATAAATACAGAGAATGCCAGACGTTGATGGCAAAGATTGATGACAGAATTTGCCCACGAAGGACCGCCGTGCCACCTTCCTGTTCAAGTGAGCACAGCACAACAAGGTGAGTCCAAAAATGTCTTGCATGCTGCTGCATAGATTATGTAAAATGCCAGGGAGATATGTACAGTTGAAGTCAGAAGTTCACATACACTTAGGTTGGAGTCATTAAAACCTGTTTTTCAACCACTCCACAAATTTCTTGCTAACAAACTATAGTGTTGGCAAGTCGGTTAGGACATCTACTTTGTGCATGACACAAGTAATTTTTCCAACAATTGCTTACAGACAGATTATTTCACTTATAATTCACTGTATCACAATTCCAGTGGGTCAGAAGTTTACATACACTAAGTTGACTGTGCCTTTAAACAGCTTGGAAAATTCCAGAAAATGATGTCATATCTTTAGAAGCTTCTGATAGGCTAAATGATAACATTTGAGTCAATTGGAGGTGTACCTGTGGATGTATTTCAAGGCCTACCTTCAAACTCTGTGGCTCTTTGCTTGACATCATTCGAAAATCAAAAGAAATCAGCCAAGACCTCAGAATTTTTTTTTTAGACCTGCACAAGTCTGGCTCATCCTTGGGAGCAATTTCCAAACGCTTGAAGGTACCACGTTCATCTGTGGAAGGCTATCCAAAACGTTTGACCCAAGTTAAACAATTTAATGGCAATGCTGCCAAATACTAATTGAGTGTATGTAAACTTCTGACCCACTGGGAATGTGATGAAAGAAATACATCTTAAATAAATCATTCTCTCTATTATACTATTATTCTGACATTTCACATTCTTAAAATAAAGTGGTGATCCTAACTGACCAAAGACAGGGAATTTTTACGAGGATTAAATGTCAGGAATTGTGAAAAAACTGAGTTGAAATGTATTTGGCTAAGGTGTTGTCACAGTATCTAACGAAGGTGGCGCCCCTCCTCGGTCGGGCGGCGCTCGCCGGTCGTCGTCGCCGGCCTATTAGCTGCCACCGATCGTTGTTTCTGTGTCTGTTGGTTTTGTCTGTCTATCCCGCACCTGTTTTGTGTTTGTCATTAGTGGGGGGTTATTTAATGTGTATTTTCAGTTGGGGTTCTCGTGCGGGATTGTTCATTTGTTCACGAAGGACAGTTGTATTGTATCCGATTAAGAAGTCATTATATTGCCGGGCTGCGCCCCGCGCGCTGTTTGTTTTTTCAGTGCGCTTCTTTGTTTTTTTTGTTGAGAAAAGTGTTTTCTCCTGGCGGACTTCGCCACACGCCCTGTGCCCAACGGCTATTACGACTGGTATTTCTTATTAAAACTCAGTTGCTCCGGCCCTCTGTCTCCTGCTCCTGATTTCACATATCTACTGGTCCTAGACGCTCGTGACAGAATCCCGCACCAATAAAATGGAATCAGCAGGAGCAGAAGCGCCGTCCATGGCTGAGCAGGTCTCTCAACACGCCAGCCTCCTCCACCGCCTAGGCTCGGCCATGGACCAGGTGTTGGCCCGGTTGGAGAATTGGGAGAGAGGTGCTTCCCCAGCTGGACCAGCTCCGGTCCCTCACCCTGCGCCCCTACACACACCCCCTGAAGCGGGCGCCGGTGGTATCCGGATTACTCCTCCCCGGGAGTTCGATGGGACGGCCGCTGGGTGCAAGGGGTTCTTGCTCCAATTGGAACTCTACCTGGCGACCGTCCGCCCCCCCCCTCCGACGAAGAGAGGGTGAGCGTCCTCGTCTCCTGTCTCACGGGTCGAGCCCTAGAATGGGCCAATGCGGTCTGGGATGGCCCAGACTCGGCTCGGGGCGACTACCCTGAGTTCACCCGCCGCTTCCGGGCGGTTTTCGATCATCCCCCGGAGGGCAGGGCGGCGGGTGAGCGGTTATTCCATTTGAGATAGGAGACGAGGAGCGCTCAGGATTTCGCCCTAGAATTCCGGACTCTCGCCGCTGGATCGGGGTGGAACGAGCGGGCCTTGATAGACCACTATAGGTGTAGCCTTCGCGAGGACGTCCGCCGGGAGCTGGCCTGTAGGGACAACGCCTCCACCCTCGACCAACTGGTGGACTTGTCCATTAGACTGGACAACCTGCTGGCTTCCCGGGGACGTTCCAGTCGGGGCCTGTTCGTTCCGCCTCCCAGTCCCCCCGCTCCACAGCCCATGGAGATAGGGGGGGCTGCGTCGAGGAGGACCGGAGGGGGGGGTCTCTCCTGCACCCGATGTGGACGCAGAGGACACACTGTGGACCGGTGCTGGAGTGGTCCCCCCGGGAGTTCGGAGGGCAGGCAGAGCACTACTTCGAAACCCCAGGTGAGTCCGCACCAGCCACACCCAGAGCCCCCTGTCGACCACATGTACACCTCGGTTTGTTTTCCAGATTTTTCCCCTCACTTCCAGTATAAGGCACTAGTCGATTCAGGTGCAGCTGGGAGTTTTATGGACCTTGGGTTAGCGAAGAGGTTAGGGATTCCCCTGGTTCAGCTGGACCACCCCTTCCCCGTGCACGTCTTAGATAGTCGACCGCTAGGGTCAGGCCAGGTAGGGGAGGTCACAGTGCCACTGGTGATGCAGACGTGGGGGGGTCATGAGGAGCGTATCAGCCTGTTCCTCATTGACTCCCCAGCGTTTCCGGTGGTACTGGGAATCCCCTGGCTGGCTACGCACAACCCTCAGATTTCGTGGAGACAGAGGGCTCTTACGGGGTGGTCGAGGGAGTGCTCAGGTAGGTGCATAGGAGTTTCCATCGGTGCGACTACGGTGGAGAGTCCAGACCAAGTCTCCACCGTGCACATTCCCTCAGAGTATGCCGATTTGGCTATCGCCTTCAGTAAGACGAAGGCGACTCTATTACCACCCCATCGACGAGGGGATTGTGCGATAAACCTCCAGGCCGACGCGGTTCTTCCTAGGAGTCACGTGTATCCTCTGTCTCAGGAGGAGACAGTGGCTATGGATACATACGTCACTGAGTCCTTGAGACAGGGATACATTCGGCCCTCTAAATCCCCCGTCTCCTCGAGCTTCTTTTTCGTGAAAAAGAAGGAGGGAGGTCTGCGCCCGTGCATTGACTATAGAGGTCTAAATGCTATCACAGTGGGTTTCAGTTACCCGCTACCTCTCATTGCTACGGCAGTGGAGTCATTTCACGGGGCGCGCTTCTTCACGAAATTAGATCTCAGGAGCGCATATAACCTGGTGCGTATCCGAGATGGAGACGAGTGGAAAACCGCATTTAGTACCACATCGGGCCCCGGCGTACACAGTCCGAACCATCCTGGACTCCCGACGTCGGGTAGGGGGCCTGCAGTACCTCGTGGACTGGGAGGGGTACGGTCCGGAGGAGAGGTGCTGGGTTCCGGCGGCGGACATTCTAGATCCACCGATGCTACAAGAATTCCACCGTCGCCGTCCGGATCGGCCGGCGCCTCGCCCTCCTCGGTCGGGCGGCGCTCGCCGGTCGTCGTCGCCGGCCTATTAGCTGCCACCGATCGTTGTTTCTGTGTCTGTTGGTTTTGTCTGTCTATCCCGCACCTGTTTTGTGTTTGTCATTAGTGGGGGGTTATTTAATGTGTATTTTCAGTTGGGGTTCTCGTGCGGGATTGTTCATTTGTTCACGAAGGACAGTTGTATTGTATCCGATTAAGAAGTCATTATATTGCCGGGCTGCGCCCCGCGCGCTGTTTGTTTTTTCAGTGCGCTTCTTTGTTTTTTTTGTTGAGAAAAGTGTTTTCTCCTGGCGGACTTCGCCACACGCCCTGTGCCCAACGGCTATTACGACTGGTATTTCTTATTAAAACTCAGTTGCTCCGGCCCTCTGTCTCCTGCTCCTGATTTCACATATCTACTGGTCCTAGACGCTCGTGACAGGTGTATGTAAACTTCCGACTTCAACTGTATACTGTATGTTGTATGTTGTGTAGTAAGCTGTTAGTCACCCATGTGCCTAACCCTAATAATTTGGTCTATCTTCACCTCTTAATTTCGCCTACTGTTCTGACTTGGTGGTGCACATGTAGCTTATAACTTGTTTTTGGGAAATGTAATCATTGAAGAAAGAGTTTTTAAGAGCTTTCTTTGTCTGCTTATATGCCCCCTTTATTTATCCTACGGTTCTGACTTGGTGTACATGGAGAACACTGTAAGAACGGCCCATGTTCTGAATTCTGTTGCTGTAAATTTCAAAAGTGCTAAACAAATAGTTATATTGACTAAGTCCATTCTAGCTCGCTCAGTAATGTCTTAATCGAAATTATGGATTGCCTCTTGTCAGCTTGTTGTCCCCTTACAGTGCCTTGCGAAAGTATTCACACCTCTTGGCATTTTTCCTTTTTTGTTGCCTTACAACCTGGATTTTTGGGGGATTTGAATTATTTGATCTACACAAAATGCTTACCACTTTGAAGATGCAAAATATTTTTTATTGTGAAACAAACAACTTAAGCTTGCTTAAGCGTGCATAACTATTCACCCCCCCAAAGTCAATACTTTGGTAGAGCCACCTTTTGCAGCTATTACATCAGCAAGTCTCTTGTGGTATGTCTCTATAAGTTTGGCACATCTAGCCACTGGGATTTTTACCCATTCTTCAAAGGAAAAACTGCTCGAGCTCCTTCAAGTTAGATGGGTTTCGCTGGTGTACAGCAATCTTTAAGTTATACCAAAGATTCACAATTGGATTGAGGTCTGGGCTTTGACTAGGCCATTCCAAGACATTTAAACTACTGAGTTTTTCTTTAGCAGTATGCTTAGGGCCATTTTCTTGCTGGAAGGTGAACCTCTGTCCCACTCTCAAATCTCTGGAAGACTGAAACAGATTTCCCTCAAGAATTTCCCTGTATTTAGCGTCATCCATCATTCCTTCAATTCTGACCAGTTTCCCAGTCCCTGCCAATGAAAAACATCCCCACAGCATGATGCTGCCACCACCATGCTTCACTGTGGGGATGGTGTTCTGAGAGGTGTTTGGTTTGAGCCAGACAGAGCGTATTCCTTGATGGCCAAAAAGCTACATTTTAGTCTCATCTGACCAGAGTACTTTCTTCCATATGTTTGAGGAGTCTCCCACATGCCTTTGGCGAACACCAAACGTGTTTGCTTATTTGTTTCTTTCAGCAATGTTTTTTTTCTGGCCACTCTTCCATAAAGCCCAGCTCTGTGGAGTGTACGGCTTAAAGTGGTCCTTTGGACAGACACCCCAATAGTCCGCTGTGGAGCTTTTCAGCTCCTTCTGGGTTATCTTTGGTCTCATTGTTGCCTCTCTGATTAATGCCCTCCTTGCCTGGTCCATGAGTTTTGGTGGGCGTCACTCTCTTGGCAGGTTTGTTGTGGTGCCATATTCTTTCAATTTTTTTATAATGGATTTAATGGTGCTGCATGGGATGTTCAAAGTTTCTGATATTTTTTTAGAACCCAACCCTGATCTGTACTTCTCCACAACTTTGTTTCTGACCTGTTTGGAGAGCTCCTTGGTCTTCATGGTGCCGCTTGCTTGGTGGTGCCCCTTGCTTAGTGGTGTTGCAGACTTTGGGGCCTTTCAAAACAGGTGTATATATACTGACATCATGTGACAGATCATGTGACACTTAGATTGCACACAGGTGGACTTTATTTAACTAATTATTTGACTTCTGAAGGCAATTGGCTGCACCAGATCTTATTTAGGGGCTTCATATTAAAGGGGGTGAATACATATGCACGCACCACTTATCAGTTAACCTTCTTTTTTTTAAACAAGTAATTTTTTTCATTTCACTTAATCAATTTGGACTATTTTGTGTATGTCCATTACATAAAATCCAAATCCAAATCAATTTAAATTCCAGGTTGTAATGCAACAAAATAGTAAAAACGCCAAGGGGGATGAATACTTTTGCAAGGCACTATATGCCATAGTTTGTACATCTCAATTGTCAGTATTTATTTATACACATTTGTTTAAGCAAGTCAGCCATATCAGCTATGTTTTTTTAAAAGGCAGTAAATGTGGCTGAATGAACTGTTTCGCT
Source organism: Salmo trutta (assembly GCF_901001165.1). NCBI lineage: Eukaryota > Metazoa > Chordata > Actinopteri > Salmoniformes > Salmonidae > Salmo > Salmo trutta. The sequence goes on along the minus strand of NC_042990.1, from coordinate 2,024,888 downwards.
GCCAGACAAGGCTCCGCTGATAGCCAGGTGTAGCAGTGGTAAGGTGTTGGGACTGCTGTTGGGACTCTGCTGTTGGTACAGCTTTATGTAGGGCCTAACAGTTTGTGGGCAGCGTTTGTCACCGTTCTAGTGCAGTTAATGTATTGTTTAGTGTTGTGTTGTGTAGTGGCTTTGCTGGCATGCATCCCACATTTATTTTATTTGCCCCACCAAGATTTACATGCTAAAATCGCCACCGCCTAGGAGTCATAATCCATACGAGAACATCATGTAAGAGCCATGAGAAGGCCACAGTGGCCTCTGAGACAGAGAACCAAGCAGGGTTGACATCCTCAGACCAGAACATGAGGCTGTTTCCTCACCTCTCCAGTCACACACTATCACTGCTCTCACTGGCTAAACGGGACCACAGGCAACATGTTTCTGGGTCAGAAGCATTCTAAAGCTCCCCTTCAGAAAGTAATCAAAGATACGCATTGATGCATTGAGATAGTGGTGATCATTTTAAAGATGTAAAGTAGACTGTGTCTCAATGGGACTTTTCCCCAGTTAAATAAAGGTTCAATCAAATAAAACATTTATTATTTGTGATATTTCCTCTTTTGATGTGTTGGATATTATGTCAGCCGATCTGTTAAGATCATTTAACGAAAAGTTGCAGCTCAACAGATCTGTAAAAAGATAAGACAAGCATTTGGTTGACAACATGGACCTAGAGTCACCATGTCAAAGTATTCATACAAGCCTATGTGCTTTATTGCTATCAGTTAAATTCATCTTTCATGCCCCCCCAAAAAATCTTGCAAGCAAGGAAAATGTATCTTTGACTTCTCTATTTTCAGCAACTGGTTCTTCACACATACATAGACTGTACAAACACACAATACATCCACCCTCAAAAACATATATTTTTTTATTTTTACCTTTATTTAACTAGGCCAGTCAGTTAAAAACAAATTCTTATATACAATTACAGCCTAGGAACAGTGGGTTAACTGCCTTGTTCAGGGGCAGAATGACAGATTTTTACCTTGTCAGCTCGGGTATTCGATCTGGCAACCTTTCGGTTACTGGCCCACCACTCTAACCACTAGGCTACCTGCCTCCCCATGAGCTCTGTGACACTTCCACATTCCTTTGTAAGGGAGACCGGGGTTGGGTGTCACTTTTTACTCAGACGTTTTACTCTTGTGTGTTTTTCTCAGCAACAGTACATCATACAAGACTATTTTGAACATTAATATAAAGACCAAGGTCTTGGGTAGAAATGGTGAAAGTTTTTATCGGTTGTCACCGAGGTCCAGAGGGCCGCACTGAAAATGTGTTATATTTCCTTGCTGTCAAAATGTTCCAAAACGATTCTTCAGCTGTCCCCATAGGAAAACCCTTTTTGGATCCAGATAGAACCATTTTTGGTTCAAGGCGGGACTCTTTGGGTTTCATGTCGAACCCAATGGGAAAAGGGATATACTTGGAACCCATTAGGGTTCTACCTGCAATCAAAAGGGTTCTTTCTGGAACCAAAAAGGGTTCTTCGAAGGGTTCTCCTATGAGGACAGCCGAAGAACCCTTTTAGGTCCTAGAGAGTACCTTTTTTTCTAAGAGTGTAGCCAACTACGTCCTCCTCGGACCCTGAGAGTTAGAGCCTAGCCATTGAGGGTCCCACTCGGTGGTGCATGACTAATGCCGGAGTGAGAGAGAGAGTGTCCTGTGGCTAGGCTGCACTTAACAGTGTATTGATTTTAAACCCCCAGTGCTCTTCCCATGGGGTGGTGGAACACACCTCTGCCCCGTCGCCTTCCCCCGTCTATCTCCACACCACATCCCGTACCCGCCTCTGTGCCCATTTGGGTGAACTAGATTGGATAGGTCTCTCCATACCCCCCCTTCCCTACCTTCCCCATGCTGGGGGTCTCAGGGGAGCCATCCAAGGTTCAGGGGCACTAAAGCTCCCACAAGACCGCAGACATGGTTTGGAGGTGGGATTGGGCCAAGTGGAGTCAGGAGGCGGCCGAGTGGAACAGGTCTGTGGTCAAAATCAATGCATTGGCAATTTGAAGGAGCGCTTCAGACACATTTGGGAATTTCACATTCCCTATACCCTTCTCTCCTTGCGCCTGGGAGAGCTGCACCACTAGAGAAAAACAGACGGATTACCAGGACGCGTACTCAGAGCAAGTGTCTTCACTGACATTTTCAACCTCTCCCTGACCCAGTGTGTTATACCTACATGATTAAGCAGACCACCATAGACCCTTTGCCCAAGAACGCCAAGGTAACTTGTCTAAATGACTATCACCCCGTAGCACTCATTCTGTAGCCATGAAACGCTTTGAAAGGCTGGTCATGGTTCATATCAACACCATCATCCCAGACACTCTGGACCCACTCCAATTCGCAGACTTCCCCAGCAAATCCACAGATGACACAATCTCTATTGCACTCCACACTGCCCTTTCCCACCTGGATAAAAGGAACACCAACAGTGCATTCAGAAAGTATTCAGACCCGTTTACTTTTTCCACATGTTGTTACGTTACAGCCTTATTCTAAAATGTATTAAATTACATTTTTTCCTCATCAATCTACACACAATACCCCATAATGACAAAGCAAAAACAGGTTTAGACATTTTTGCAAATGTATTAATATTAAAAAACAGAAATACCTTATTTACATAAGTATTCAGAACCTTTGCTATGAGACTCGAAATTGAGCTTAGTTGATCCTGTTTGATCATCCTTGAGATGTTTCTACAATGGGATTGAGTCCAACTGTGGTAAATGAAATTGATTGGACATGATTTGGAAGGGCACACACCTGTCTATATAAGGTCCCATAGTTGACAGTGCATATTAGAGCAAAAACCAAGCCATGAGGTCAAAGGAATTGTCCGTAGAGCTCTGAGACAGGATTGTGTCAAGGCACAGATCTGGGGAAGCATACCAAAAAATGTCTGCTGCATTGAAGGTCCCCAAGAACACTGTGGCCGCCATCATTCTTTAATGGAAGAAGTTTTGAACCGCCAAAACTCTTCCTAGAGCTGGCTGCCCAGCCAAACTGAGCAATTAGGGGAGAAGGGCCTTTGTCAGGGAGATGACCAAGAACCCTATGGGCACTCTGACAGAGCTCCAGAGTTCCTCTGTGGAGATGGGAGAACCTTCCAGAAGGACAACCCTTTCTGCAGCACTCCACCAATTAGGCCTTTATGGTAGAGTGGCCAGTCGGAAACCACTCCTCAGTAAAAGGCACATAACAGCCCGCTTGGAGTTTGCCAAAAGGCACCTAAAGGACTCAGACCATGAGAAACAAGAATCTCTGGTCTGATGAAACCAAGATTGAAATCTTTGGCCTGAATGCCAAGCTTCACGTCTGGAGGAAACCTGGCACCATCCCTACAGTGAAGCATGGTGGTGGCAGCATCATGCTGTGGGGATGTTTTGCAGCGGCAGGTACTGGGAGACTAGTCAGGATCAAGGGAAAGATTAACGGCGCAAAGTACAGTAGCCTACAGCATAGAGTCTTCTCTTTTCAGCAGGAGCCATTTGCTTTCCAACCTGTGTTTTACCTCGATTGTATTTGAACTTTTGTGGAAGGCCTGTTTTGTCTGCGTGCTGTTTTTTCACGGACAGATTTTCACTATTCCTTCTTATTTGGCTACAATCCACAGCTAGGCTATTTTTTTAAAGAAGCTATTGATCTTCTGTGGCTAAATTATTGGCCTTCTCGTGATGTCGTAGGCTATTCTGAATGATTTCATTTATTTCTGAACAGACAGCAGTAATTCTATAACTTTGGCAAATGTATTTAAATTTATCAGGGGTGCTGCAGTTCCTTCCGAACCCTTTGCGTGGCTATGATTCTATAAGGAAAAAATGATGAAAGGCAACGCTGAGAGTTCCAGGCTTATGTCTATCAGAGCAGAGGGAGAGAGATCATAGAAAGTGAATCTCATTCTAGTTATGTGCCAGATACTGGCGTGCTTCTCACATAGCCACTGGCACGCCTTGGTCTCAAACATAGGTTACAATGTTTTGCAAACCATGAAACCGAGCCAGCCCAACCCGAATCAACTCTTAGAATATTAGGCCAGGGCTGAAAATCAACTGGGAGATTGTTTCTTGTTTTGCCTGTTTCTTGTTAAGCGTGAGTGAGCCTAACGAGACTGTTTTGTTGATCGTGAGTATTGTTGTTTATTATTTTTGGTGTTCACTTTTGAGTTAAATAAACGTAAAGATGAGCGTCCACAATCCTGCTGCATTTTGGTCCTCCTTTCCCGACGACAACCGTGACAGTGCCTTGCAAAAGTATTCATCCCTCTTGGCGTTTTTCCTATTTTGTTGCATTCCAACCTGTAATTTAAATGTTTTTTTTTTTATCTAGATTTCATGTAATGGACATACACAAAATAGTCAAAATTGGTGAAGTGAAATGAAAAAACCCTAACCCTTGTTACAAAAAATTAAAAGAAATGTCAAACTGAAAAGTGGTGCATGCATATGTATTCACCCCCTTTGCTATGAAGCCCGTAAATAAGATCTGGTGCAACCCATTACTTTCCGAAGTTACATAATTAGTTAAATAAAGTCCACCTGTGTGCAATTTAAGTGTCACTTGATCTGTCACAGTATATATACACCTGTTTTGAAAGGCCCCAGAGTCTGCAACACCACTAAGCAAGGGGCACCACCAAGCAGGTGGCACCATGAAGACCAAGGAGCTCTCCAAACAGGTCAGGGACAAAGTTGTGGAGAAGTACAGATCAGGGTTGGGTTACAAAAAAATATCAGAAACTTTGAACCTCCCACGGCGCACCATTAAATTCATTATTAAAAAATGGAAAGAATATGGCACCACAACAAATCTGCCAAGAGTGGGCCGCCCACCAAAACTCACGGACCTGGCAAGGACGGCATTAATCAGAGAGGCAACAAAGAGACCAAAGATAACCCTGAAGGAGCTGCAAAGTTTCACAGCGGAGATTGGAGTACCTGTCCATAGGACCACTTTAAGCCGTACACTCCACAGTGCTGGGCTTTACGGAAGAGTGGCCAGAAAAAATATATTTTTAAAATGTTAGCCAAAAGGCATGTGGGAGACTCCCCAAACATATGGAAGAAGGTACTCTGGTCAGATGAGACAAAAATGTAGCTTTTTGGCCATCAAAGAATAGGCTATGTCTGGCACAAACCCAACACCTCTCATCACCCTGAGAACAACATCCCCACAGTGAAGCATGGTGGTGGCAGCATCATAGTGTGGGGATGTTTTTCATCGGCAGGGATTGGGAAACTGGTCAGAGTTGAAGGAATGATGGATGGCGCTAAATACAGGGAAATTCTTGAGGGAAACCTGTTTCAGTCTTCCAGAGATTTGAGACTGGGACGGAGGTTCACCTTCCAGCAGGACAATGACCCTAAGCATACAGCTAAAGCAGCACTCGAGTGGTTTAAGGGGAAACATTTAAATGTCTTGGAATGGCCTAGTCAAAGCCCAGATCTCAATCCAATTGAGAGTCTGTGGTATGACTTAAAGATTGCTGTACCCCAGCGGAACCCATCCAACTTCAAGGAGCTGGAGCAGTTTTGCCTTGAAGAATGGGCAAAAATCCCAGTGGCTAGATGTGCCAAGCTTATAGAGACATTTTTTGTTTCACAAAAAAACTATATTTTGCATCTTCAAAGTGGTAGGCATGTTGTGTAAATCAAATGATACAAACCCCCCCAAAAATATATTTTAATTCCAGGTTGTAAGGTAACAAAATAGGAAAATTGCCAAGCGGGGTGAATACTTTTGCAAGCCACTGTAGATACCTCCCATTTTTAAACTGTGAAATCAATGCCTTTTGCTCTCCACTTTGGTGTTTTGAGATTGAGAACTAGTCATGCATTGTTATGTAGAAATGTGTATCTGTTAGTGTTAATATCTCCCAGTGCAGGTGGGGACGCCTAAGTAGCTTTCAAGTGTGCATGATATTTCAGATTGATTTCTTCCAGCTGCATTCAGTATGGTGCATGCTTTAAGTACGGAAGACGGCATGTTTCTCTGTGTGTTAATGGGCTCTCAGCCTATTAAGACTCAGGGCACAATTAAGAGGTGCTAGTTTGAGCTACCACCTCACAGTTCTATTTCAGCTCTGCCATGTGATTATGCCTTTGGGGGGGCTCTATATAAAGGTAGGCTCCCACGAACACTGTTGAAAGGCAGGGTTTGGCTGGTTGAACCTTTCTGTTTGACTTACAGCACTCTCATGTTGTAATGTTCAGAATGACTATGGGTATGTCTTTTGTCTGAAATATGGTGTTGGGGTTTATAACATGGAGAGACATCTGAGGGCTTCAAATTAAATGTAAAAACTTGTTGATCAGGCCAAACATGTCAGGGTTGGGGATGATTGTATTTCAGTGCATTTAGGAAGTGCATTGGGATTCCAATTCTAGAATAGAAAAATCCTTATTTAAAATAATTTACAATAAAAGTTCCATTCAATAAACAAATTATATTCTTAGGGGAAATTCAATGCATTTCTAGAATTTAATGTAGCTTATTAAAATGGAAATGACCCCAACCCTGTAACCTTTTACAATGCATGAATTAAGAAAATATTGCAATGTCTAAGTTGTTTTAATCAAGAACTTAACTGGCCCTTCTATTCCTAAAATAGTTCAGTATTGTGATTTGTGTTGAGTAACTATAACCATATCTTCTAATGTGTGGACCCTTCCTCCCTAGGGCAAAATTTAGTAATAGTGGACTGCCACTTGCTGGTTAGAATGAGAAAGTGCATCCTGTCTCTGATACTGATCACTCAGAAGCCTTACTTATTTAATCACAATAACAACAGCAAAAATGGTCTATATAGTTTATAATCATTGTGCTTCATAGTACATTTTGTCTCCTGAAGAGTAATGAATAATTGAATAATCAGTCAAAATGGTTTTGTTCCAAATTCTATAATTAGTTAACTTACATGACTGAATATGCCTTATATCTCGGAAACTTGACCAATCCTTTAGTCTAGGGACTAGCAGTGATTCTCAACTAGAGTATCTATATTCACAGTAAAACGAGTCCTATATAGACATAACCTGAAAGGCCGCTCAGCAAGGAAGAAGCCACTGCTCCAAAACCGCCAAAAAAAAAACAGACTACGGCTTGCAACTGCACATGGGAACAAAGATCATACTTTTTGGAGAAATGTCCTCTGGTCTGATGAAACAAAAATATAACTTTTTGGCCATAATGAACATCGTTATGTTTGGAGGAAAAAGGGCGAGGCTTGCAAGCCGAAGAACACCATCCCAACCGTGAAGCAAGGGGGTGGCAGCATCATGTTGTGAGGGTGTTTTGCTGCAGGAGGGACTGGTGCACTTCACAAAATAGATGGCATCATGAGACAGGAAAATGATGTGCATATATTGAAGCAACATCTCAAGGCATCAATCAGGAAGTTAAAGCTTGGTCGCAAATGGGTCTTCCAAATGGACAATGACCCCAAGCATACTTCCAAAGTTGTGGCAAAATGGCTTAAGGACAACAAAGTCAAGGTATTGCAGTGGCCATCACAAAGCCCTGACCTCAATCCCATAGAAAATGTGTGGGCAGAACTGAAAAAGTGTGTGCGAGCAAGGCCTACAAACCTGACTCAGTTACACCAGCACAGCTTGTGGAAGGCAACCCGAAACGTTTGACCCAAGTGAAACAATTTAAAGGCAATGCTACCAACTACTAACTGAGTGTGTGTAAACTTCTGACCCACTGGGAATGTGATGAAAGAAATAAAAGCTGAAATAAATCATTTTCTCTACTATTATTCTGACATTTCACATTCTTAAAATAAAGTGGTGATCCTAACTGACCTAAAACAGGGAATTGTTACTAGGATTACATGTCATGAATTGTGAAAGTGAGCTTAAATGTATTTGGCTAAGGTGTATGTAAACTTCCGACTTCAAATATATATAGTTTTGTCGAGTAAATGTCAGAAGGCTATCCACCACACTGGGGGGTAAATGTTTGTACCAAAATAGTCATGTAATAAAATCTGGCATGATGGCTCGAGGAAATGACTCATGTTTGCTAGCCTACCACAGACCGTCTCTCGTGCTCCTCGTTTCGCGGCACTGTTTACCGCACAGGACATCAGATACTCAACATCGCTCACTTGCCACGGGTCTGCTGCTAGCTACCGTTCATTAAATAGCTGTTATGTGGTGACATTTACCTGGAGTAAGCCAACCTTTGAAACGAATACCCACCGACGGAAAGGAGAACGAATCACATAAAAAAAAGAAAGTTTTGTGAGAAATGGAGGTTTGTAGATAACGTAGTTTCAAGAGGCTGGCTACAGTATGATGCTGAGGCTGTGGTGATGAGTTGTTCCGTGTGTCGCCAGTATGCTAAAGTTAAAAGCAGAAACAACTCATTTGTCATCGGAAATAAAACAATGAAGCTGGAGAACATTCGTGACCACGAACACAGCAAGTGTCACATTGCCTGCATGTCTGTGTCCCGGGCTTAAATCAGAGCCTCTCCTCTTGACACCCTCTGCGATGGCGCTAATGGGAATGTCAGAGCATTGTTTAGGACTGTACATGCCATTGGCAAGAAGGCGAGACCACTTTCTGTTTTCAACTGGATGTGCGAGTAAGTGAAAATGTTGTTACTCCTGTAGCTAGACTAGTACTTTTGCAGCTAGTTTTTTCAAGTCTATTTAGCAGACGTGGTCCAGTATTGTAGGTTATTTCTCAGCTCTTGATAAGCTTTGGTTCACCTCAAAATAGTGTATAAATACCATAAAAGTATTGGCCTACTGATGCTGACATGGCTCTCCATGCTTTCCTATGGCTCTGTAACATTCTATTTCAATGTTTGTCTCCAGATGCTGTTAACATTTTAAAGCATTGTGACACAATTGACTTTACCAGCCTTATAGTGTTGATCCTTAAGTAAACAAAGGGTAGAAGGCTAATTTAGCACAATCAACTGCCAGCTATATTGGATAACATGGTTGTATAATTAATTATTATAGAAATTAATTTGATGTTTTATTTTTGCAGTTTGGATGAAGAAAAAAAAGGAATCGCTATGGGCTCAACATGTAGAAATGAGAAGCAGGCCAAAGAGTTTATGCACCATATTGCAGAGGTGGAGAGAAACAACATCAGAGAGAATCTGAAAAACACAAAATTTCTCTCCATCATGTCAGATGGCTCCACAGACAGTTCTGTGAAAGAGGAGGAGCTAGTTTGTCAGATTCTGTCACAAGGGAAAGATCGAGTCGAAGTTTGTTGGCATCAAGTCAGTTGAGAAGGCAGACGTGGCACACATAAGCACCGCCATCAGTGCCATCGTGAAGGGAGTGTGTGATGAGTGGGGAAGCAAGTTGGTCGCTCTGGGAACAGATGGAGCTGCTGTGATGATCGGAGCCAAGAATGGTGTGGTCAGCCGGCTGAAGGGGGACAGGGCCTACATCATCGGCATCCACTGTATGGCACACCGCCTTGAACTGACCTTTTCTGATGCCATCCGGTCCAACGTGATGTTTCAGAAAGTAGAAGACCTCCTCAGTGGGCTCTACACCTTCTACCACACCAGTCCACTGAACAGGGCAAACCTGGTAAACAGCTTCCAGGCTCTTGGGCACACACCACTGGTGCCCACCAGAATTGGCGGGACCCGATGGGTACGACACCTATTGCGTGCACTGGACCACTTCCTGCGAGGTTACCAGGGGCTTGTCCGGCACCTGGAACAGGTAGTGGCTCTAGATTGCTATGCTAAGTACTCCAAAAGTCATCATCAATATGTAATTTCAGTAAATAACAACAAACATGGTTACAATTGGTAACATCATGTTTCAATGCTTTATACACTGACAAAATGTGTCATATCTAATATAGTTTTTTTTTGGACAGCAATTAATTGTCTATTTGTATGTATTTTTTCTTTATGTATTTCAGATTCAATCTGCTGATGACCAAAATGTCTGAGGTGTCCAGCAGGCCAAGGCCAGGAAATACTACAGTACTGCGAGGGAGGCTGTTGTTATCCGCTTCTGTGGCTTCCTGCATGACACACTAACACACCTAAGCAGCCTGTCTGCAGAGGTCCACCATCACCATAGCAGAAGCCCACAGCTCCTTGTGCTCAACACAGGCAGTACTTAAGAAGTACAAAACCAGGTATGTCTATTTAAGCTGCAATAAGAAATACTTACCTTAATTAAGAGAAAGGATTACGTCAATAAGAGAGGGAGAGTGAGTGTGAGTGAGAGTGTGTTGTAAAGGAAAATTCTGAAAGGATGGTAAAATGAGCCTTTTATCATCAGAGAAGGGCCCATGATGAAGCCCACAATGAATTTCGCTGACAAGAGGTGACAGCAAGACCCTCATCACATCACAGGACAAAATGCTTCACAGGCTAGTCGAGAGTATGACTGACAGGTTCCAGGACGACAGTGTAGGGGTCCTGTGTGCCACCATGCTGGTCAACTTCACCAACTGGCCAGAGTCAGGAGATGAAGCAGCAGGTTACTTTATGTTATGGATTACAGGGCAGTCAGGTTAGGTTCAGGTTCATTATCATATATTTATAGATAGAGAATTAAAACGGCATGATGCTTGTTGTAATGTATACAATTATTCTAGATTTTGGTGACACTGAACTGGAAACCCTGGTGGACCACTTCAAGCCTGTCCTGGAGACCTTTGGCATCCACGTTGAAAGGATCCCTGACCAGTGGACTGTCCAGAAGGTGCTGATGTACCAAGAGCCCCAGTCCCTGCAGAAGATGTCCTGGTTCCGTGTCAACAGGGGCCATCAGCATTCCTGCCCTGATTTGCTGGCATTGGTTGACCTGGTCCTGTCCTTCCCTGCCTCCACAGCTGAATGTGAAAGAGGTTTTAATACCATGAAACAGGTGAAAACCGATTGTTGGTCTAACCTAAAGTCTGATACACTGTCAGATCTCCTTATTGCCCAGCTGTCCTCTCCAGAGATCAGGGAGTATGATGCGATAAAAGCTGGGATGCTGTGGCGCAAGGACTCTGTCAGGAGCAGGAAGCCAGACTTCATGGACTGTGCAAAGAGGGTGATTGCGGTAGAGAGTGAAGAGTCTGATGAGGAGGTTTAAGTTGATTTAAAATGGTTAAGGATCTGATAGGTTTACAAAACCTTCAAATGTACTTTTATGTTTGATCCTTAAGTACATTTAATAGCAAATACTTCAGTAGAATTTTGAGTTCAAGACTTGTATTCAGTTGTATTCATGCTGGGAAATTAAATCTAGCCACAGCTAAAATGAACCATCATCTGATAAGTCTCTATTTTACCTGTATTTTATCAGGGTATTTCTACTCAAAGTAAAGGATTTGTAGACCTGCTTCCCCTTTGTATCAGGAGAGCAAGTCCACTGCACTTCTCTTAATTGTGTCTTACCATTATTGTTGCCCTGTTTTGACTTCTATGTACCGGTACTCTTATTCATTGGATCTAATATGTTTTGTTTATTTCATTGTGTGCCCACTGTTTGCCGTTTTTGCACTCTGTACAGCACTTTTGTTGAACTACAGTCGTTTTTAAATGTGTTCAACAAATAAACGTAATTTGATTAACCGTTGATCAATATATTAAAATATATTTTTTTTCAAATTTTGCTTTGGCCTCTTCATTACGATTGTATTCAACATATTATATTCAACTTATTATCTCAATGAAATGTACTGAAATGAATGTATATGTGACACAAAAAGGCAATTTATTATTTTGGCCAGTAAAAAATATGCTCAGACTCTCTCTCTCTCTCTCTCTCCACTCAAAATATATATATATATATATATAGAGAGAGAGAGAGAGAGAGAAAGAACAGCTGACTGAAGACGGGACTTTGGGGCAGTTAAGTCCGTTTCCGTGATGAAACTTCGAGCTAAAACGAGCTAAAAACTGGCGAATGATTTATATTTTGTCCCTGACTAGCCAGCCAAAAGAGCAAGGGGTGCCGTGAAGGAAAATTGGATGGCAATATTTTACTAGCTAGTTCCCTGATGACTACATTATTTTATTTCACCTTTATTTAACCAGGTAGGCCAGTTGAGAACAAGTTCTCATTACAACTGCGACCTGGCCAAGATAAAGCAAAGCAGTGCGACAAACACAACAATACAGAGTTACACATAAACAAATGTACAGTCAATAACACAATAGAAAAATCTATGTACAGTGTGTGCAAATGTAGAAGAGTAGGGAGGTAAGGCAACAAATAGGCTATGGAGGCAAAATAATTAAAATTATTAACACTGGAGTGATAGATTTGCAGATGATGATGTGCAAGTAGAGATACTGGGGTGCAAAAGAGCAAGAGGATAAGTAACAATATGGGGATGAGGTAGTTGGTTGTGCTATTTACAGATTGGCTGTGTACAGGTACAGTGATCGGTAAGCTGCTCTGACAGCTGATGCTTAAAGTTAGAGAGGGAGATATAAGACTCCAGCTTCAGTGATGGGCAAGTTGCTGCAGGGGGTGCTGAGATGTTGGACGAGGTAGGGGTAGCCAGGTGGAAAGCCTTAGCTTTCCTAACTGACTGTGTATATTGGTTCCTGACTTCCCTGAAAAGTTGCATGTCGCGGGGGTGGCTTCTCGGTGGTGGCTACATGGCCATATCTAAGTAGGTGTCTGTTTATCATATGATTCTTATAAAATATGAAGCCTTCTGGCTGTTGATTGGAAGAATGAAATTTATGTTATAGCCTAAATCTTATGATAATAGCTTAGAAATAATGACTTTGTGGTGGTCAGCTTGGTAACTAAATGTTCCTGGTCTAGCTGATTTGTGACTTTGCTACTTACAGGCAAACATGATCATATTATTTCAGTTATGGACTGTCAGATATGCAATTACATGCCATTGTTTTCTCAAATGTTATTGTGAAAACCTTTTGGATAATAAAATGTAACTTTGTCACCTTGCAATTGAGAACTTGTAAAAACACTTCACTTTCATTGATTCCCTGCTTTATGTACTGAAGTGTATTATAAATATAACTTTTTGTCAGTCTTAGGCTATTCTTTGGAGGGGTTGTCACTGGTTAACATTTGAAATGTACATTTTCATTGTTTGATTTTATGTTTAAGTTTTAGAAATGGACAGAGGAGATCAGTACCAGTGAATAATGCAGTCCATGAGGAGAACACTGACGACAGATGAGCAGCGGGTCATTGCTGCAGAAGGCCTGCAGGATGAGGAGGACCATGAATGTATGCCCTTGATGCTGAGCTACTCATAGAAGACGAGGATGAAGAGAAGGAGATCAAGGAGACAGAGGAAGTTGAGAAGCCACCACCAGAGGCCTCTCAGCCAAGCTCTTCAACTGGAAGGTAACTATAAATGATGTGTTATTGTTATTTATTATCACACATATACACTGAACAAAAATATAAATGCGACATGCAACATTTTCAAAGATCTTTCATATAAGTAAATCAATCAACTGAAAAAAATCCATTGGGCCTTAATCTAAGGATTTCACATGACTGTGAATACAGTATATGCATCTGTTGGTCATCTGTATCTTTTAAAAAAAGGTAGGGATGTAGATTAGAAAACCAGTCAGTATCTGGTGTGAACACCATTTGCCTCATACAGTGCGACACATCTCCTTCACATAGAGTTGATCAGGCTGTTGCTTGTGGAATGTTGTCCCATCCCTCTTCAATGGCTGTGCGAAGTTGCTTGATATTGGCGGGAACTGGAAAATTCTGCCATACTCAGTGAAGCATTTATTTGGGCTGCAAGTTTTCTAATGAACTTATCCTCTGCAGCAGAGGTAACTCTGGGTCTTCCATTCCTGGGGCGGTCCTCATGAGAGCCAGTTTCATCATAGCGCTTGATGGTTTTTGTGACTGCACTTTAAGAAACGTTCAAAGTTCTTGAAATATTCCCGCATTGACTGACCTTCATATCTTAAAGTAATGATGGACTGTCATTTCACTTTGCTTATTTGAGCTGTTCTTGCCATAATATGGACTTGGTCTTTTACCAAATAGGGGTATCTTCTGTATAGCCCCCCCTACCTTGTCACAACACAATTGATTATCTCAAACACATTAAGAATGAAAGAAATTCCACAAATTAACCTTTAAGAATGCACATCTATTAATTAAAATGCATTCCAGGTGACTACCTTGTGAAGCTGGTTGAGAGAATGCCAAGAGTGTGCAAAGCTGTCATCAAGGCAAAGGGTGGCTATTTGAAGGATCTTTTGTAGTGTATGCCTGCCCATACCATAAACCCACCACCACCATGGGCCACTCTGTTCACAACGTTGACATCAGCAAACCGCTCCGCAACACAAAACCATGTGGAAACCCACAGTTAGTTCAGCTGTCCAGGTGACTGACGATCTTGCAGGTGTAGAAGCCGGATGTTGAGGTCCTGGGCTGGCGTGGTTACACGTGGTCTCCGGTTGTGAGGCCGGTTGGACTTACTGCCAAATTCCCCAAAACAACATTAGAGGCAGATTATGGTGGTGGCATTGTGTGATGTAACAAAATATTTTAGAATAGCATTTTACTGTCCCCAGCACAAGGTGCACCTGTGTAATGATCATGCTGTTTAATCAGCGTCTTGATATGCCACACCTGTCATGTGGATGGATTATCTTTGCAATGGAGAAATGCTCGCTAACAGGGATGTAAACAAATTTGTGCACAAAATTTGAGAGAAATAAGCTTTTTGTGTGTATGGAACATTTCTGGGATCTTTTTATTTCAGCTGATGAAACATGGTACATGTTGCGTTTTATTTTTATATATACAGTGCATTCGGAAAGTATTCAGACCTCTTGACTTTTTCTGAAAACTTACGTAAATGTGATATTTCCGTTTTTTTATTTGAATACATTTGGAAAAATGTCTAAACTTGTTTTTGCTTCATCATTATGGGTATTGTGTGTAGATTGATGAGGGGGAAACAAACAATTGAATTCATTTTAGAATAAGGCTGTAACGTAATAAAATGTGGAAAAAGTGCAGGGGTCTTTTTTTCATATATTGAGTATACTAACAATTATTTTTTCTCTCATCTTCTCTCTAAGTCTTTCAGTTCGTGCTCCACTTCACCGTAAGTGTAAACGCTCTGTCTTGCCTGATAGCACGTTTCAGTCCTATGATGATGTTGATACACAGGCACTGGAATCCATCCCTTTCAGGCCTGAACGTCCAGTTGGTTTAAATCTTCGCATTGTATTTCAGGCAGTTCGGTTGCCCGCTCTAATTTTCTGATTTGTTGTTTTTCACGTAGGCATTGGTGGTAGAGGTATGTGGGTTCACAAATAGTCAGGGTTTGGGTCTTGTTTTGGAGTGATCATTGTATGGTGATTCCCTCCGAGCGTGGCTTGAGGTTACACCTACATAATTCTACTGTTTCCTTGGACTGCTCATTTACATGGGATTTACCAAACTGCCTGACCTTCATTGATACTGGGGTGCAAAGTCTCTTTAAGGTTCTTGGGCTAGAGCTTTCATGTCAAGTAATCGCTTCAAGGCTCTGTTGGCTGCTTTACATGTCGCGGATCCTGCCACTGAGGATAATGCAGATCGGCTTAGAAATCTGCGGTACTTACTTGACCACCTAAAACAGACTTGGCTGTAACTCCTGAGTGGCGCAGCGGTCTAAGGCACTGCATCTCAGTGCAAGAGGCATCACTACAGTCCCTGGTTCAAATACAGGCTGTATCACATCCGGCTGTGATTGGGAGTCCCATAGGGTGGTGCACAATTGGCCCAGCGTCGTCCAGGTTTGACTGGGGTAGGCTGTCATTGTAAATAAGAATTTGTTCTTAATTGACTTGTCTTCTTAAATAAAGGTTCAATGAAATTGAAAAAAATAATTCAGCCAAACCAAAACAGCCTCAGATGAACGCATGGTCAAATCAAAGGGCAGATCAGGATTCAAGCAGTACATTAAAGAGATGCCAATCTGACACAGGGTAGACTTTAGATTGCAATGTTTACACCGGCAGTTGGGATGGTTGTGCCATATGCAAACCAGGGTTACAACGTTTGGTTCGACAACTTCTTTGCATCACCCGTGCTCATAAATAGTCTGAGAGAACAGGGGTTCAATGCATGTGGGACTTGTAGGGTAAACAGGAAACAAACGCATCAGGAAACTGTTAAGGACTTTAAAAAGTGGGAGCGTCAAACCGAGTGTGGGGATATGCATTGGTGTAGGGGCAATGTATTGGCTATACAGTGGCTATACTGTTACTTGCATTTCCAATTTTAACAATGCAAATGATTCCACTCAAGTAACCAGGCTAGTCTGACAGGATGGTGTGTGGAATAGGAAAGTGGTCCGTCAGTCTGCTGTAATCCACGTTTAGAATAGACAGAAGGGTGGGGTTGACAATTCTGACCAGTTGATTAACTCATACAATGTTTTGCAGAAGACCCAGAAGTGCTGGACAACACTTTTCCCACTGTGTTGACATTGGATTTGTCAACAGTTACCTTTCCTTCCAAGATGGCAGTGTAATCACGCAGCACATGGCAAGGAAAATTGGCAAACTAGTTGCAACCAGATTACATCGAGAGAACCTTGCTCGTCAGTTAGGAGGTATTGATGTTAATGACAGGTATCCATCTTGTGACAGACTTTGTCTGTGAACACTGTAAGCCCATCTTTTCTACAGGCCCCCTTTAAAAATGGTTGGCTGTGTTACAGGAAAGATAGAAAGGAAAACAGGATCCAATTTGTTTGTGTTGCACCTGAACACGAGGGCAAACGGTTTTGCACGTAGAGGACCGAAATTGCTTTAGGTTGTGGCACTCAAGTGAGTGTGACTCATTGTTGAAATAGGCACTAGTAAAGGGACTCAGATGAAGGTCAGATGTTCACTAGTAATCTTTTCTCTCTTGCATGTTTCCCTTTCCTGCATGTCCCCTCTTCCATGCGTGTTTTCCCTTTCTTATTCAAGACATCTTGCATGCCAGCTTCCCTTCATGTTTGATTCATAACTCGAATGGCCTTGAGGATGTAATGACTGTAAAATAAAGTTGTGCTTTAGGAATTATTCCAGTTCTGTAATATATCAAATGCTAGTTGAATGTAGAAATTGAAGTTGTAAAAGCTAATAATTGTTATATGCCTTATTTCTGTCGTATTTTGTAATTCCAGTTCGATTTGAATGAAAGTAGCCCTGAAATGAACGATGTATAATGTCATGGTTATGATAGAGATGTTAAATGTCTTCATTTTCAGGTTTGAGTGAGACAATGTATTCCCGTAAGATTATTCTTTCAGTAAAGTTCTTGTTTTATTAATATTATATCACTTGTTTGTCATTACTTATTATTTGTAAGACTAAATGCTATTTGCAATTTGTTTTGGTGCAGATATGTGTTTAATATACTATCCAGATAAGAAATAATTTCTTGAAAAATACTGTTGGTCACTAAAACATCTAAGTCATTTACAGTAAAAGGTTCTGATTTCAAAATAAGGAAGACTCAATATTCTAAAAGTTTTTGGCAGAAAATAATAGATTTTCGTATGATACGCATTTTCACTTATTTCTCAGTTTCAAAATATGTACCATGTTTTAATAGAATGTCTGACACCAGCAAATTATTCTCATTGATGCACACCGAGGTCATGGTCCAGTAAAAAATGGAACATTCCTCCTGGCAGGAAAGGGTTAACGCTCAACATTCTTTCATTAATGCACACAGTAAGCAGTCAATACAACAATTTCAACCTTTTTATAAAACGTTTATTTCGGAAGCAATAAAAACATTGTTGATAGTGTGGGACTCAAGGTGTTAACTCCGCATGCCGACAAATGAACAAAGGGCATTGCATTTCTTCAAATATAAACAAACAACTTCCAAGTACAGTAAAATAATACATATTTAATAAGAAAAACAACAACGAGAGAAAAAACCTTTAGGCCTTGTGGAATCTAAATTACTTGCAGTTGCTGCACGCTATACCCAAAAAGGAGAGTGAAAAGGGCAAACAGTGTAGCCTACGACACACAAGCAAAATATAAAAAAAACAAGAAATAACACAAAATACAACACTAAGACTTGTTTAGCATCGAATATTGAACATGTTGAGCAACAAGAATAAAAAGCCATAGGCCTTTGAAATTACCAGTAGCTGCCGTATTAAAATAGGACAATAAAAATAGCAAATAGCATGTCCACTTTTCTTAATAAGGATCCGCCCCTTTTTTTTCAATTTTCGCCTAAAATTACATACCCAAATCTAACTGCCTGTAACTCAGGACCTGAAGCAAGGATTTGCATATTCTTGATACCATTTGAAATGAAACACTTTGAAGTTTGTGGAAATGTTAAATTAATGTAGGAGAATATAACACATTAGATCTGGTAAAAGACAATGCAAAGAAAAAAAACATGCATTTTATTTAAACTTTTTTTGTACCATCATCTTTGAAATACAAGAGAAAGGCCATAATCTATTATTCCAGCCCAGGCAAAATTTTGATTTTGGCCACTAGATGGCAGCAGCGTATGCGCGAAGTTTTAGTTTAGACTGATCCAATGAACCATTGTATATCTGTTCAAAATGTAGTATCAAGACTGCCCAAATGTGTCCAATTGGTTTATTAATACATTTTCAAGTTCATAAATGGGCACTCTCCTCAAACAATAGCATGGTATTATTTCACTGTAATAGCTACTGTAAATTGGGCAGTGCAGTTAGATTAACAAGCATGTAAGCTTTCTGCCAAATCAGATATGTCTATGTCCTGGGAAATGTTCTTGTTACTTACAACCTCATGCTAATCACATTAGCCTTCGTTAGCTCAACCGTCCTGCGGGGGACCCACCAATCCTGTAGAGGTTAAAAAGCTAATCAAAATATAACAAATATATAAATAATAAAAATTGCACATATTGAGGTGTATATACCGAAAAAGCTCCTATCGGCTGTGATGTAGATAGGGTTGGCGACGGCAGTGAAGAGAGGCCCTGCCCCAACCCTCGTGATCCCAAGCCTTGTATAGGTCAGAGGGTGGTATACCCTGAGGTGGGAGTGCAGATTTGATGTATTGCCTTTTGCTGTTATTGCTTTCAGGCAAATATAGCAAATTACCTCAATTAAGTCATTGGGTTCCCCTTTCCCGTTGGGTCTATATCTGAAATGTATCCAAATTGGGGCAGTGGCATTTTTTTTAGACACCAGATCATCAGCCATTTTCACTCCTTTTCTTCTCCATCTCTCTTACCTAACTAAAAGGAGGAAGAGATCATATGTTATCACCCCAAAAGTTAGTTGGCTATCTGACCCTCATGCCAAGAGAAGTGTAATCTGATTTCCTCACTCACGTTGTTGTGATTTAGCAAAAATTGCACATTTTAAAACGGTTTAGAACATAATAGAGTACAAACGGTTCTAAAGGTATTGAAAAAACAGTTTTTACCCCCAAGCCATAAGACTCCTGAATAGGTAATCAAATGGCTACCCAGACTATTTGCATTGTGTGTTGCCCCCCCCAACCCCTCTTCTACGCTGCTGCTACTCTCTGTTTATCATATATGCATAGTCACTTTAACTATACATTCATGTACATATGTACATACTACCTTAATTGCCCCGACCAACCAGTGCTCCCGCACATTGGCTAACCGGGCTATCTGCTTTGTGTCCTGCCACCCACCACCCGCCAACCCCTCTTTACACTACTGCCACTCACTGTTCATCATATATGCATAGTCACTTTAACCATATCTACATGTACATACTACCTCAATCAGCCTGACTAACCGGTGTCTGTATGTAGCCTCGCTACTGTATATAGCCTCGCTACTGTATATAGCCTCGCTACTGTTTTCACTGTCTCTTTACTGTAGTTTTTATTTCTTTACTTACCTATTGTTCGCCTAATACCTTTTTTTGCACTATTGGTTAGAGCCTGTAAGTAAGCATTTCACTGTAAGGTCTACACCTGTTGTATTCGGCGCACGTGACAAATAAACTTTTGATTTGATTTCCGGACTGCTACGATATGGGCAAAAAACCTTGGCCATATTTTTAACCAAATGTTGCAATTGCAATTTAGATCAAAACACTTGGGTGAACTTTTGGAATCATGGAAATATTATGTTTATTCTAATTCTATAGAATATAAATAATAGTGGGCACTTTGAATACAGTGTTGTTTGACATGACAACGTATGAAAATACCAGGGAGGAGTTATTGTGACAGGGTAGGAACCAAAGTGATGTTCAGTGTTTCCTAGGGGACCCTATAATCTTTGGTTACATGAAATCTTTATTCATGTAGCCAACATATTCATGCTTTGCCTATTCCTCTTTGATTTAGAAGATACTGGTCCATAAACAACATGCTGATTTAGGCCTTCACCAGCACTGGTATCAGGCTGTATTAGCTAGCTATGTTTGCTCTGACCCAGTACTAGCCAGCTAACTAGCGATTAGCATTAGTGGCTAACACGATTTAGGTTAACTTGCTAAGAAAATACAAACAAGGTGTTTGCAGATATAAGAAATACAAACTAATATTGTAATTATTGAACGCTTATATTAAGATCAAAGTGAAAACAACATCGTTGTCATCAACATTGTTGGATGTGCTGCATTGACCATGCAGACTGAACGAAAGTGTCACGTGGTCAAGCAACAACAAATGCGCTCCTTGAGTGACCGGGTGGGACTAAGTCTGTGGAAAGCGGCAAGAGAGAGAGAGAACGGAGAGGTATGACTCAAGTAGCGGAGTAAACTATACAAATGGACGTTACACACGGCGTATCACATTTAACAAACCAAACAAATACCGTTATAGAAGGTAAAGTAAAAACCCAAACCGGTCCGTTCATCAATACCGGTATATAGTCAAATACGGTATATCGCCCAGCCCTACACAGTACAAAAACATAATTAGGGAGCCTGACCTTCAAATCCTAAATTAGCAAATTGGCCTCGCCTTGCTTTCTTATGAATTGTAGGAATGTACAATCCCCCATGTTTGTTTCAGCGTGTGTGTGTGTGTCTCAGCTGGCTTGCTTTGCCTCCGTGTGAGATTCAGAGTCGGCCATTAGGTGTCACCCTGCCCCTCAGTTTCCACGGAACTGTATTTAATGCGAGGCAATGATCAGCTGTATGGCTTTGTCCTGTCTCTAGTCATTAATGACTTGTACCTTTCTGTGTTTGCGACTGAAAGAGGAAAATGGATTTGATTTAGGTAGTGTAGGTCTATTTGAAATACCAGTTTCCTCATGTTGTAGACCTAGTCTGAGTCCCAAGTGGCACCTGATTCCCTATATAGTGCACTACTTTTGACCAGGGCCCACAGGGCCTATGTAGGTATAAGGGTGTCATTTGGGACACATATAGAGCCCTTGATTGACCCTTTTCTGTCTTACTATTGCATAAGCATGATGTTACACTGACCACCCCATATGTCCTATGTTTTACGACCTTATGGAACTGTTTATGGATGGGTTATTCTGAGTGCATGAGTCATGAGTCTCCATGGAATTAGAAGGTGCTGAAAGATGTGTACATGACCTTGAGACTGTGATAATGATCACGCATGTAGCAGAATCAATGGAGGCAGAGACACTTAATGAACACATCTCTGTCTGTCCTTTTCAATTCTCCTCGCCCTCTGGGTAATGTCTGTGAGAAATGTGTGTGCGTGTGGGTGTTTGCCCTGAATGCCACTGTGGGTGTGTGTGTGTGTGGAGGGGGGGGGGGGGGGTTATGTGTGTGTGTGTCCTCTGTGTATGTCCTCTCTGTGTGTATGCCCGCCTGCGTGCGCTTTTGGCTGGGCAAATGAAATATTCATGGTGGCGGGGGATTGGCTGCTGAGAAAGGAGCGGTTTGTCGGAGAGGAGCAGGTCTGTTTTAAGGCAGGCAGTGCTCTGCTCTCTCACTCCGAATAAACACAGACGAGCAGGCAAGAGCAGCCCAGTATTCCAGTGTCTCAGTTGGAGCTCAGACACACGCTCACAGAAACACACACACAGACACACACGGGAGATAAGAGAGAAGAAGCCGGCTAACGCCACAGCTGCCTCGGCTGCCACTGATGTTTTAGCCCAGATGGCGGGGAACTGTGAAGGGGAGCATGTGCTGACGGTAGGTCTGCTCTGATAACATAAGTGTGTTTGGTTTTGTGTGTGTGTGGGTGTGTGTCTTCTCCATCTCTGACATTGTCTTGCTGTACCATAGAATAGTGGTCGTGGTTGCAGAATAGAATAGAGGGTGTTCTATATGATGTATCTCAGAGGGGAAGAGAGAGGGCAATAATGTGGCAAGGGGAGAGTCCCAGCATGTCTCTTAGAAAGGAAATGGTCATTCCCACTCCACTAGCCGGAATGGGAGAAAATGAGACAGGAACAGATATGGCTGCATTAAAGAGAGACCAGGAGAGAGAGAGAAGGGAGGGAGAAGGAGGAAGGTGAGAGAGGAGTAGAGGAGGAAAATGTGTCAGCGGACTAGAGATAATTGAATCAAAACAAAACAGAGCATGCTCCTTTGATAAAAATTGATAGATTATGAATAGGATGTTTGTTTATCTATTGAATGGAAGTTGATGTCAGTCACAATAATAGATGATAGGGTATTGAAATAGCCTAGATAAGAAGAGAATGACAGGGAAGGGGGAATATGTAGACACCTGTGGTTACTAGGTTGTACATACAAGGAGAGGAAAATGTGTTTTAGAGAGGAGTGGAAATGGTTTCCATTTCTGTGTAGCCTATGCTTTAGCCTATTTTCTGGGGGCGGGGGCATGCTATTTTCTGCTGGCTCTGGTATTGTGTTTGGCCTGTGTGTGACAGTGGAGATACAACTCAGGGGACTGGCGTGTCTATAGAACTATGCAACTCCTCACTTACGTCACCTCCCCTGCCTGGAACGAGGCCCAGTAACAACATCCTGGAATAGAGAGAACCTGGCTGGCTCTGAAATCACTCCTACACTAAACCAGTCACCCACACCGATTCATTTAACATTCACAGTGACAAGAACCAGGGTCCAATGCACAGTGAATTTCATTTAACATGGAAGTGCCCATTTTAACAGATAGGCTATACAGTAACTGACCCTTTACACACACACACACACACACACACACACACACACACACACACACACACACACACACACACACACACACACACACACACACACACACACACACATACACACACACACACACACAAATACTGTTCATTGGTCTGACATGATAAGCAAACTCAAAACTATATTGATAAAATTATTCCACACAAACTCAAATGCAAACATAGCTTATAGACTACTATACACGCGCGCGCGCACTCACACACACACACACACACACACACACACACACACACACATAGAGTTGTGACGGTCATGGAATTTTGGATTACGGTAATTGGACAGCCAAATGACCGCGGCTTCCTTAATATTTTTTTGGGGGACTCACATTTTCTCCTCTCCTTAGCTCCTGACTGCATTTGCTGCCATGTGCTGCCATAGAAATAGAATGAATAGTCCCCATTCAAGTCAATAATGTCATAATGGGTGGACTGGCGGCCATTGCGGGTGTACCCATAGTAGCAAAGCAGGAAGTGTGGGCAGGAAGTGTACCCATCAATATTTGCTGTGATTTGTTGATTAAACTCAACTGACATTACAAAAAATATGTTCCATTGCATGAGCCACATCAGTAAACATCATTTGAATTAACATTCTACATTACCAAGGAAAGGGAAAGGGGGATACCTAGTCAATTGTACTAAATGCATTCAACTGAAATGTGTCTTCCGAAAGTATTAGGCAATACTTTACTTGACATCCAGCATCATAACACGTTATGACACGGTCATAACCATGTCATAATATATCATAACAGCAGACATAACTTGTCATAGCACATATATTTATAACTGTTGTGACATACACTACATGACCAAAAGTATGTGGATACCTGCTCGTCGAACATCTCATTCCAATATCACGGTTGGGGAGGCTGTCTTTTTAGACTTCAGTGCAGCTTTTGACATTATTGATCATAGTCTACTGCTGGAAAAACGTATGTGTTATGGTTTTACACCCCCTGCTATAATGTGGATAAGAGTTTCTTGTCTAACAGAACACAGAGGGTGTTCTTTAATGGAAGCTTATCAAATATAATCCAGTTAGAATCAGGAATTCCCCAGGGTAGCTGTTTAGGCCCCTTGCTTTTTTCAATTTTTACTAATGACATGCCACTGACTGAGTAAAGCCAGAGTTTCTATGTATGCGGCTGACTCAACACTATACACGTCAGCTACTGCATTGACTGAAATGACTGCAACACTCAACAAAGAGCTGCAGTTAGTTTCAGAGTGGGTGGCAAGGAATAAGTTAGCCCTAAATATTTCTAAAACTAAAAGCATTGTATTTGGAACAAAACACACTAAACCCTAAACCTCAACTAAATCTTGCAATAAATAATGTGTAAATTGAGCAAGTTGAGATGACTAAACTGCTTGGAGTAACACTAGATTGTAAACTTTCATGGTCAAAACATATTGATGCAGTAGTAGCTAAGATGGGGAGAAGTCTGTCTATAATAAAGTTATGCTTTGCCTTCTTAACAATAGGCCCTAGTTTTGTCGCACCTTGACTACTGTTCAGTCGTGTGGTTAGGTGCCACAAAAAAAGGACTTAGCAATTGGCTCAGAACAGGGCAGCACGGCTGGTCCTTGGATGTACACAGAGAGCTGATATTAATAATATGCATGTCAATCTCTCCTGGCTGAAAGTGGAGGAGAAATTGACTTCATCACTACTTTTATTTATGAGAGGTATTGACATGTTGAATGCAACGAGCTGTCTATCTAAACTACTGGCGCACAGCTCGGACACCCATGCATACCCCACAAGACATGCCACAGCCCAGAAAAGTCCAGAACAGACTACGGGAGGCACACAGTACTACATACAGTAGAGCCATGACTACTTGGAACTCTATTTCACATCAAGTAACTGATGCAAGCAGTACAATTAGATTTAAAAACAGGTTAAAAAACACCTTATGGAACAGCGGGGACTGTGAAGCCACACAAACATTAGCACAGACACATGCATACACACACACACACCACACACACACAATAACATACTCACTATACATACACATGGATTTAGTAGTGTAGATATGTGGCAGTGGTGGACTAGGGGCCTGAGGGCACACAGTGTGTTGTGAAATGTATTGTAATGTTTTAAAATTGTATAAACTGCCGTAATTTTGCTGGACCCCAGCAAACCAATGGGGATCCATAATAAATACAAATACAAATAGGCATGATATTGCATTCAATTGCTGCTATAACAGCCTCTACTCTTCTGGGAAGGCTTTCCACTAGATGTTGGGACATTGCTGCGGGGACTTGCTTCCATTCAGCCACAAGAGCATTAGTGAGGTTGGGCACTGATGTTGGGCGGTTAGGCCTGGCTCGCAGTCGGTGTTCCGATTCATCCCAAAGGTGTTAGATGGAGTTGAGGTCAGGACTCTGTGCAGGCCAGTCTAGTTAATCCACACCGATCTCGACAACCCATTTCTGTATGGACCTCGCTTTGTGAATAGGGGCATTGTCATCCTGAAACAGGAAAGGGCTTTCCCCAAACAAACAACGACCGTGCAGTACCGTAGTGCTACATGCACTCACTCAAAAACAATATCCCACAAAGCATGTGGGAGATAGGGCTTCCTAAATATAATCCCCAATTAGAGGCAATGACTACCAGCTGCCTCTAATAGGGAACCATACAAAACCACCAACATAGAAATACACATACTAGAACATCCCCCCTAGTCACACCCTGACCTACACCACTATAGAGAATCCAAGGGCTCTCTATGGGGTCAGGGCGTGACAAAGCCAAGCAAGGGAAGTTTGCAATGTAAGCCCCTCCTCCCTCGTTTTTAGTCGGCTTTGCGAGTGTACAATTATGTTCACTCCGGGGCCTGAAACTCCCCATAATTAAATTCACGACGATTGTACATCTGCTAGGAAAAGTCAGCGAAAACTTAAAAACAACATCAATAGAGAAGTCAACATACAAGTGTAAGTAAAAACGAATGCAAATAAGTTAGAAATTGTGCTACTAATGCACATGACGGCACAAACACGTCTCGTAAAAAGTAAATATGTTTTTGTTTGGTTATCTTTTGGAAATTGTAGAAATAAAAAATTTTCCTTCTTCAGAAGTTCCAGTTAGGCAGGCTAACGTTAGTTAGCTAATTAATTTGCTAGCTATCATACATTAGGCGTATATTAATAATTATATATTTAATATAAGTAGACATGCACTCTTAATTGACTGTAGCGCATATAAAGCACCCACAATCATCGCGGGATGAACGAGTGACGAATTTCCGGCCAAGGGTGGTCCATTTAAAAATCATTTCTTCCTCCCTTGGCCCTTGCCCTGCAAGTGTATACTCGTCAGACGTCATGATACGTCATCAGAAGTGCCCACTTAATTTAAGGGCTGGGGGGATAGGGTGTCTTAAGTGTTTGGACCGCAGCCATTGGCTACATTGAATGTTTTTTCTTAGCTACTTCAAACAGCTGACATATTCTTGCTTTGAGTAGTCCTCTTTGATTTAGAAGAAACTGTTGCACAAATGTACGTCTACATCATCACTGGTATTATCAGGCTGTATAGCTAGTTACATTTGCTCTGACTCAGCACATGTATTAGCTAGCTAGCGATTAGAATTAGCAATTAGCATTAGCGGCTTACAAAATTTAGGCCCAACTTGCTAAGAAAAGTCAAACTAGCTGTTTGCAGATGTAAGAAACCCAAACTAATAGTGCAATTATAGAACACAAGTGGAATTATATTAACCTCTCTTTATTGTCCTGAGGTGGAATGTCTACAGAAGTCATGATAACCTCTCTGGGCTAGGTGGGACGCTTGCGTCCCACCTACTCAACAGCCAGTGGAATCCCGTGGCGCAATATTCAAATACCTTAGAAATGCTATTACTTCAATTTCTCAAACATATGACTATTTTACACCATTTTAAAGACAAGACTCTCGTTAATCTAACCACACTGTCCGATTTCAAAAAGGCTTTACAACGAAAGCAAAACATTAGATTGTCAGCAGAGTACCCAGCCAGAAATAATCAGACACCCATTTTTCAAGCTAGCATATAATGTCACAAAAACCAAAACCACAGCTAAATGCAGCACTAACCTTTGATGATCTTCATCAGATGACACTCCTAGGACATTATGTTATACAATACATGCATGTTTTGTTCAATCAAGTTCATATTTATATCAAAAACCTGCTTTTTACATTAGCATGTGACTAGCATGTGACTAGCATTCCCACTGAACACTTCCGGTGAATTTACTAAATTACTCACGATAAACGTTCACAAAAAACATAACAATTATTTTAAGAATTATAGATACAGAACTCCTTTATGCACTCGCTATGTCCAATTTTAAAATAGCTTTTCGGTGAAAGCACATTTTGCAATATTCTGAGTAGATAGCCCGGCCATCACAGGCTAGCTATTTTGACACCCACCAAGTTTGGTACTCACCAAACTCAGATTTACTATAAGAAAAATGTGATTACCTTTGCTGTTCTTCGTCAGAATGCACTCCCAGGACTTCTACTTCAATAACAAATGTTGGTTTGTTTCCAAATAATCCATAGTTATATCCAAATAGCGGCGTTTTGTTCGTGCGTTCAAGACACTATCCGAAGGGTAAAGAAGGGGGACGCGCCCGGCATGTTTCGTGACAAAAAAATTCAAAATATTCCATTACCGTACATCGAAGCATGTCAAACGCTGTTTAAAATCAATTTTTATGCGATTTTTCTCGTAAAATAGCGATAATATTCCGACCGGGAAACCCTGTTTTCGTTCAAAGACTGAAAATGTAAACATGGAGTCGTCTCGTGCACACGCGCGCCAGTCTCATTGTTCTCAGATCGACCACTTACCAAATGCGCTACTGTTTTTCAGCCAGAGACTGGAGAGTCATCATTCAACATTCTGGCACCTTCTGAGAGCCTATGGGAGCCGTAGAAAATGTCACGTTACAGCAGAGATCTTTTGTTTTGGATAGAGATGATCAAGAAGGCCAAGTTATGGTCAGAGAGGGCGCTTCCTGTTTGGAATCGTCTCAGGTTTTGGCCTGCCATATGAGTTCTGTTATATTCACAGACACCATTCAAACAGTTTTAGAAACTTTAGGGTGTTATCTATCCAAATCAAACAATTATATGCATATTCTAGT
Organism: Salmo trutta; assembly: GCF_901001165.1. Lineage (NCBI taxonomy): Eukaryota > Metazoa > Chordata > Actinopteri > Salmoniformes > Salmonidae > Salmo > Salmo trutta. The sequence continues at coordinate 1,996,591 of NC_042990.1, read as the reverse complement.
TACTGGGCAGGAGTAGTAACCAGATTAAATCGGGTACGTTTTTTATCCGGCCGTGCAAATACTGCCCCCTATCCCCAACAGGTTTTAAGAAGCAAAGGGAAAACAGCATCGTTGTCATCAACATTGTTGCATGTGCTGCATTGACCATGCAGAGACTGAACGCAAGTGTTTAGTGGTCAAGGAACAACACATGCGCTCCTTGAGTGACGGGGTGTGGGGCTAGGTCTAATGTGTTAAGTGGCTTGGAGAGCGCAGAGAGACGACTTAAGTAGCGAAGTAAACTATAAAAATGCAAGTTACACACGATGTATCACTTTTAACAAACCAAACATTAAAATACTGTTATATAAAAACCCAAACCGCCCAGACCTAGCCCGATCCATGAAAAACAGCCCCAGACCATTATTCCTCCTCCACCAAACTTTACAGTTGGTGATATACATTGGGGTAGGTAGCCTTATTCTAAAATGTATTTAAAAAAATACAAATCCTCAGCAATCTACACACAATACCCCATAATGACAAAGCAAAAACAGGTTTTTAGAAATGTTTGCAAATGTACTATAAAAAACAGAAATACCTTACTTACATAGGTATTCAGACCCTTTGCTATGAGACTCGAAATTGAGCACAGGGGCATGCTGTTTCCATTGATCATCCTTGAATTGTTTCTACAACTTCATTGGAGTCCACCTGTGGTAAATTAAGTTCATAGGACATTATTTGGAAAGGCCACACCTGTCTATATAAGGTCCCACAGTTGACAATGCATGTCAGAGCATAAACCAAGCCATGAGGTCGAAGGAATTGTCTGTATTGCTCCGAGACAGGATTGCGTCGAGGCACAGATCTGGGGAAAGGTACCAAAAATTGCAGCATTGAAGGTCCCCAAGAACACATTGGCCTCCATCATTCTTAAATGGAAGAAGTTTGGAACCACCAAGACTCTTCCTAGAGCTGGCCGCCTGGCCAAACTGAGAAATCGGGGGAGAAGGGTCTTGATCAGGGAGGTGACCAAGAACCCAATAGTCACTTTGACAGAGCTCTAGAGTTCCTCTGTGGAGATGGTAGAACCTTCCAGAAGGACAACAATCTCTGCAGCACTCCACCAATCAGGCCCTTATGGTAGAGTGTCAAGATGGAAGCCACTCCTGAGTAAAAGGCACATGACAGACCGCTTGGAGTTTGCCAAAAGGCACCTAAAGGACTCTCAGACCATGAGAAACAAAATTCTCTGGTCTGATGAAACCAAGATTGAACTCTTTGACCTGAATGCCAAGTGTCACGTCTGGAGGAAACCTGGCACCATCCCTATGGTGAAGCATGGTGATGGCAGCATCATGCTGTGGGGATGTTTTTCAGCGGCAGGGACTGGGAGACTAGTCCATACTGAGGGAAAGATGAACGGAGCAAAGTACAGAGAGATCCTTGATGAAAACCTGCTCCAGAGCACTCAGGACCTCAGACTGGGGTGAATGTTCACCAACCAACAGGACAACGACCCTAAGCACACAGCCAAGACAACGCAGGAGTGGCTTCGGGACAAGTCTCTGAATGTCCTTGAATGGCCCAGCCGGAGCCCTGACTTGAACCTGATTGAACATCTCTGGAGAGATCTGAAAATAGCTGTGCAGCAACGCTCCCCATCCAACCTAACAGAGCTTGAGAGGATCTGCAGAGAAGAATGGGAGAAACTCCCAAATTACAGTTGTGCCAAGCTTGTAGCATCATACCCAAGAATACTTAAGGCTCTAATCACTGCCAAAGGTTCTTCAACAAAGTACTGAGTAAACGGTCTGAATACCTATGTAAATAAGGTATTTCTGTATTTATTTTTTATAAATTAGTAAAAATGTTTAAAAAAAACAGTTTTCGTGTTGTCATTATGGGGTATTGTGTGTATATTGATGAGGATTGTTTTTTATTTAATACATTTTAGAATACGACTAAGGTAATAAAATGTGGAAAATGTAAAGGGGGCTGAATACTTTCCGAAGACACTGTATATAGTATATATTGCACTATTTTATGGCTGGTTATGACACCTACATAAGAGTGTCAAAACACACAAAACCTACCACACAAGGCAAAACGTTCCATTACACCAGTGGTTCCCAAGTTTGTTAATGTACCACCAAGTATATTTTGCTCTGCCTGGAGTACCCCTGAAGTACCCCCTCATGTGCATTTTACCAGTAAGCCTATGGTCTCATGAGTCTTCTCAAGTACCCCCTGTGGATGGGCCAATTACCCCTTGTTGGGAAACACTGCATTACAACATAGCCTACATGTCAACAGAATATGGTTATATAACTTTTTTTTAATTAACCGTATTAAATTATCATTGTAATTGCACACACATTGATGTTAAACATGCAGCTACCCCAATGCTCTGTTGCTGATTTACTGGGATGAATACAGGAGCAGATTTCAGGAGCAGGACAAGACACCCTCTTTTTGACTGATGACTGATATAAGGGCATGTATGTGATAGGCCTATCTGGCTTGTATGAGTATGATGGTCATACACTTTATGACACTGTCAAGAAGCATTATTGTCTTAGTCCAATTACAGTGACACAGGATGGTCATAATGCTTCAGGATCGTGTCATAAAGTGTATTTTCTACAAGCTTTTTAACATATGATTAAAAAAACATGACTGTAAAAACAACAAAAAAGGATTTAAGAAACAAACTTTAAAACTAAAGGAAACTTCTTGGCAGCGAAAAATGAATTTGAATACATTTGGGTTTTGACACTCTTATGTAATGTAGGTGTCATAACAGCCATAAAATAACGCAATATATGTCACAAAAGTGTAAATATTTGGTTCATGACAGTGTTATGACATGTTATGACAAGTTATGTCAGCTGTTATGACATATTATGGCATGGTTATGATGTGTCATAATGTGTTATGACACTGGGTATCAAGAAAAGTGCTACCAAGTATTGCGTCACAATACCAGAGGGCCAATGCGAGTGTACCCATGAGTTTACCAGTCAAATTGCCAGGGATAGAGGTTCTAAGCCAGGTCTATTCATTCTATTTTGGTATGTGCTGCTGTTGCATTGTGGGGGGCATTGCCTAGGCAACCAAAGAATCCTTTGCTAGTTTCTTATTTCAGCAAGGAGCAACAAAGCATCATCACGTTGTTAAGAGCATGTTAAAAACCGACTCAACTGCACAAATTCCCCCCCGTCCTGTCTTTCATTTTCATGGCAGTCTTCATCCGTAACCGTCAGTTACACGGTTATACTGTAACATGCGCTGCTGTTGACATTGACAGCTTTAGATCCCGTGCTTCTTGTGTGTCATTGCCTTGAGAACATACACATCATAGAGTAAATGAATGTTAAGTGATGCTGTTTTTAGACTGCAGGACGTCCCTAGTCCCCCAAAAATCATATATGTCTCCAGTTCTCTATGGGGATCCAGTCTTTTGGGTTCAATAGATAGGTCTATCATCTTTTATGCTTGGCTGGTGAACTCTAGAGTGATCACTGATGTTTGTGAGAGGTTTTGCATGATATTATGTAAACTATGGTGTGATCTTGGAAGGTGTCAGAAGCAGAGGTCGCTGGGTACACATAGGGCACATGGGCTAGCTATGGGGTAGAGGATGAGATGACTTTGTTATTGCTAGGGAGGTTGGCTGCCAGCTTCGCCCCCACCCCTTGTTACCCCCTGGCCTTGAATGAACAGGGTTGGGAACGGCTTATCCTAAATGAGACTCCATGCATTCCCCCCATTCTGCTGCTCTTACACTCTAGGTGACGTTATGGTCCCTGGGTCGTGAGCCCCCCCATTTAGAGTCCCCCTCCTCTCCCTCTCTGTTAGGGACAGTCAGGACCTTGCTGTCACCCCCCCATCTGCAGCTGTGTTCTGTGGGTAACTGGGCAAGACCAACCAGCTCCCAGGGGGGTTATTTTGGACCGGAGTAGCTGCAGCAGCAGGTTGCATAATGTGTTTTGAAATTGTTATGAGTGGAATAAACCAGCTCTGATTCTGAACACGTGTGCTTAACTTACCCACACCATGGACTCAACACATGAAATGCATACCAAACACAAGCTGCCTGACACACATACCATAAACAGCTTTACATGCTCACAAGCATGCTAACAGATTTCCGCAGGCACTAGGCCTATTTTAAGAGGCTTTGAAGTGGTAATGAACCTGGAATAATCAGCATTTCTCAGGTGTAAACATTGGCTTAGTATAGCCTTGGCCTATTTGATGCCTTGTGTCCATCACAATGAACAGTCAACAACAGTAGCAATGCAGCCCACTGAGCCAAGCCCAGCATCATCACTCCAGCACTCCTAGCCCTCTATCAAACCCCTTTCTTTAGTTCTTGGCTCACCTCTGAGTGTGCAAAGCTGTCATCAAGGCAAAGGGTGGCTACTTTCAAGAATGTCAAATATAAAATATATTTTGATTTGTTTAACACTTTTTTGGTTACTACATGATTCTATGTGTTATTTCATAGTTTTGATGTCTTCACTATTATTCTACAATGTAGAAACTAGTAAAAATAATGAAAAACCATGGAATGAGTAGGTGTGTCCAAACTTTTGACTGGTACTCTATGTAGTAGCTCATGAGATTGGAGGCTCAGTTCAAGAGGGGCTTGTATGGTTCAGTGGAGAGAGAGAGGTCGGAGCAAATGAGACCCCAATGCTAGAGAGATGTGCTCTGTGCATATCATGTTCCTATCCTCCCACTGTGTGTTTAACATCCTCACCTATTGAATCAGCTCTCTCTGCTGCTTAGCAGTAGTACTTATCTGTGTTTAGTGGGATATGTCAATGCCACCTCCAATGGAGGAGCTGTTGAATTTAAAGCCCTCAAATACACTATCCTTTTCAAAATATGTTTCAAATTTCTGACGGTATTTGACAATACCTGAATATACATTTTCTTTGAGTTGTTTATGACCCTAGGGTGTCAACACTTAAATGATAAGTTATTTCAATGGGGCTTTCTCCATTCTGATTGTTTTATACTGTTCAATAAAACTTGAACCAAAAGTGTATCTCATTTGAGATCATTTCCACACTGCCACCTGGGCTGCACGATATGGGCAAAAAACTGAGGCCTTGTTTTTTTTTTACCATTTATTGCAATTGCAATTTAGATAAAAACACTTGGGTGAACTGTTGGTGTCACGACTTCCTCCGAAGTCGGTCCCTCTCCTTGTTCGGGCGACGTCGCCGGTCGACGTCACCGGTCTTCTAGCCATCGCCGATCCACCTTTCATTTTCCATTTGTTTTGTCTTGTCTTCTCACACACCTGGTTTCAATTCCATCAATTACATGTTGTGTATTTAACCCTCTGTTCCCCCCCATGTCCTTGTCCGGTATTGTTTATTGTAAGTGCTTGTGCACATTATGTCTGGTGTGCGTCAGGTTTTGTACCCATTTATTGATTGTTATGTTTTCCGGTGGTTTTTATTATTAACCTCTGGACGGACATCCAGCGAAAAATCCTATTACCATTTGCATAACAAAATGTAATATATATTTTTTTCAAATATAGGACTATTTTATATCGTTTTATAGATACACCTCTCCTGAATCGAACCACGTTGTCCGATTTCAAAAAGGCTTTACAGCAAAAGAAAAACATTAGATTATGTTAGAGGAGTATATCGTAAAAGTAGCCACATAGCCATTTTCCGACCAACCACATGCATCACAAATAACCAAAAAACAGCTAAATGCAGCACTAACCTTTGACAATCTTCATCAGATGACACTCCTAGGACATCATGTTACACAATACATGCATTCTTTTGTTCGATAAAGTTCATATTTATATATAAAAACAGCATTTTACATCGGCGAGTGACGTTGACTAACTATTTTCCCTCAAATGCGTCCGGTGAAACAGCGCTACAATTTACTAAATTACTATTCGAAAACATTTTTAAAATGTAATATTGTCATTCTAAGATTTATAGATTAGCATCTCTCGAAAGCACCTGCAATGCCAATTTAAAAATAACTTTACTGGGTAATCACACTTTGCGATAAAAGGGGATGCGATACTCAGAAAAATAGGCTAGCAATACAGGTCAGCGCCATCTTGGAACAATCGCATATCAAATCTAGTCTTGTATACTATTGTCAATAATCCCTTACCTTTGATTATCTTCATCAGAAGGCACTTCCAAGAATCCCAGGTCCACAACAAATGTATTTTCGTTCGAAAAAGTTAATCCTTTATGTCCCAATAGCTTGTTGTTGTTAACGCGTTCTGAAGGCTGCTCCAAAAGTACCGTCGGCCGCGGGACTTCTCTCTCAACAAAATGCTTTTTTTAAAAATGTAGGTTCGTTCAAACGTGTCAAACTTTGGCCTTTTACGAAAGGCCTTTTTCAACCAGAGCTCCAATAACATTCAAGGGGGACGATTGCATTGTCTTTCAAAACGTTTCGAAAGGGGAGGGTAGCCAGGGGCGCCGGCATCATAATGGTGATGGCCCTCCTCATGTGACCACGTTCCACAGACTCTCATTCTGTCAGTTTTCACAGTAGAAGGCTCAAACCACTTTGTAAAGACTGGGGACATCTAGTGGAAGCAATAGGAAGTGCTAAATGAACCATAGCTCACGGTGTGATTTATAGGCAAAGTGATGAAGTTGAGTCCGCAATTCAGAATTCCACATCCTGTTACGATCTGTCTCGGGGTTTTGACTGCCATATGAGTTCTGTTATACTCACAGACACCATTCAAACAGTTTTAGAAACTTTAGGGTGTTTTCTATCCACAAGTATTAATTATATGCATATCCTAGCTTCTGAGTTTGAGTAGGAGGCCATTTAAAATGGGCACAAATTTTTTTCAAAAATCCCTGTAGCGCCCCCTATCCTAGGCGACCGTCAAGAGGTTAAACTGCGCCATTGGAAACACAGTTTTTGCTCTCCTGCGCCTGACTTCTCTGCCGCCAGTACGCACCCCTTACAGAATACCGGACCAAACTTATGGAGTCAGCAGGAGCAGGTACCCTGGGTATAGGGGTGGAGGAGCGCGTCCGGGAGCACGCAGCAATGCTCCACCATCTTGGCCCCGCCATGGACCGCGTTGTCCAGACAATGGACCGCTGGGAGAGACAGGGAGTTCTCCCGGCGCCTCCACCAGCACAGCTGGGGTCTCCACTACGCGCCCCTCCTTCTCCTGGTCCCAGTGGGATTCGTCTCTCCCTTCCCCAGGAATACGATGGGACGGCTGCGAACTGCCAGGGGTTCCTCTTGCAGCTGGACTTATACCTGGCAACCGTCCACCGGGCTCCTTCGGGCCGTGAGAGGGTGTCCGCCCTCGTCTTGTGCCTCACCGGGAAAGCCCTGGAGTGGGCCAACGCCGTGTGGAGAGAGGGAGATGCGGCTTTGGACCAGTTTGAGGAGTTCACCCGCCGCTTCCGGGCAGTCTCCGACCGCCCGCCCGAGGGAAGAGCGGCGGGTGAACGCCTATTCCATCTGAGGCAGGGGACGAGGAGCGCCCAGGAGTTCGCCCTGGAGTTTCGGACCCTGGCTGCCGGCGCGGGATGGAACAATAGGGCGCTGATCGACCATTATCGCTGCAGTCTGCGTAAGGAGACACCACCCTCACATTCAACCAGCTGGTGGACCTGTCCATCCGGCTGGATAACCTGCTGGCTGCCCGCGGACGTTCAGATCGAGGTCTGTTGGTTCCATCCCCCCGCACCCCCTCTCCGATACCCATGAAGCTGGGAGGGGCGGTGTGCAGGGAGACCGGAGGGGGTTCCAGCTCGTGCACCATCTGTGGCCGCAGAGGTCACACTGCCGGTCGGTGCCGGGTTGGTTCCTCTGGGTATCGAGGCAGCAGGCAGGGCGCTCTGGCGTCACCCCAGGTGAGCCGGCACCATTCTCACCCAGAGCCCTCTGTCGCACATATGTTTGTGTATGTCACTTTTCCTGAGTTTCCCCACAATCCCAGCATAAGGCGCTCGTCGATTCAGGCACGGCTGGGAATTTTATAGATAGATCGTTCGCCCATTGTTTAGGGATCCCCATTGTTCCCATGGCTGTGGCTTTCCCCGTTCACGCCTTAGATAGTCGACCATTAGGGTCAGGGTTGATCAGGGAGGCCACCGCTCCTCTGGGCATGGTGACGCAGGGGGGTCACAAGGAGAGAATTAGTCTCTTACTTATTGACTCTCCTGCGTTTCCCGTGGTGCTAGGCCTACCCTGGTTAGTTTGTCATGACCCCACTGTTTCTTGGCCACAGAGGTCTCTCATGGGGTGGTCGCGAGAGTGCTCGTGGAGGTGTTTAGGGGTTTCCATCGACGGGGTGATTACGCGATAAATCTCCTGGTAGACGCTGCACTTCCCAGGAGTCACGTGTATCCCCTCTCACAGGCGGAGACAGAGACTATCAGGGTCTGAACCAGATCACTGTGAGGTTTAGTTACCCGCTACCGCTCATAGCCACAGTGATTGAGTCAATGCACAGGGCGTGCTTCTTCACCAAACTAGATCATAGGAGCGCTTACAACCTGGTGAGTATCCGGGAGGGGGACGAGTGGAAGGCGGCTTTCAGTAACACCTCAGGGCACTATGAGTACCTCGTCATGCCGTACGGGTTGATGAATGCGCCATCAGTCTTCCAGGCCTTTGTAGATGAGATTTTCAGGGACCTGCACGGGCAGGGTGTAGTGGTGTATATTGATGACATTCTGATATACTCCGCTACACGTGCCGAGCATGTGTCCCTGGTGCGCAGGGTGCTTGGTCGCCTGTTGGAGCATGACCTGTACGTCAATGCTGAGAAGTGCCTGTTCTTCCAGCAGTCCGTCTCCTTCTTAGGGTACCGCATTTCCACCTCAGGGGTGGAGATGGAGAGTGACTGCCTTTCAGCTGTGCGTAATTGGCCGACTCCCACCACGGTAAAGGAGGTGCAGCGGTTCTTAGGGTTTGCCAACTACTACCGGAGGTTTATCCGGGGTTTTGGTCAGGTAGCGTCTCCCATTACCTCACTGCTGAAGGGGGGCCCGGTGTGTTTGCAGTGGTCGGCTGAGGCGGACAGGGCTTTTGGTCACCTGAGGGCTCTGTTTACCTCGGCTCCCGTGCTGGCCCATCCGGATCCCTCTTTGGGGTTCATAGTGGAGGTGGACGCGTCCGAGGCTGGGATAGGAGCTGTGCTCTCTCAGCGATCGGGTACGCCTCCGAAGCTCCGCCCCGTGCCTTCTTCTCGAAGAAACTCAGCCCTGCGGAGCAAAACTATGATGTGGGGCACTAGGAGCTGTTGGCTGTCGTCAAGGCTTTGAAGGCGTGGAGACATTGGCTTGAGGGGGCTAAACACCCTTTCCTCACCTGGACTGACCACCGCAATCTGGAGTACATCCGAGCAGCGAGGAGATTGAACCCTCGCCAGGCAAGGTGGGCCATGTTTTTCACCCGTTTTGTGTTTACCCTTTCCTACAGACCAGTCTCCCAGAACGTGAAGGCACACTCATTGTCCCGGCTGTATGACACAGAGGAGCGGCCCATGGATCCCACTCCCATACTCCCTGCGTCCTGCCTGGTGGCGGCGGTAGTGTGGGAGCTGGACGCGGACATTGAGCAGGCGTTACGTGCAGAGCCCGCTCCCGTCCAGTGTCCCGCTGGGTGTCTGTATGTCCCGTCTGCTGTTCGTGACCGGTTGATCAATTGGGCCCACATGTCACCCTCCTCTGGTCATCCTGGGATCGGTCGGACAGTGCGCTGTTTGAGCGGGAGGTACTGGTGGCCTACCTTGGCTAAGGACTTGAGGGTTTATGTTTCGTCCTGCTCGGTGTGCACCCAGTGTAAGGCTCCTAGGCACCTGCCCAGAGGGAAGCTACACCCCTTACCCGTTCCACAACGGCCTTAGTGGCACCTGTCGGTGGATTTTCTAGCCGATCTCCCCCCCTCACAGGGTAACACCGCGATCCTGGTCGTTGTGGATCGGTTCTCGAAGTCCTGTCGTCTCTTCCCTCTGCCCGGTCTCCCTACGGCCCTACAGACTGCGGAGGCCTTGTTTACGCACGTCTTCCGGCACTACGGGGTGCCTGAGGATATAGTGTTTGATTGAGGTCCCCAATTCACGTCTAGGGTCTGGAAGGCGTTCATGGAACGTCTGGGGGTCTCGATCAGCCTTACCTCAGGGTTTCACCCCGAGAGTAATGGGCAGTTGGAGAGAGTAAACCAGGATGTGTGCAGGTTTCTGCGGTCCTATTGCCAGGACCGGCCAGGGGAGTGGGCGGCATTCGTGCCCTGGGCCGAGATGGCACAGAACTCGCTTCGCCACTCCTCCACTAACCTCTCTCCCTTCCAGTGCGTACTGGGGTACCAGCCGATTCTAGCACCTTGGCATCAGAGTCAGACCAAGGCTCCTGCGGTGGACGACTGGTTCAGGCGCGCAGAGGAGACATTGGAAGCTGTCCGTGTTCACCTTCAGCGGGCCGTACTGCGCCGTTGGGAAACACAGTTTTTGCTCTCCTGTGCCTGACTTCTCTGCCGCCAGTACGCACCCCTTACAGTTGGAGTCATGGAAATAGAATGATTATTTAAATTCTATAGTTAGAATGTAATATTGGGCCGTTTATAGAATTAGGAATTAGAATACTAATAGGATCTCTTTGAAGGTGTTATTGTTACAGGGTAGGAACCAAAGTGTTGGTCAGTGTTTCCCAGAGGAGTGGAACCCTATAATCTTTGGCTACATTTAATGTTTTCTTTTAATTCATGAAGCTAACATATTGATGCTTCACGTATTTCTCTCTGATTTAGAAGATACTGTTGCACAAACAACATGCTGATTTTGGCCTACACCAGCACTGGTATCAGGCTGTATTATCAAGCTATGTTTGCTCTGAATTAGTACAATTATTAGCTAGCTAGCTAGCCAGCTAACTAGCGATTAGCATAAGTGGCTAACACAATTTGTTAGCTAACACAAGTTGCTAAGAAGAAAAAAAAATGCTGTTTGCAGACAGTAAGATACACAAACGAATAGTGTAATTATTGAACGCTTGTGGATTTATATTAATTAAGAATCAAACCTGAAAGCAGCATCATTGTCATCAATATATTGTTACATCTGCTGCATTAACCATGCAGACCGAAGAGTGAACCAAGGAGAATACAGTAACTCTCTGTGAACTGTCGGTAAATGATCTCGTGGTTGAGCAACAACAAGTGCTCTCCTTGAGTGACAGGAGGCGGGGATTGGTGAGAGAGAGGGAGAGGGATGACCCAAGTAGTGGAGTAAACTATAAAAAAATGGATTGGCATATCACATTTAACAAAACAAACATTGAAATACATCAAATCAAATGTTATTGTTCACATACACGTGATTAGAATATGTTATTGCGGGTGTAGCGAAATGCTTGTGCTTCTAGCTCCGACAGTGCAGTAATATCTAACAAGTAATATCTAACAAATTACACAACATATACCCAATACACACAAATCTAAGTAGGAATGAATTAAGACTATATAGATATATTGACAAGCGATGTCAGAGCGGAACGGACGAAGATACAGTAGAATAGTATAGAATACAGTATAAACATATGAGATGAGTAATGCAAGCTATGCCAACATTATTAAGTGACTAAAATACTGTAGAATAGTTTAGAAAACAGTATATACATATGAGATGAGTAATGCCAGATATGTAAACATTATTACAGTGACTAGTGTTGCATTCCTTAAAGTGGCCAGTGATTTGTAGTCTATGCCTATAGGCAGCAGCCTCTAATGTACTAGTGATGGCTGTTTAATAGTCTGATGGCCTTGAGTTAAAAGCTGTTTTTCAGTCTCCCGGTCCCAGCTTTGATGGACCTGAACTGACCTCACCTTCTGGATGATAGCGCGGTGAACAGGCAGTGGCTCGGGTGGTTGATGTCCTTGATGATCTTTTTGGCCTTCCTGTGACATCAGGTGCTGTAGGTGTCCTGGAGGGCAGGTAGTTTGCCCCCGGTAATGCGTTGGGCAGACCGCACCACCCTCTGGAGAGCCTTGTGGTTGCTTGTAGTGCAGTTGCCAAACCAGGTGGTGATACAGCCCGACATGATGCTTTCAATTGTGCATCTGTAAAAGTTTGTGAGGGTTTTAGCCTAAAACTTTTAGGGGGTTTCATTTCTTTAGCCTCCTGAGGTTGAAGAGACTCTGTTGTGCCTTCTTTACCACACTGTCTGTGTGGGTGGTTCATTTCAGTTTGTCAGTGATCTGTATGCCAAGGAACTTGAAGTTTTTCACCTTCTCCACTGCTGTCCGTTTATGTGGATACGGGGTGCACCCTCTGCTGTTTCCTGAAGTCCACGATCATCACCTTTGTTTTGTTGACGTTGAGTGAGAGGTTGTTTTCCAGGCACCACACTCCCAGAGCCCTAAGCTCCTCTCTGTAGCAGGGATGCAAACTAGTCACCTTTCGGCGAAGTTCGCCGTTTTGAATCCAAAATAGGTTTGGATCGCTACTGGCTGTAAGCGAACTAGTGATGCGCTTTTGGAGCAATACTGTCTGTATCCAAGGCTCAGCCAATCATTTACATTATAGAATGCAGCACGCGACTGAAAAGATTGGCTAGTTACAGCATCAGCGCGCGCCCTGGAAAGACAGCGGGAGAGTGGAAAAGCAGTTTGCGCGTTCCCTGAACTGTAACTGAGAGGTCGGTGAGAAGCCGACCACCGAGACGGGTGAGAAGGTGATGAAGCGTACTTCATGAGCTGTAACCGAAAAACAATTGGTATTTGGAAAGTTTGAGGTGAGGGAGAAACGGTGGTGGAACAAATATTGTTAGCATTATTAAGTAACGTTATCTTGCTAGCTGGATCGAATTCTCCGTTAGATAGCCAGAGAAGTTTATGGTGTGAAAATATGCTGGCTAATAAAGTCAGACAGCTAACATTAGCTACCTAACGTTACAATATCAGGTGCGCTAACGTTAGTAACCTAACCAATTCGCTATAGTTAACTGGTGTGTATACGACTCCTTGCCGTTCCTCAAGTTATAACGTGTTAGTTTCTTACTGGACCCCGACAATCTGTGTGAAATGTTAACTAGCTAACGAACTAACTACTATCTGTGAATTGATGTTTTCCCTCTAAAGTATCTGGTTAATTTTCAGAATAAGAGAATTAGGTGAAAATGAGGCGTTACTTGTTAAACAAGTGGATTCTGGGATGAAGTGTAGATGTAGCTGGGCCTGGTTTAAACTGGATGCAACCATAGAGGTGAAAGGAACACCATACACTTTCCCTCTTTCTCACTTTTTCAATATAGTGGCTAAAAAGGGTTATGCCAGGTGTACTCTCTGCCTGAAAGAGATCAGTTATGCCAACAAATGGTATCATGCTCTGCTGGCACATTGTAGAACAATTGTCCATAGGCACGTGTACAATGTAATAATGTGTAGCCCAAAGATATTGCTTTTGTTGTGTTGAACTGACAGTAACACGTGTGAGTGGGGGGGATTTAATTTTCTACTCAGTGAACTATTTTTGCACACGTAGCCTTGTGCACTTGATCGATGTTTACGATAGTGGCCACTATAATAGAGCAAAAATAGAATGCCTGTTAGTTTCATTCTATTTCTACTTTAAGATGTTTTTTTTCCCCCCAAGTGCAATATTTAGATGTGTGGTCACAAGCATTCTATTATATTATAAAGGCTGTCATGGCTAACTGCAATATTAGTGTATTGTTTTTTTCTCAAGACTTGAGTGTCATTCGCAGTAAAGCCTAGGCAACAAATAACATTTGATTGCTTTCTTTACATTTTTTTGCTATGAGTTAGGTTCACATGAACCACTTTTTATTTTACACACAGAGACTGATCATCTAGATCATATTTTTTGTTGTTTAATTAGTTAAAACCTGCATTTCCCCCAGCAGGAATTGTGTCACCTTTTTGGGCCCTCACCAGTTTGTATCCCTGCTGTAGGCTGTCTCATTATCATAGGTAATCAAGCCTACTACTGTTGTGTCGTCTGCAAACTTGATGATTGAGTTGGAGGCATGCTTGGCCACGCAGTTATGGGTGAACAGGGAGTACAGGAGGGGGCTGAGCACGCACCATTGTGGGGCCCCAGTGTTGAGGATCAGCGGAGTGGAGGGGATGTTTCCTACCTTCACCACCTGGGGGCAGCCCGTCAGGAAGTCCAGGACCCAGTTGCACAGGGCGAGGTTCAGACCCATGGCCTCAAGCTTAATAATAAGCTTGGAGGGTACTATGGTGTTGAATGCTGAGCTATAGTCAATAAACAGCATTCTTACAGATGGCGATTGCATCGTCTGTGGATCTATTGGGGCGGTAAGCGAATTGAAGTAGGTCTAGGGTGGCAGGTAAGGTAGAGGTGATATGATCCTAGAAGGTAAAGTAAAAACCCAAACCAATCCTTGCATCAATACCGGTATTAGGGTAAAATACGGTATATCTGGACAGCACTCCTGGTTTTACAGAAATAAAAGCCAAAACACTAGAGAATTGTACTAGCAGTCTCTCTCCATGCTGCTTACCTCACAAGATCTAGCCCCACCCCCTGTCAACTAGGAGCGCATTTGTTGTTACTTGACCATGAAACACTTTCGTTCAGTCTGCATGGTCAATGCAGCACATGCAACGGTGTTAATAACAACAATGCTGTTTCTACTTTGTTTCTTAATATAAATCCACAAGCGTTCTATAATAACACTTAGTTTGTTTCTTACATCTGCAAATCAAATCAACATTAGCAAACAGCTAGTTTGTCTAGCAAACAGCTAGTTTGTCTTTTCTTAGCAAGTTGTTACTAAATTGTGTTAGCCACTAATGCTAATCGCTACTTAGCTGGATAAGTGTACTGAGTCAGCTATGAAGGTCCCCTAGAAAACACTGACCAACACTTTGGTTCCTACCCTGTAACAATAACTCTGGCATTATAATAATTATTATACTATAATAATCATTCTATTTCCATGATTCCAACAGTTTACCCAAGTGTTTTGATCTAAATCACAAGTCAAATCGCAATAGCATCATAAAAAGAAGGCCTAGATTTCTTGCCAATATCGTGCACCCATAAAGTGTGGAAATGATCTCAAATGAGTGCAGAAAATTCAGAAATTGATGAAAATGCAGAAAAATATTTATGGTTGAAATTTATTTGAGCAGTATAAAACAATCAAAATGGATAAAACTTACAATGTATGTGTTGCCATCCTAGGGTCATGCCCCTACTCATAAGGCAATTTATTATTCCAAAACATAAAATAACATAAAATACCGTCAGAAATTAGAAAAATACTGTGATATGATATTTTGGCCATATCGCCCAGCCCTATAGGAGGCACAGGCAGGTCAAAATAGTCTCCTCTCCCAGTCACAATACCTCATGTGGGGCTGGAATAGACACTGGTGGGGGCTGGCTGGGTGCTGGAGAGTTGAGAGACCGGTCTGTCATCATCGGGGGGCCATAGGAAACAGTGGGGAATGGTGTGAAACATCACTAATATTGTGAGGAAGCAGAGTAATGATCTCTTATTACGTTTGGTTGGATTCTGGTCACATATCAAGTGTAATTAGTAGACTAGGCCTATTGTGTGTTTCTGCCTATTATGTGTTTCTGCCCTGCTTGTCAGGGCTGAGTGTCTATCATTAATAAAAAACAGTGTTTTTTCCTCTTCCTGTCTGACTGCACTGCCAGCAAGGCAGAACCTCCCCTGTTCTACTGCACTGCCAGCCAGCCAGGCAGAACCTCCCGTTTCACTGGACTGCAAGCCCACCAGCCAAACATAACCTCCCCTGTTCCACTGGACTGCCAGCCAGCTAGGCCATACAGAGTGCAGCTTGCATTATTGAAGCCCCAACATGATTGGTGTAACTCCCACAGTTCAAAGTCAGATGCTGAGCACCTCTGATTGTGCTGGTTAAAGGTAGACTCAGCAATGCATGAAGTAAACGGAAATATCGGGTGGAACTAAGACCGTTGGAGCATGAGGCTAACTCCACTGGTTTGGTCCTGTAGCTATCACGTTGTAGAAGCGTGAAGCGCACCCGTGCACATGCGCAGATACTCTGTGTGGCTGTGTGAGAGCAGTGTTGTATCGCGCTCATCTGAATATCTGCGCTGCTGCTCGTGGCAACATCGCTGAGTCGGTTTAATATTATATTATTTTAAAGCCCATCTAGGTACTGATGTGTGCAACTCCCACAGTTCAAAGTCAGTTGCTGAGCATTGCTGACAGTGCCAGTTAATATTATATTATTTCAAAGTCTATCTAAGGACTGATGCTGCAAATTTTGGCAAGCTTAAAGGACCGTTAAAAAAAAAAAAAATGTTTTACCAAATCTCTATTCTTGATGAAAGCACGCATTTGCTTGTGCACTAAAAGGTATTGCTCAAATCTCACAAAACAGAATATAAAATATGGAAATTCCACTATTTCATGTGTAGAACATCTGCATCACTATATTATAGTTTTGCAGTTTTTAAAAGGCCGTTATTTAGTGTTTTTGGAGCTTTGTTCATGTTTTCTGCAAGCCCACATTCTGCCGAATGAGCCTGAGGAGGTCTATCGCTGGTCGGGTATGTTTCTCAGAACCAAGTGAAATCCCATAAAAAGTGTCTGTACACTTCTATAGCATTCCATTTACATTCCAAAGTAGAGATTGTCCTTTAAGCATGATGGTGCAATGCCCTGACTGTTGATAGGCCTAAATCAATGTGTCAGTGTTTGAAACTATAAACTTTATTATTAAATTGCCCCATTTCTGGGACGCAGTCTGGTGGTCCAAAATAGCAAAACTGTTGTATTTTAACACCAATAAACCCATTTGTTTCAAAATGTATCTAGCTAACCAGGCAACTAAAATCAACTTTCTAAACAATATTTTGGTTCGTTTCTAGCTTGTTAGCTAGCTAGCCATTAAGTTAGCTGGCTAGCCATTTCAAATAATGACCATATATATCATATAGCTGGAAATATCTTAACTTTAGCAAATTTGTAATCATTATTACAGGAAAATAAACTCACGACAAGATCATTATTTACAAGTTAAGGGTGAGCTAATTACAGAAAATATCTTACGGTTGTGAGTGTGATTAAATAAAAGCAGGTCATTCTACTGGAGAATTTTAGAACTTGGACACTGTCTCGTTAGCCTAACGTTATATCCTAATTTGACTTTGGTGCAGGTCATGTTGTTTTTCACATTACCGCCTCTGTTAAACACACAATATCAAATAAAATCTGTTTATTTGTCACATGCACAGGATACAGAAGGTGTAAACGGTACTGTGAGATGGTTACTTGCATAGTGGGGTCTTTTGTTTAAACATGTAGTTAGCTAGCTAGCTAAACAATGAACCATAATCCCAACTCATAACGTTACTATCCTGCATGAATCTACAGGTAGCTAAAGCTAACCAACTAGGTTCAATGTTAGCTAGCTAGCTAACATTAGGCTATAACTCGCAATGCAAATGGCTCTGAGATATGAATGATATTATTACACAGATCATACATGTAACATTAGCTAGCAAGCCAGCCAACTAACGTTAGCTAGCATAACAGTACACTTTAACCTGCAATGAAAACAACTTTCTGACAAAATTTGAAATGTATAATATCTAAAAATGTAGCTAGCTAGACTCTCTTACACGTATACATGGATGAACGCTTCTCCCGGTCTGTCACGGATGCCCTTAGTTTGTAAAATGTAATCCGGAGACAGGTGTTTTATACAACAGCTTTTTGTTTGTTCTCTTTTCGACTCCCGCTGCATATTTGCAATTAAACACCTTAATTTTATCCTTCTCCTTAGCTATCATACTCTGCTTCCACTGAACATTTCACTGATTTCAAAACTCTGCCCTCCAGAAAGTGGAGAGCATTAGCAACACATTTGCAGTTCTTTGTGATATCTTTCAGAAATATGAGTTAGAAAGGATTACCTACACATACTGAGCAACTCATGTTATAGACGGAAACGTGTTACATGGCAGACCAATCTGAACTCATCTCTCGGCATGTCCAGTCCATCCGTAATCTCAGCCAATTGTGGCTAGCGGGAAGGTTCCTTGCTTTTTCCGTGGCTAAACCAACTAGGCTCATAATTTAACAATTTTATTTGTATTTACAGATGGCACACAAGTTTGCTATTAAGGCACATGAAAGTTCACATGTTCCAGAAGGCATTTATGCCAAAAAATGCATTCTGTAAGAAAAAAAAAGGATTACGTTCAAATGCCTCTCCTGTGAACAAGTCACATATAGGCCTAACCCCCTAGTGTAGGGGTATTCAAATCTTACCCTATAAGTTCCGGAGCTTGCTGGTTTTCTGTTCTACCTGATAATTAATTAATGACACCCACCTGGTGTCACAGGTCTAAATCAGTCCCTGATTAGAGGGGATTTTCTTTTTTAAGCAGTAGAACTGGCTTCGAGGTCCAGATTTGGATTTGAGGGCCCTAGTGTACCTCACAACAAAAATCTCCTGGAACACGCTTGTGATAAAGTACCATTACCTTTCCTCCAGAGGATGGAAAATATGAATCTCTAGCCTCGTATGACCATCCTGATCTCACGAGCGTACGGTATTCTGTTTTGCTGCACGGATTCTGTTAAATGAAGCAAAACAAGAGTGCAGTGGTCAGGATGGTGGATCAGGCTAACATTTCCTAGCCCAGGTGCAGGAATACTGTCAAATAGGCCTAATCCCAAAGACAATACATAATAATAGATATTCCTGAATCCTGAAATCAAATCAAACACACTGAAATGCTGTGTGTCAAAGCAGCTTGTTCTCTGCAAAGGCACCAAAAGCTGTTGTTCCTGTTGTTCTTTGAATATCAGACAAACATCCATGTTGTTGGTAATTTCGGTGGTACCTATACTAATGGCTGGAGGTGCTGTGATACAAGTCTGGTGGTCTTAAAAAGTCATTTTTATACGCCTCTGGCTCAGTCGCGGTTTCAACTGTCAGTTTATTGGTCCATTAAAGGCCTAACATCTCTTTCCATCTCTCTTAGGGTCTGGACGAGGAGGCCATCATTGACCTTGGGAAGACCAGCTCCACCACCAACACCAACTATGAGACGGAAGACCTGGAGAGTAAGTCTAGTTTAGACTTCTTCCCTGGTCCATACAGCCCTACCAACTTACTGTACCTTTGTGTATGTCTATGCCTGTGTGTTAATTCCTGTGTGCAATGTGTTGGAGAAATGGTGTGCCAGTTGAATTGGCTCAATTCAGTCAATTGCATTGAATTGAAATGGAATTGAACTCAACCCTGGTTCCAGTCAGCCTCTGTGAAAGTACCAGTTTGTGTACCTGGCTTTATTACTGTTGTGTCTAGATGCCTGTTTTTCTGTCTATGTGTAGATGATTCCTGTCCACATTATAGGCCTAGATACGTGCTGTGAATAGAAAGAACAGGTGTTGCTGGTTTTGTTTCTCAGGGGGCCTTGGCAGATTAAAGCCAGCCCCAGCCTGGCTCTCCTCACCTGCAGCTTTCCAGAAGGGTATGTTCATTTGCCAGACAAACATGAGCCCACTGACATATGGCAAACGTAATTGAGCTTAACTGTCGTGTACGCCTTTATTCAAGTCCAGCTGGATACTCTGTGTTGCTGGTTGGACTATCCGGCTATATAAAAAATAAAAAATAAATAATAATTTTCCCAAATTAGCGTCAAGCTTTGGTTTCAATTTCAAAAGGACTTCCAATGGTATGATATGCTATCCTGGTGGGCAAAACTGGATGAAATTATGTCATTGCAACCAGATACTGGGTATAACATAATTTCACAGTTTTGCCTGCTGGGATAGTATCAGCTGTGATATTGTAGTCGTATCACATACAAGTACTGTGCATATGACACGGTGGTGTCTGACACAGTGGTGTCTCCTTATAACCCAAACATTCTCTGCCTATCTGACTTTGATTAGCTGCAAATCTGGCCTATCTGGCCTGTCTAGGTAACAAAGCTAGCATTCTCTCTCTGAGCTGTACATTCCAGGGGATTTCAAACACGACCTGTGATTATCTCTAATGGGTACTGAGAACGCCTACCAATCACCTGCCTAGTTCCCCAGGCAGAAATAGGCTGCATGTTTCATTGGAGCTTGCCGTAAAGTACATGGTATGGTTGACTAAGAGAGTAATAAATGGTCAGTAGACTGTCTATGGTCATACAAAACAGTATGATGAGTAACTTTTTATTAGAGGTCAATGTGTATGTCATGAAATGAATGACTACTTTAAATTTATGTAGGAAAATCAAAATAAACAAAAACTGAGATACAAGGTTTTTCCAGGAAGCGGGCGATATTTGAGTTATAATTATTTTAGAAACAGAGCTGGCAGCGAGCCAGTTGTTATTGAAACCAATCCTCTGTGGTCCTTCTCCTGGGAACGAGGCAGAGACAGGAGAGGGTTTTAAAGGAAGTGTCATTGCGGCTCACGTCTGGAGAATGCAGCTAGCAAATAACATCATTACCACATGTACTGTATTCCCCAGGCCTGTGTCTGTCCTCTCTCTCTCTGTGTAGTTTGCCATTCTCTGTCTCTCTCTCGCTCTCTATCCATTATCCCTCTCCTTTCCCCTGTTTTGTTTCTTGTATTTTTGCCTCTCTTTATTCCTCTCAAACACTATATCCCTCTCTCTATCGCCCTTCTCTTTTTCTTTGTATATCCATCTGTTAGACTCATGTCTTTCTCTTAACTTTTCCTTTTCCTTCTCCCCTTCTCTTATGTCTTGTTTTCATCAGCTCTCCCAGAGTATCTCTCAAATCAAAGTAGAATGACTTATCCTCCCAAAACGTCTATTGGCACAGAAAACTAGGACATTTGCATTTCAGAGCAAGAATCCAACAAACTGTGAAAATAAACAAATATGAAGAAAGTGATGGTATTTTTTCCAGTCTAAGTAGGTTATTCACAGGAAATGGAGCCTGGTAATCTGTAAATCTCTCTCTGGTTTGGTGTGGTGTGTCTCAGGCCACAGGGCGGTCTATGTCGGGGTCCATGTGCCACTGGGCCGGGAGAGCAAACGCAGGCACCACCGCAGAGGCCACAAACACCACCGCAAGAGGCGGGAGCGGGAGGAGGACCGCGAGGAGGAGGACCCCACTTATGGTAACTAACTTCTACCTTTAAGTCCAGTTAAAAGCATCAGCTGACTGTTAGAAATGTTAGTAGAAGTGCTGACTAAAGGAATAGTAAACTTCAGACACTTTATAGGCTGACAGAAATTGCTGACAACAATTTAATAGGTTAACAATTTTCATCCATTAAATTGTTAGGAGCATATATAGAGTGTGCGACTTTCTTTCTTTGTTTTTACGCAACAAACTTCTACCTTCCTTGATGCTCTTTATGCATCTCCTCATGCAATTGAATAAATGTGTGGTGGAACATATGGCTAAATAGACTTAAATCTATGTTGTTACCCTACATACAAGTAGGCTATCATGGGGTAATTTGGATAAAGAGTCAGGGCTTTTAGTGTGGCGCTAATGTACCGGTAGACATAATCATAATGTATTGGAATCGTGTCAACGCAAACCTCTCACCACAAATTCAGCTGTTGCATTAAACATTTTCCCCCAAATGATTTGTAACAATTTACTTATTTATTGACATTTCTTAATTTTCACAAGCATCCCCCCCAAAAAATGACAACTAAGATAATGCCCCTTTTATCCCCCCTTCCCACACAGAACATCACTCCCCCCAATACATACACAGAACAACATGCTACTTGAGAGTGCAGCATACAGATCCCTACCCTGCCCATCCCATCCCACAAACACCCCCTCCACCCAGTATTGGCCTCAATTATGTACAAAATAACAAGACAGAGTGTCCTCAAAATCAAATAATAGCAAATAAATGAGTCAACACAAATACAATATACACTCACCGGCCAGTTTATTATGTACACCCGTCTAGTACTGGGTCGGACCCACCTTTGCCTACAAAACAGTCTGATACAAGGTGTCGGAAATGTTTGTTGCTTGGTATCAAGGGGCTTAAAGTGTGCCAGGAAAACCTTCCCCACACCAGTACACCACCGCCACCAGCCTGTACTGTTGAGACCAGGCAGGATGGGTCCATGAACTTATGTTGTTTACGCCAAATTAGGACTCTGCCATCAGCATGACGCAACAGCATTCGTCGGACCAGGCAATGTTTTTCCACTCCTCAATTGTACATTGTTGGTGATCGTGTGCCCACTGCAGACACTTTTTAGCTGATGGGAGTGGAATCCGGTGTGGTCCTCTGCTGCAATAGCCCATCCAGATCGACGAGTTGTGCGTTCCGAGTTGAAGTGTTATTTTTATACAGTCGTGGCCAAAAGTGTTGAGAATGACACAAATATTAATTTCCACAAACTTTGCTGCTTCAGTGTCTTTAGATATTTTTGTCAGATGTTACTATGGAATACTGAAGTATAATTACAAGCATTACAAGTGTCAAAGGCTTTTATTGACAATTACATGAAGTTGATGCAAAGAGTCAATATTTGCAGTGTTGACCCTTCTTTTTCAAGACCTCTCCAATCCGCCCTGGCATGCTGTCAATTATCTTCTGGGCCACATCCTGACTGATGGCAGCCCATTCTTGCATAATCAATGCTTGGAGTTTGTCAGAATTTGTGGGTTTTTGTTTGTCCACCTGCCTTTTGAAGATTGACCACAAGTTCTCAATGGGATTAAGGTCTGGGGAGTTTCCTGGCCATGGACCCAAAATATCAATGTTTTGTTCCCCGAGCCACTTAGTTATCACTTTTGCCTTATGGCAAGGTGCTCCATCATGCTGGAAAAGGCATTGTTCATCACCAAACTGTTCCTGGATGGTTGGGAGAAGTTGCTCTCAGAGGATGTGTTGGTACCATTCTTTATTCATGGCTGTGTTCTTAGGCAAATTGTGATTGAGCCCACTCCCTTGGCTGAGAAGCAACCCCACACATGAATGGTCTCAGGATGCTTTACTGTTGGCATGACACAGACTGATGGTAGCGCTCACCTTGTCTCCGGACACGCTTTTTTCCGGATGCCCCAAACAATTGGAAAGGGGAAAAATGACTTTACCCTAGTCCTCAGCAGTCCAATCCCTGTACCTTTTGCAGAATATCTGTAACGGCTGTTGAAGCAATGAGACCAAGGTGCAGCGGAGGATGTGTTCATCATAAGGAATTTTAATAAATGAATGAACACTACAAACGAAACACACGAAAAGAAAACGACAGCCAAACAGTCCTGTCAGGATTTAACACTAAACATAAAACATTCACCCACAAACCCCAAAGGAAAAACAGGCTGCCTATGCATGACTCTCAATCAGCAACAACGATCTACAGCTGTTCCTGATTGAGAGCCATACACGGCCAAAACAAATTAAACCACCAACATAGAAAATGAACATAGAACGCCCACCCATGTCACACCCTGGCCTAACCAAAAACAGAGGAAAAAACCCTCTCTATGGCCAGGGCGTTACAATATCAGTCTGTCCCTGATGTTTTTCCTGGAGAGAAGTGGCTTCTTTGCTGCCCTTCTTGACACCAGGCCATCCTCCAAAAGTCTTCTTCTCACTGTGCGTGCAGATGCACTCACACCTGCCTGCTGCCATTCTTGAGCAAGCTCTGTACTGGTGGTGCCCCGATCCCGCAGCTGAATCAACTTTAGGAGACGGTCCTGGCACTTGCTTGACTTTCTTGGGCGCCCTGAAGCCTTCTTCACAACAATTGAACCGCTCTCCTTGAAGTTCTTGATGATCCAATAAATGGTTGATTTAGGTGCAATCTTACTAGCAGCAATATCCTTGTCTGTGAAGCCCTTTTTCTGCAAAGCAATGATGACGGCACGTGTTTCCTTGCAGGTAAACATGGTTGACAGAGGAAGAACAAGCACCACCCTCCTTTTGAATCTTCCAGTCTGTTATTCGAACTCAATCAGCATGACAGAGTGATCTCCAGCCTTGTCCTCGTCAACACTCACACCTGTGTTAACGAGAGAATCACTGACATGATGTCAGCTGGTCCTTTTGTGGCAGGGCTGAAATGCAGTGGAAATGTTTTTTTGGGATTCAGTTCATTTGCAAAGAGGGACTTTGCAATTAATTGCAATTCATCTGATCACTCTTCATAACATTCTGGAGTATTGCAAATTGCCATCATACAAACTGAGGCAGCAGACTTTGTAAAAATGTATATTTGTGTCATTCTCAAAACTTTTGGCCACGACTGTACACTGGATTCGGAAAAGTATTCAGAACCCTTGACTTTTTCCACATTTTGTTACATTACACCCTTATTCTGAAATGGATTCAATCATTTTTTCCCTCATCAATCTACACACAATACCCCATAATGACCAAACAATAACAGGTTTTTAGAAATGTTTGCAAATGCATTAAAAAACTAAACGGAAATATCATCTTTACAAGTATTCAGACCCTTTACTCAGCACTTTGTTAATAAGCACCTTTGTCAGTGATTACAGCCTCGAATCTTGGGGAGCGTTGCTGCACAGCTATTTTCTGGTCTCTCCAGAGATGTTCGATCGGGTTCAAGTCCTGGCTTTGGCTGAGCCACTCAAAGACATTCAGAGACTTGTCCCGAAGCCACTCCAGCGTAGTCTTGGATGTGTGCTTAGGGTCATTGTCCTGTTGGAAGGTGAACCGTCGCCCCAGTCTGAGGTCCTTAGCACTCTGGAGCAGGTTTTCATCAAGGATCTCTTTGTACTTTGCTCTGTTAATCTTTCCCTCGATACTGACTCGTCTCCCAGTCCCTGCTTCTGGAAAACATCCCCACAGCATGATACTGCCAACCCCATGCTTCACCGTGGAGGATGGTGCCAGGTTTCCTCCAGATATGACGCTTGGCATTCAGGTCAAAGAGTTCAATCTTGGTTTCATCAGACCAGAGAATCTTGTTTCTCATGGTCTGAGAGGCCTGTAGGTGCCTTTTGGCAAACTTCAAGCAAGCTGTCATGTGCCTTTTACTGAGGTGTGGCTTCCATCTGGCCACTCTACCTTAAAGGCCTGATTTGGTGGTGCTGCAGATATGGTTGTCCTTCTGGAAGGTTCTTCCATCTCCACAGAGGAACTCTGGAGTTCTGTTGGAATGACCTTCGGGTTCTTGGTAACCTCCCTGACCAAGGCCCTTCTCCCCCCCCTGATTGCTCAGTTTGGGCGGACAGCCAGCTCTAAGAAGAGTCTTGGTGGTTCCAAACTTCTTCCATTTAAGAATGATGGAGGCCATTGTGTTTTTGGGGACCTTCAATGCTGCAGACATTTTTTGGTACCCAACAAACCTGCCAAGAGAGGGCCGCCCACCAAAACTCACGGACCAGGCAAGGACGGCATTAATCAGAGAAGCAACAAAGAGACCAAAGATAACCCTGAAGGAGCTGCAAAGCTCCACAGCGGAGATTAGAGTATCTGTCCATAGGACTACTTTAAGCCGTACACTCCACAGAGCTGTGCTTTCCAGAAGAGTGTCCAGAAAAAAGCCATTGCTTCAAGAAAAAAATAAGCAAACACGTTTGGTGTTCGCCAATAGGCATGTGGGAGACTCCCCAAACAAATGGAAGAAGGTACTCTGGTTAGATAAGACTAAAATTGAGCTTTTTGGCCATCAAGGAAAACGTTATGTCTGGCACAAACCCAACACCTCTCATCACCCGAGAACACCAGTGAAGCAGGGTGGTGGCAGCATCATTCTGTGGGTATGTTTTTCATTGGCAGGGACTGGGAAACTGGTCATAATTTAAGGAATGATGGATGGGAAATTCTTGAAGGAAACCTGTTTCAGCCTTCTAGAGATTTGAGACTGGGACGGAGGTTCACCTTCCAGCAGGACAATGACCCTAAGCATACTGCTAAAGCAACACTCAAGTAGTTTAAGGGGAAACATTTAAATGTCTTGAAATGGCCTAGTCAAAGCCCAGACCTCAATCTAATTGAGAATCTGTGGTATGACTTAAAGATTTCTGTATACCAGCGAAACCCATCCAACTTGAAGGAGCTGGAGTTTTGCCTTGAAGAATGGGCAAAAATTCCAGTGGCTAGATGGGCCAAGCTTATGGAGACATACCCCAAGAGACTTGAAACTGTAATTGCTGCAAAAGGTGGCTCTACAAAGTATTGACTTTTGGGGGTGAAGTTTTCTGCTCAAATTGTCTGTTTTTTGTCTTATTTCTTGTTTGTTTCACAAGAAAAAATATTTTGTATCTTCAAAGTGGTAGGCATGTTGTGTAAATCAGATGATACAAACCCCCCCAAAAATCTATTTTAATTCCAGGTTACAAGGCAACAAAATAGGAAAAATGCCAAGGGGGGTGAATACATTCACAAGCCACTGTACTGGACAGGTGTGTACCTTTCCAAATCATGTCCAATCAATTGCATTTACTACAGGTGAACTCTAATCAAGTTGTAGAAACATCTCAAGGATGATCAATGGTAACAGGATGCACCTGAGCTCAATTTCGAGTGTCATTGCAAAGGGTCTGAATACGCATGTAAATAAGGTATTTCAGTTTTTTATTTTTAATACATTTGCAAACATTTCTAAAAACCTGTTTTTACTTTGTCATTATCGGGTATTTTTTGTAGATTGATGTGTCACGTCCTGGCCAGTATAAGGGTTAATTGTTATTGTAGTTTGGTCAGGACGTGGCAGAGGGTATTTGTTTTATGTGGTTCGGGGTGGTGTTTTTCTAGAAGGGCATTTGATTTATGTATTCCGGGGTTTTTGGGCACTGTTTGATATTCATGTAATTCTATGTTTAGTCTAGTGAGTCTGGTTCTTTGTTTAGGTAATTGGGGTGGAGACTCTCAATTGAAGGCAGGTGTGGTCTATTTGCCTTTGATTGAGAGTCCCATATATTAGGGTGTGTTTGTATGTTGTGGGAGATTGTTCTGTGTTTAGCCGTGTGCCTTGCCAGACTGTTATTTTGTCGTAGTGTTTCAGTGTACGTGTTTGTTGTTTTCAGTTTTCCTTCTTTATTTAATAAAGAGGATGAGTACACTTATTTCTGCTGCATTTTGGTCCTCCTTTCCCAACGACAACCGTGACATGATGAGATTTTTTATTTATTTAATCAATTTCAGAGTAAGGCTGTAACGTAACAAAAAGTGGTAGAATTCAAAGGGTCTGAATACTTTACAAATGCACTGTACACTACATAACCAAAAATATGTGGACACCTGCTCGTCGAACATCTCATTCCAAAATCATAGGCTTAATATCAATTTGTTCCCCCCTTTGCTGCTATAACAGCCTCCACTCCTCTGGGAAGGCTAGTTGGAATATTGCTGCAGGGAATTTCTTCCATTTAGCCACAAGAGCATTAGGGACGTCGGGCACTGATGTAGGGTGATTAGGCCTGGCTCGCAGTCGGCGTTCCAACTCATCCTTAAGGTGTTCGATGGGGTTGAGGTCAGGGCTCTGTGCAGGCCAGTCAAGTTTTTCCACACCGATCTCGACAAACCATTTCTGTGTGGACCTCGCTTTATGCACGGGGGCATTGTCATGCTGAGGAAAGGGCCTTCCCCAAACTGTTGCCACAAAGTTGGAAACACATAATCGTCTAGAATGTTAATTTATGCTGTAGCGTTAAGATTTCCCATCACTGGAACTAAGGGAACTAGACCTAACCATGAAAAACAGACCCATTCTATTTTTCCTCCTCCACCATACTTTACAGTTGGTACTATGCATTCAGGCAGGTAGCGTTTTCCTGGCATCTGCCAAACCCAGATTTGTCCGTCAGACTGCCAGCTGGTGAAGCGTGATTCATCACTCCAAAGAACGTGTTTCCATTGCTCCAGCTTCAAATGGCGGCAGGCTTTACACCACTCCAGCCGACGCTTGGCATTGCACATGGTGATCTTAGGCTTGTGTGAGGCTGCTCGGCCATGGAAACTGATTTCATGAAGCTCCCAACGAAGTTCTTGTGCTGACGTTGCTTCCAGAGGCAGTTTGGAACCGAGGACAGACGATTTTTACGCACTGCGCACTTCAGCACTCGCCGGTCCTATTCTGTGAGCTTGTGTGGCCTACCACTTCGCAGCTGAGTCGTTGTTGTTCCTAGATGTTGCCACTTCACAATAACAGCACTTACAGTTGACCAGGGCAGCTCTAGCAGGGCAGAAATGTGAT
The DNA here is from genome assembly GCF_901001165.1 of Salmo trutta. Taxonomy (NCBI): domain Eukaryota; kingdom Metazoa; phylum Chordata; class Actinopteri; order Salmoniformes; family Salmonidae; genus Salmo; species Salmo trutta. The sequence continues at coordinate 1,968,441 of NC_042990.1, read as the reverse complement.
GAACTGACTTGTTGGAAAGGTCGCACCCTATGACCGTGCCACGTTGAAAGTCACTGAGCTCAGTACTACTGCCAATATTTGTCTATGGGGATTGCATGGCTGTGTGCTCGATTTGATACACTTGTCAGCAACGGGTGTGACTGGAATAGCTGAATCCCCTAATTTGAAGGGGTGTCTACATACTTTGTATATATAGTGTATATGGACACAATCCAGTTGTTCGTTCTATATGTTCCGTTCTTATCCCTTGCTTGCTAGCTAGCCAACTAGCTACGGCTAACACAGTCACAACCTCGACAGCCAGAATAACAGCAAAGTAGCTGCATTTGCGTTTGTTTAAGCTGTTTTCTAAATCAAATATCAAATCAAAGTTTATTTGTCACGTGCGCTGAATACAACAGGTGTAGACCTTACAGTGAAATGCTTACTTACAGGCTCTAACCAATAGTGCAAAAAAGGTATTAGGTGAACAATAGGTAGGTAAAGAAAAAAAACAACAGTAAAAAAGACAGGCTATATACAGTAGCGAGGCTATAAAAGTAGTGAGGCTACATACAGACACCGGTTAGTCAGGCTGATTGAGGTAGTATGTACCTGTAGATATGGTTAAAGTGACTATGAATATATGATGAACAGAGAGTAGCAGTAGCGTAAAAGAGGGGTTGGCGGGTGGGACACAATGCAGATAGCCTGGTTAGCCAATGTGCGGGAGCACTGGTTGGTCGGGCCAATTGAGGTAGTATGTACATAAATGTATAGTTAAAGTGACTATGCATATATGATAAACAGAGAGTAGCAGCAGTGTAAAAAGAGGGGTGGGGGCACACAATGCAAATAGTCCGGGTAGCCATTTGATTAACAGTTCAGGAGTCTTATGGCTTGGGGGTAAAAACTGTTGAGAAGCCTTTTTGTCCTAGACTTGGCACTCCGGTACCGCTTGCCATGCCGTAGTAGAGAGAACAGTCTATGACTGGGGTGGCTGGGGTCTTTGACAATCTTTAGGGCCTTCCTCTGACACCGCCTGGTGTAGAGGTCTTGGATGGCAGGCAGCTTAGCCCCAGTGATGTACTGGGCCGTACGCACTACCCTCTGAAGTGCCTTGCGGTCAGAGGCCGAGCAGTTGCCGTACCAGGCAGTGATGCAACCAGTCAGGATGCTCTCGATGTTGCAGCTGTAGAACCTTTTGAGGATCTCAGGACCCATGCCAAATCTTTTTTGTTTCCTGAGGGGGAATAGGCTTTGTCGTGCCGTCTTCACGACTGTCTTGGTGTGTTTGGACCATTCTAGTTTGTTGGTGATGTGGACACCAAGGAACTTGAAGATCTCAACCTGCTCCACTACAGCGCCATCGATGAGAATGGGGGCGAGCTCGGTCCTCCTTTTCCTGTAGTCCACAATAATCTCCTTAGTCTTGGTTACGTTGAGGGATAGGTTGTTATTCTGGCACCACCCGCCCAGGTCTCTGACTTCCTCCCTATAGGCTGTCTTGTTGTTGTCGGTGATCAGGCCTACCACTGTTGTGTCGTCTGCAAACTTAATGATGGTGTTGAAGTCGTGATTGCCATGCAGTCGTGGGTGAACAGGGAGTACAGGAGGGGACTGAGCACGCACCCCTGGGGAGCTCCAGTGTTGAGGATCAGCGTGGCAGATGTGTTGCTACCTACCCTCACCACCTGGGGGCGGCCTGTCAGGAAGTCCAGGATCAAGTTGCAGAGGGAGGTGTTTAGTCCCAGGATCCTTAGCTTAGTGATGAGCTTTGAGGGTACTATGGTGTTGAACGCTGAGCTATAGTCAATGAATAGCATTCTCACGTAATTGTTCATTTTGTCCAGGTGGGAAAGGGCAGTGTGGAGTGCAATAGAGATTGCATCATCTGTGGATCTATTTGGGCAGTATTCAAATTGGAGTGGGTCTAGGGTTTCTGGGATAATGGTGTTGATGTGAGCCATTACCAACCTTTCAAAGCACTTCATGGCTACAGACGTGAGTGCAACGGGTCTGTAGTCATTTAGGTAGGTTGCCTTTGTGTTCTTGGGCACAGGGACTATGGTGGTCTGCTTGAAACATGTTGGTATTACAGACTCGGTCAGGGACATGTTGAAAATGTCAGTGAAGACACCTGCCAGTTGGTCAGTACATGCCCGGAGCACACGTCCTGGTAATCCATCTGGCCCCGCAGCCTTGTGTATGTTGACCTGTTTTAAGGTCTTACTCACGTCGGCTACGGAGAGCATGATCACACAGTCACCTGGAACAGCTGATGCTCTCAGTGTTGCTTGCCTCGAAGCGAGCATAAAAGTGATTTAGCTCGGCTGGTAGGCTCGTGTCACTGGGCAGCTCGCAGCTGTGCTTCCCTTTGTAGTCCGTAATAGTTTGTAAGCCCTGCCACATAAGACGAGCGTCGGAGCCGGTGTAGTATGATTCAATCTTAGCCCTGTATTGACGCTTTGCCTTTTTGATGGTTCGTCACAGGGCATAGCAGGATTTCTTGTAAGCTTCCGGGTTAGAGTCCCGCACCTTGAAAGTGGCAGCTCTACCCTTTAGCTCAGTGCAAATGTTGCCTGTAATCCATGGCTTCTGGTTGGGGTATGAACGTACAGTCACTGTGGGGACGACGTCCTCGATGCACTTATTGATAAAGCCAGTGACTGATGTGGTGTACTCTTCAATGCCATCGGAAGAATCCCGGAACATGTTCTGGTCTGTGATAGCAAAACAGTCCTGTAGTTTAGCATCTGCTTCACCTGAACACTTTTTTTATAGACCAAGTCACTGGTGCTTCCTGCTTTAATTTTTGCTTGTAAGCAGGATTCAGGAGGATAGAGTTGTGGTCTGATTTACCAAATGGAGTGCGAGGGAGAGCTTTGTACGCGTCTCTGTGTGTGGAGTAAAGGTGATCTAGAATTTTTTTCCCTCTGGTTGCACATTTAACATGATGGAAATTTGGTAGAACTGATTTAAGTTTCCCTGCATTAAAGTCTCCGGCCACTAGGAGCGGCGCCTCTGGGTGAGTGGTTTCCTGTTTGCTTATTTCCTTATACAGCTGACTGAGTGTGGTCTTAGTGCCAGCATCTGTCTGTGGTGGTAAATAAACAGCCACAAAAGTATAGCTGAAAACTCTAGGCAATAGTGTGGCCTGCAATTTATCACAATATACTCTACTTCAGGCGAGCAAAATCTAGAGACTTCCTTAGATTTTGTGCAACAGCTGTTGTTTACAAATATTCACAGACCGCCCCCCCTCGTCTTACCGGAGTGTGCTGTTCTATCTTGCTGGTGCAGCGTGTATCCCGCTAGCTGAATATCCATGTCGTCATTCAGCCACGATTCCGTGAAACATAGGATATTACAGTTTTTGATGTCCCATTGGTAGGATATTCGTGATCGTACCTCGTCTAGTTTATTGTCCAATGATTGGACGTCGGGGAGTAGTATTGACGGTAACGGCAGCTTTCCCACTCGCCTTTTTTGTCATAAGTAGTTTGTTGCAAGCAAACCTGTCAACATGACAACCGAATTCAAAAATATCAGTTGCTGAAACCAGCTGGTCAAACCAGAAACAAGGGAGCAATTCTGACGTTATTGTTTTGCTGATTCACTCAGACTTGAGTTCTGGCTCTGTTCTTTCACATTTACCTTTTTCTACTCCCACCACACCACATTTAATTGTTCCACTCTTTGCAATGCAGAGGAATTCACAGCACTCCATTCAGAAGCTAAGCTTTGGCTCCCGTTCTTCCCACACTCTCCTGTCATCTCTCCCTGCCTCCCCCATCTAGACACACCCTCCCAGCGGGTGCAGTTCATCCTGGGTACAGAGGATGATGATGTGGAGCACGTCCCCCATGACCTGTTCACCGAGTTGGACGAGCTGTCTTTCAGGGACGGGAGCGCCACTGAGTGGAAGGAGACCGCCAGGTAGGTCACAGCCCAGCCCAGGTTCCATACTCCAGGGTCCATGTGGCTTTTGAGAGGCCATGTTATTATGTCATTCTTTGTTCGTTCAGTTCTAGATTCAACAGCACTTTATTGGTGCCGTAGGTTTTCCCTGAAACGTTGATGACTTTAACTAATTTTGAAGTAGTCTCCTAGACTGTGGTAAAAGATTCAGGGAAACTAACTTTTTAAAAGCCAAAACTGTACTGCTGCTAGACTGTTGGGGAATGGTTACGTGTCTTGTGTGATTAATGGGTAAGATTGACAGAGCTCTACTGCCTACAGGTCTGACTGTGAGTCTATCTTAGTCATCCTCCATAGCCATGGCACCATCACCATCCCAGACATTGTCAGCTCACGGGCTCAGACACAAATACACAGCAATTTACCGATCTTAAAAAACGAGTTAAAAGCCTAAAAAACGGAATCAAAGGTTTTCCATTACTTCTCAAAAGTGAACACCTCAAGGCAAGGCAAATTGTCTGTCTTCTGCTCCAGTTGTTCTTAGACAGCGTTTGGGAAATGGAAGTATGAGTATTGAAGCCATATTCGTGTGTGTGTGTGTTGTGTTGTGTAGGTGGTTGAAGTTTGAGGAGGACGTGGAAGATGGAGGGGAGCGTTGGAGCAAGCCCTACGTGGCCACCCTGTCTCTACACAGCCTGTTTGAGCTGAGGAGCTGTATCCTCAACGGCACCGTCATGCTGGACATGAGGGCCACCTGTATCGAGGAGATTGCAGGTACAGAAGACGTTTGTGTGTACACATTTGCATGCTATAGGATTAGCTAGATTTGTGTGTGCACCAGAGGTAAACAATGATAAACAATGATAAAAAGTTGGTTGAATAAGGTGAAATTGAATTGATCTTTTTGTGTGTGTGTATGCAAGCTCATTTTCAAGTGTGTGTGTACCAGTGGTGTAAACGTCTAAATTAACAACAATACAACGCAATCCAATGCGCCCGTGTCTGTGTGTGTGTTCACATGTGTGTCTAGACATGTTGATTGACAGCATGGTGGCGTCTGGCCAGCTGAAGGAGGAGCTGCGTCAGAAGGTGCGTGAGGCCATGTTGAAGAGACACCACCACCAGAACGAGAGGAAGCTCAGCAACCGCATCCCGCTGGTGCGATCAATCGCAGACATAGGCAAGAAACATTCAGACCCGTTCTTGCTTGAGAGAAATGGTGAGATCCCCTGCGCCACGCACACTCCATTTCTTTTTCCTCATCCTCGAAGGGGGTTGAAATAATCTTTGTAATCCTTGGTATTCCAAAAAAGGGAAGCTGACAGCATCTCGTACATGTGACCACAACAATCATGCATGTGATGTTTGCTATTTAGCAGACGCTTTTATTAAGTGACTGACAGTACAGTGAGTGCATACATTTTAGTATGTGTGGCCCCAGTGGGATTCCAACCCACATCCCTGGCGTTGCTAGCGCCGTAGTCTTACCAACTGAGCCACACAAGACCAAATCCACCATGGCTGTTCAGGAGGTGTCAAATTAGTGATGTGAGTAGATGCTACAATGAGGACAAAAGCCTCATAGAAACAACTACTACGCCCCACTGTGAAAGAGAAATCTGGGTGCGGATGGTGCGAGCATGTGTGGCTGGTCTGTCTCAGGGTTTTGCTTCTGAGAATTAACAATGGCTTCTACTCCATGTTGGAATGGTTGGGGTAATGCTCTTCTTGCAGTTCGATGTGTTTCGTTTATTGAGCATGACCTCAGGTTGTGGTGGGTACTCAGAGGATGGTGTGTGTGACTGTTTATGTGAATGAAATAATTAGCTCATGCTACAGTTCTAATGCTCTCTGGTCTCTGTCCTACTGTCACATTTTGTTTTATTGAATGCATTAAATGCAATGTTGCCTGGGTATAAAATATGTGTGACATGTCATATATTGCATAGCTTGCTTGTATGTATACCAAACAAGTGGACCGATATGAAATATGACTTGTTTATTTGTGGTTCTGTGTTTGTATGTATACCTCTTCTCTTGCCTGCAAGCATCTCTTAACCCAAATGCTCTCCCTTAGTACAATATATGTCACTGTGTGATTGGTGAGTGGACAAGCTTATTGTTCTGTGTGGACACCTCACCTCGCTCACCTTTCCCCTGCAAGAACCTCTCGACACCTCTGTCTCTCTCTAACCACACTCCTCCCAAGCTCCCCCCACCTTCCTTCTGCCCCCAGATGATGCACCCCTTAAACCAACTCTCTGATGAAATCCTCCCTCATATGTTTCTCCTTTTACCATCCTTATTCTTTTTCCTCCCTTTCTTCTCTCCCTCCTCTCCCTTCTTTGTTGTTGTGTCTTCCCGCCACTCCAGGGGAGGGCCTCTCCGCCTCCCGCCACTCCCTGAAGCCGGGGGCCTCCGTCTCCAACCTGTCCCAGAGGCGAGAGTCCCGGGTCTCCATCCTCCTCAACCTCCTCCTGCCAAACTCCTCCTCCACCTCCGCCGGGGGGCACTCAACTGGACCCTCGCCCCTCACCACCCCCCAGAACACGCCCCCTACTCCCCGCCGCTCCCCAAACCCTCACCGCGCTTCTGGCCCCGTCCCGGTCCGCCAGGCCATCCCGGAGGTGGTGGTGTCACCGCCTGAGGACGACGAGTCGCCACCCACCGCCATTACGATGGATGAGGAGGCGTATTCCGCTCGGCAACCGTCGCTGCAGACTAAAGGGCTCCAGCAGCTGCCCTTAGAAGGCAAATATCTGTGTAGCCTGCCAGTGTGAGTCACGGCTTGAACAGAGAACACTAGCACCAGCATGCTGGCTGTGCCCTCCTTCTCTACCCTACCATAAATCTATTATCAACCCCCAGCAATGTTCACTTTTTATACCCCTCTATTGACTCAACAAGACCTCACACAGCTCTCTCTCTCTCTCCACCTCACTCAGTTTTCCTCTACCTCATTCCATTCTTGCATACCTCTGTTTCTCTATCAAACATCTTTCTGCACTCTCCCTTTCTCTCATATCTCGCTCCATTCCTAGACTATTTATTGTTCACATTCCTTTCTCTCTATCTCCACCTTTCTTCATCCAGCCCTTCCACACTACCCTCACCTTGCTTGGCTTGGTCTCTCCACTTCTCTTTGCTCAGTGTGTGTGCATGGCTCTTCTCGAGAATGGAAAATGGGTTTTATCATTTACCATACCATAGTTCTGCAGTGTCCGACATTAACGATGGCCCGCCAGTAAAAACGTGTGCTGGGCCAGTAACTTCTCAGTGCATTTTGGCATTCCAGTTCGACATTTACCTGCTGTGTAATCTCCCATGGACAGATCTACGCAAACATAACTGGTACCGTAGAATCTCTTGGGAAGGAATGGGATGCGTGGGATAGAGAGCAGCAGTAGTTCTGTTGTTTTTTTAGTATTTTTTTGTAACTAGTTATTTGGACTTATCACGATTTCGCAGGTGTATGTATCTTTCGAATTTCGGGAATGGGAGGGGATCTTCGGCCCCATAACTTGCAAAGAGAGAGGGTTCTGCTCCTCGTTCTGGTTCCGCTCCTCGTTCTAGCATCTCTTCATCTCTTCTCTCAACACGTATGGACCCAGAATCGAGCAGCTGACTACATGAAACTTTCATTTGGGGTTAACCAAGATTATCTGCTCTGTCGCTGTCTTGAAAACCATTTGAAGACTACACATGGAAAAGTCATGCTATTTGTATTTGAGCAATATGATTGGCCATTCATTCAACCACGCTCCTCGCGAGTCACAACTTCTCGAGCAGTACATATTGTAAGTTGATGCGTTCACACGGCACACGTGAGCTGTCCAGAATAGAATGAAGCGCTCACCAATCCATTTCCTTTGGGAAAATTGATTCATAAAAGTAAACCTTTAATAGTGAATATATAGTACTAGCAATATGCTGGCTACTGTTGATAAAAAGACACCTGGAATTCATCTTGGCTAGCCTTGTCATAATGGTAGCCATGTTGAATAGACCAAATCGCAGGCGGAATGTGGATACTCATCTTTTTAATATTTTAGAGCAAAGTATACACAGAAAACAATAAACACGAACGACTCCAGACAGGCTAACAAGCTACTTACAAAATCATAGCAGTGTTAACACAACCACCCAAAAACCCAAGTATAAATATATGACTCCCAATCAGGAACAACGATAACCAGCTGTCCCTGGTCGGGAGCCACACAGACCAACATAGAAACACAACACCCAGAACAAACATACACAGACATCTGCTGCCACGTCCTGACCAAAATACTACACAACTACACCCTCTGCTGGTCAGGACGTGACAAGCCTACTTGATTAGAAGATTATTATCTTCTCTTTTGAAAGGCAGTTGTCGTAATGGGGAAGCATCCTATTCTTAGATCTTCTCAAAATAACATACTTTAGAAACAAAAGTGAATGCAATTAATACAATGCAATTCTAAATAATGATATTGCTAGATTCTATTCTACAGCTTTTTAATACATACCATAATAACCAAATGTAGCCTATTACTAGCCAAACATAGAGAGAAAGCATGCCAACCTATAGGCCCTGTATGACCCCAATGCATTTTAACTACACCATTTTGGGCCAGTGAGAAAAAAAGTTCACGTTTCACTCTGGTTCTGTGATTATTTCTTTGTCCACTTTTTCATTGCAAACCTTTTTTCATTCATTCAGTCCTAAAATGAAAATCCGAAGGCATTTAATCGACTGCAAGTTTTCCATCCCTTGAGGCCTGTTTAGTCTAGACAGTGTAAGAGATGAGTCGACAGGTCTCATATTATGGCTTATTTTTCCAGTTACTGTCACTTCTCTCCATGACTGTTCCATTGTGAATATACTGTATGACCAGGACAGACTTAAACAACTTCAAATATCTTGTATTTTTCCAGAGCAGCATCGTTTGGCGTCTCCTCCATAATTCCTGAGTATAAACATACACGTCTCAGACGTTCTCCTCCTAAAGAGTCTAGCAAGGGACTCCTGCAGTACATGTGCAAACAGCATGCTAAATATAAAACCATAGAGAGGGGTTGGGATGGGAGGGTTTTAACGTTGGCACATAACTTTCTTAGTCCCAGTGACATCCACAGTGACTTTTTGTTCTTCCCGGACCTGGATAGTATTTAGCCCCTGTATTTATAGCAGTGTGTGTAGAAGAGAGCTGAACTGGAAGGTTGGGTCATGAGAATTAGAGACTTCTAGTTCGGAGGGAAACATGATTTAAGGTGGGCAACTCGTTGTCTTATTATAGGTACTAGTGTGGTTCTGTAATCTTCCATTACTTCTGTCTAGGAGACAACGTTTGCCAAGAAACTATATACTGTACTTGACCACGTTGTGAGTATCGCTCGAGTGAAGTTTGAATCCCATGTTTGACAACAGTTGCCAAGAAACCAAATACTAGACACTTACTTCACCTCGTTCTGAGTATCGTTCATTTGAGTTTGAATCCCATTCTTGCGTAGACAGGAAGTGTAAGATGATTTGTAGGAACTATTAGGCTTAACCTTTTAACACCCAAACCAGCTATCTCACTTACAAAATTGCTTGGCAAACCACCTCTCCCTAATGGCAGGCTATAGAGAGTTATTGTAGATTCAATATAGCGTCAAATGCCTTCATTGCATCCCACACACGATGAATGCAGCTGCTCATTCCTGATCAGGCCCTGGGGTCACTTTAGGCTATTCTTCACCGTTAGTGTCCGCTAACAACATAATTGACCCTGAGAGTTATAACTGCAATCGACACTGTATCAGCATCAGGGGAGTCAGAGCATCATCAGTCTTCCTACCAAGGCTTATATACAGTTGCGGACTAAATATATACAGTTGCGGACTAAATATATATTTTTCTTAAATAATTCCCTATTTCATATAAAATAAGTTGAAATTGAAAACAACATTTGGTCTCCACACCTTGTGCTATTGGGTTTTCAACATTGCAGAACATTTTACTTTTTACATTTTAGTCATTTAGCAGACGCTCTTATCCAGAGCCACTTACAGTAGTGAATGCATACATTTCATTTCATGCATTTTTACAAATTGTATTTTTGTAAACTTAAATTGGCATGCACAAAATTGTTGGCACCCCGGAGCTAGTACTTGGTTGCACAGCCTTTGGCCAAGATAACTGCCAACAAACATTGCACTCCAAAACACCTTGATAATCTGCTGACTCCATGCTGTCTTGTACACATTCAAGGCCCCCCAGTGCCAGAGGCAGCATGGCAACACCACAGCATTAACAAACCTCCCCCGTGTTTGATTGTGGGGAGGGTGTTCTTTTCTTTATTGAATGCTTAAATTGGTCGTTGGTAAACATAGGAAGACCCCACTGCTGAAGGAGACACAAGCCTGATTGAGCTTCTCATAAACCCACCTTAACAAGCATAAACCCCGGGGACAATGTTCTGTGGACCAATAAAACAAAATTTGAGCTCTTTGGAAATACAAATCAGCGCTGTGTTTACTGACAAATTAAGCACACCCTCCCTACATTCAAAGATGGGGAGGTTTGATAATGCTGTGAGGTTGCTTTGCTGACTCTGGTCCTGGAGGCCTTGAACGTGCGCAAAGCATCATGATCACACTTCCTCAATTCAAAAATGATGGCGACACTTTACCAAAGATGGTTTGGTATAGTTTAGAAACTTGGGAACCAAGCTCGAGTTAGTGTATCCTGTTATCGCCTGGACAAGTTGAAATATCATCCCGGAAAAAGAGAGAGAACGTTCTCTAGTAATACTAGTCCCATGTAAATAGGGCTATAGCCTTAATAATAACGAGTGCTGAATTAAGCTTTTCTTGCAGTAAAATTATACACCAAATGTAGGAATAATTTGGATTTGGGAACAGGATGGAGAAATATGATTTATTTATTTTTGCAACTTGAGATAATACAATGCTCAGTTAGATACCATCTGTAAAGGTGCCATCTTTATCATAAAAGCTGATTCGTATTTCAACCACATAAAATATGCATCAAAGCCGAACTGAAATTGCATCAGAAACAAGTTTATTTTTGTCACGTCGTGTGTGTAGGTGGCAGGGAAGTCAGGCGCAGGAGAAACAAACTGGGTGTAACTGGAGTAGTTTAATAAAAACCAAAGCACATTATAAAATTAACGTGGGTACAATAACCCGCTGCGCACCAATCCAAAAACACGAGCACATAACAACAAACAATCACTGACAAGGACATGAGGGGAAACAGGGTTAAATACACAACATGTAATGAATGGGATTGGAACCAGGTGTGTAGGAAGACAAGACAAAACCAATGGAAAATGAAAAATGGATCAATGATGGCTAGAAGACCGGTGACGTCGACCTCCAAGCACCGCCCGAACAAGGAGGGGCATCGACTTCGGAAGAAGTAGTGACACTTTTTCCTACAGCCGGTCAAACTGACGTCATTAGGACATTTTGCACAGAAAATCTTTCCTGTTTTATTTAATATTTGCATTATTGTAACGTTATTTTCTCCCCATGCCCTAAACTTCTTTGCTACGCAAAAGAAGCCCGAAAAATTGACCGATGTCAACTAGATTGAAGAATCAATTCTTCAATCGATCTATTACGTTATTCTGTTGGGCAAGGGTTTATTTAGTCTTCTAGGGCAACATATAATGACAAAAGAGAAGCTACATGTATCTAATTATAGACAAGTTGACTAACAAATAGCCTACCAGAATGTCGGAAATTATAAGCAGAAACATCTAAAAACAGGCAACAACAAAAAATCCTGCAGGCCTGTCAAAAAATCGTTCTGCAGTCTTTGACTGTAGCCTATAGCACATGTTCTATATTTGCGGATTAAGATTGGGTGCGGGGCTCAGATTTTCACTTTGTCACATAGTCGGGCAGTTGTGGATGGGTTATTAGCAATTAGCAATTGCGGATGAACACGGCTGACCCATGCACCACTACTGGGGTGACAATAATTTTGTCCATGCCTTTTGTCTTTATTTTCAGAATTAAAATTGCAAACTAAAGTTTACAAAAATAAAATTTGGTTCTGCAATGTTGATAATCTAACAATAACGTGTTTTACTTATTTGAGAAGAAATAGGTAATTATTTAAGAGAAGTGCAAGGGTGCCAATATATTTGGCTGCAATACAGTAGACCTGCTCACCTTTTGACTGCTGGATTCTTTAGTAAGAACTGTCTAATGCCACGGCAGCACTCATGTCACAGTACCACACATAACATGTAGTGTCAGCTCTTGGTATGCAGATGAAGACAAATTATCAGAGTCAGTAGTGTTTGTCCTCAGTGTGCCCCTGGTTTTGGAATGATATGATTTGATTAGTCAAACTCGTTTACTGTACATATAGAGCATGGCCGGATATCCAGCATGGAGCGTGCATTCCGGGTTTAAGCTTCCGGATGCAATCTCCACTAATTCCTGTCACTCCCAGGGGCTTTGTAGGGAATGTGAGCAATAGCGCTTCTGTTCGTCCCAACATGGCTGCCTCATAGCCCGCAGGACCGAGTTAGAATAGGTCACAGGTCAAGGATGACCACAAGGAGGAAACTGTCACCCATTCATATTCATTTGAACATTCCTCTACGTTCTAGGTGACTGAGACCGAGGGAGTGGAGTGTGTGGTGTCGCTATGTTACAGTTCATTCATTTCTGTGGTTCTTTCCTCAATGCACGTCTCCCTCGCTGAGGTGCTGGCGTTTCCTGTGTACGGCTCACCTCACATGGCTAAAGGGCGCATTGAAGTCGAGGTGCAATTTCTTGAACCCTCATCACTGCAGGCCATAATGAAGTTTCATTATGTTGTCAATTAATTAAGGTCTTTTGAGATTGTATAAATTGTAACTCTGTATCAAATACTATTTAGCAGGGGCCTCCCAGGTGGCGCAGTGGTCTAAGGCACTGCATCGCAGTGCTAGCTGTGCCACCAGAGATTCTGGGTTCGAGCCCAGGCTCTGCCGCACCCGACCGCGACCGGGAGGGTCATGGGCGACGCACAATCGGCCCAGCGTCGTCCGGGTTCGGGAGGGTTTGGCTGGCAGGGATATCCTTGTCTCATCGTGCACTAGCAACTCCTGTGACGTGCTGGGCGCAGTGCACACTGACCAAGTTGCTAGGTGTATGGTGTTTCCTCTGACACATTGGTGCGGCTGGCTTCCGGGTTGGATGTGTGTTGTGTCAAGAAGCAGTGCGGCTTGGTTGGGTTGTGTTTCGGAGGACGCATGGCTCTTGACCTTCACCTCTCCCGAGTCTGTACAGGAGTTGCAGCGATGAGACAAGACAGTAACTACTACCAATTGGGAACCTATAGAAAAATAATTTAATTCATTGATCAGAGTATGGCTACATCATTTTTGTGTAGATTAAGGCTTCTCAAATTTTAAATATGAGAACCGGTATTGTGTTTTGATGCTTTGCAAACTGTCTGCATATGAGTGATATATGAAAAACACAATATTATCAAAAGAGAACCTATAGAAAAATAATTTAATTCATTGATCAGAGTATGGCTACACCATTTTTGTGTAGATTAAGGCTTCTCAAATTTTAAATATGAGAACCGGTATTGTGTTTTGATGCTTTGCAAACTGTCTGCATATGAGTAATATATGAAAAACACAATATTATCAAAAGTAGGCATTCTAATCTCAGTATCCACGAGAATGCAGGTGCCTCGGTGCTCCGGAGCTGACATTGCTAATACTCTTCTGCCACAATCCCCTGTCTGTTTGTCGTTTCAGGGCCACTGATATCCACGCACTCTGTCCCCAGTAACCTGGATAGCAGCAGCAAGGCCGGAGACAGGAGGCCCTCCAAAGCTGGGGTCAGTAAAGATAATAGCAGTGTGGACATCATCAAGGTAACCTCTGCAACTGGGCAAAGAAACAGATGGCAGTTCTGCTTCTAGCTCCTAAGAAACTTTGCAACAAGCATTTCGCTACATCACAAGTGTTTCGCTACACCTTCAAAAACATCTGCTAAATATGTGTATGTGACCAATAAAATTTGATTTGATCATCAGCCACATTCATCCAGAGGACCAAGACAACCATCATCAATCCACAGCCCTTACTCTCTGGGCATAATAAACATCACCTGCCTTCTAGAACCAAGAACCAGTCTCAAAGTTAACTGTACGGTGTTTTATTTCAATAACTGGGTTTGGTTCAGTGAGCTCTCCCTCATTTTATCACTTTACGACTCTTTCATCCATGTAATAAGTATGCTGGCGGCCATGAGGAGTCATCAGCTTCAAACCAGCTTTCATGTGTATGCCAAGAAGCAACCTCTTACTGGGGGAGTCTAATCAAGAGAGGGAGACATAGTGTGTGTGTGTTTTTGAAAAGAGAGAGATGCAGATATGACCCATTTCAGTGGGCAAGGTTTCCCAGCTCTCTTAAATAGTTCAAACGACCTTGTGACGAAAGGAACTCCATTGCTCTGTACTGCCCTTATATTCTCCCTCTACGCCAGTAGTTCCCAAACTTTTGGGTGCTCCCCCTAGGGGAACTCAGTGCGGAGTTCAACTTACTCTTGTCATGTCAGTCATTGCATACCTTAGAGGGCTTTTTATAACTTGTCAGAAATGTCCAGATCAACTAGCCCATGTCAGCTAACTTTTTTTTAAGCTAGTTTTTTTTAGCCCATGTTCGAGTCACTCAAATATCACATGAATACACATTAGACATGGTAAAATGTATAGAATTGCAAAAAAATTGCTTTAAAACGGCTAAATCTTCTCTGCACCCCATGAGAAAATGTGTTGAATTGCAGGAAATAAGATTTAAACCTACAAAATGTTATCTCCACCAACAAGAGGGTTGTGAACAGTGCTTGTGCCCATAGAAATAGACATGGGGGGGGGGTAGATACTGCATAATGATACAACAAACCAGTGTTTCCCAATATGAAGCTGCATTCCCGTGGGCATCTCGCGGGACCCGACAGACATCATTGCGGTGTAGTTGGCATTTTTCATGCTATGGGCGTGGGGGTCAGAAACTTTGGGCTGAAAATATTGTATGGTATATCCCCACAGATTATTTAGAACAGTTGTCTTTCTGTTTTGTATGTGTTATCTATTGTATTAAAACCCCCTAGAGTCGATGTCCGCGCCCTCCGCGGAACTCTAGTTAGCTAAATACAAAAAATCCCCATAAAAATCTGTCAGTTTAAGCTAGAGATTTGTTTTGCATTGAACGAGTCTCAATCCGCCGATGTCGCATCTGCAGTGAAAGGTGGCAGAGCTAGAGCGGTGTTTGCTCTACGATCCCCACAAGCGTCTTGAGACTCATCTGAACTTGGTACAGCCGATCTGCCAACTTCTGTCTGTAGCATCCGAACAGTTTGGGCTACACGCTAATATGACCCCTTTGTGGAAAGGTGAGACTCTCATGAACACGTGCATGTTTTGCTCTAGGTCTCACAAGGCCTCACAAGACTCGTCTGAAGGTCCACTGGTACCAGTCGAAAAAATTAATGGAACTATATGGAGACTGTTAGTGTCAAAAATAAGGTGTTAAATACATGTAAAAAAGAAAAAATATGAAACATGTTTCCTTATCTTTCTTATATCTCTAAGCTATAGGACAATAATACGATAGCCTAATATAATGGGCCATGTGAGAATCTCTGGTATTTTAACCTATTTCTTAGCCTATTTTTGTGCATTTTGATCTTGCCTAGGGTGGCAAAATTGCTAGGACCAGGGTTGCAAAGCGAGCTACGTCACATACACCTAAAATAACATTGCGGGACTGTGGTCAGATTCGGGACCAGTTCTTGCGGGAGCGGGTGGGAGTCGGACAAGAAGTCAGCAAGAGCTAGAGGGCAGTATGAAAAGCAGTAGGCGGGAGCGGGATGAAGAATTCTTTCCTGCGCAGACCTCTTTCCCTAACACTCTCTCGATTCAACTCATCATCAAGCCTTTGCTAGGGCAAAAAAACTCAAATATACTTTGTGATTGGGAGACACTCTCATATAGTTGTTACTCCCTAAAGTCTCTCTCTCTGTCCCATTCGGCTCCTATAGGTGGACATGAACTTCATGAAGAAGATTCCTCCGGGGGCTGAGGCGTCCAACGTGCTGGTAGGCGAGGTGGACTTCCTGGAGAAGCCCATCATCGCCTTCGTACGCCTGTCTCCCGCCGTCCTCATCACAGGGCTCACGGAGGTGCCCGTGCCCACCAGGTAGGTACACTACATCTCTACACCCACTCTTTCACTGCTCTTTCTCTGTCTAACCTGCTGGTTCTGGGTTTTATTCTTGCACCTACTCTCCTACAGTAACCTAAACCATTTGTATTTGGATGTCCTATCACCAAATATACTCACTTATGTTGGGTTTTGAGTAAAATACATTATATCTGTCCATCTACATATATTTGCGTTGAGTCTAATGTGTGAAAATGGTTTGTGTCCTCTACAGATTTCTGTTCCTGCTACTGGGTCCACACGGGAAAGGCCCTCAGTACCATGAGATTGGCAGATCCATGGCCACACTGATGACAGATGAGGTGAGAGGAGGGGAGATGTTTTACGTGCTGTTTGTGCAATTATTATTTTATGGTCTTATCAGGATGAGTAACATTCATTCATAAACATGAATTATATCCCCCCCTGACATGCATAGAATATAACAACTGTGAAACTTTTTCCCTTTAGGGGGATCCTTAGGTGTGGCATTCAGATTAGATACATTTTAAGTTAATTAGATCAACATCAGCATTTCTCTGTAGATATTCCACGATGTGGCGTACAAAGCCAAAGACCGGACGGACCTGCTGTCTGGGATAGATGAATTTCTGGACCAGGTGACAGTTCTGCCCCCAGGAGAGTGGGACCCCACGATACGAATCGAACCCCCCAAGAACGTCCCATCGCAGGTTTGGGTCTAAGATGACAATGAGCTTGCCTATAAACAGAAAATGAACAAACCCATACAAATATATATATACATAATACATACATGTCTGAAGTTAAGCCTGATTTTAGATATTGGTCACATATTTAGTGCTCTTCAATCATGACCCTGGAGACCCACAAGGGGTACAGGCTTTTGTTTCTGCATAGCACTAACACACTTGATTAAACTAGTCAAGGGCTTGATAATTAGTTGAATCAGATGTGTTAATACTAGGTTGGAAATATAGCCTGCACTGCACCACCTGTAGGCCCCAGACCAGGATTGAAGAACACTGGCTTGCATGGTAGTTTTCCATTATGTTTTTGATGATGTGTATGACTGTGCCTCCTGGTGGCAGTAGAGGATATGTCAGCCCTGTAATAACTTAGTCATGCGTGCTTACATTTTCGTATGGGTGGCCCCAGCGGAAATCGAACCCACGACCCTGGCGTGGCCAACTCCATGCTCTCCAAACTGAGCTACACCTATAATGACTCTCTCACCTTTAGATGAAGAGGAAGATACCCTCCCAGCCCAATGGGTCGGCCTCACCCTCTGGGGAGATGTTGGAGGAGGATGAAGGCCACGGAGCTGGGCCCGAGCTGCAAAGAACCGGACGGTGAGTTAGACATATGAATTCATAGGGGAGGTTTCCCGGGGTACAGATTAAGATTAATTCTAGATTTAAAAGCAATTTCAATGGAGATTCAATTTTAAGTTTGTTTTTTTAGTCCTGGACTAGGCTTAATCTGTGTCTGGGGAAACTGACCCATAGAGGAGAGTTGATAAGGCAAAAGATTTCAAGGTAAAAGATCCGGGTGCCTTGCGAGGATCAGGTGACAAGTAGCTAATCTGCCCTTGCTAATGTTCAATCGCTGGAAAATAAATGGGACGAACTGAAATCACATATCCTACCAACAGGACATTAAAAACTGTAATATCTTATGTTTCATCGAGTAGTGGCTGTACGACGACATTAAGAACATACAGCTGGCGGGTTATACACTCTTTCGGCAAGACGGAACAACAGCCTCTGGTAAGACACGGGGCGGGGGCCAATGCATTTATGTAAACAACAGCTGGTGCACAATATCTAAGGAAGTCTGAAAGTTTTGCTCACCTGAGGTAGAGTATCTCATGATAAGCTGTAGACCATACTCTCTACCTAGAGAGTTTCATCTGTATTTTTCGTAGCTGTTTACATACCACCACAGAGCGAAGTTGGCACTAAAACCACACTCAATGAGCTGTAATCTGCCATAAGCAAACAGGAAAATGCTCACCCAGAGGTGGCGCTCCTCGTGGCCGGTGACTTTAATGCAGGGAAACTTAAATCAGTTTTACCAAATTTCTATCAGCATATTAAATGTGCACCCAGAGGGAAAACAATTCTAGACCACCTTTACTCCACACACAGGGACGCGTACAAAGCTCTCCCTCGCCCACCATTTGGCAAATCTGACCATAACTCTATCCTCCTGCTTACAAGCAAAAATTTAAGCAGGAAGCACCAGTGACTCAGTCTATAAAAAAGTGGTCAGATGAAGCAGATGCTAAACTACAGGATTGTTTTGCTAGCATGTTCCGGGATTCTTCCGATGGCATTGAGGAGTACACCACATCAGTCACTGGCTTTATCAATAAGTGCATCGAGGACGTCGTCCCCATAGTGACTGTACGTACATACCCCAACCAGAAGCCATTGATTACAGGCAACATTCGTAAAGGGCAGAGCTGCCGGCTTTCAAGGAGCGCGACTCTAACCCAGAAGCTTATAAGATATCCCGCTATGCCCCGAATCATCAAACAGGCAAAACGTCAATACAGGACTAAGATTGAATCGTACTACACCGGCTCCGACGCTCGTCGGATGTGGCAGGGAATGCAAACTATTACAGGCTACAAAGGGAAGCACAGCCGAAGCTGCCCAGTGACACAAGCCTACCAGATGAGCTAAATTACTTCTATGCTCGCTTCGAGGCAAGCAACACTGAAACATGCATGAGAGCATCAGCTGGTCCAGATGACTGTGTGATCACGCTCTCCGCAGCCGATGTGAGTAAGACCTTTAAACAGGTCAACATTCACAAGGCCTCTGGGCCAGACGGATTACCAGGATGTGTACTCCGACCATGCGCTGACCAACTGGCAAGTGTCTTAACTGACATTTTCAACCTCTCCCTGTCTGAGTCTGTAATACCAACATGTTTCAAGCAGACCACCATAGTCCCTGTGCCCAAGAACACTAAGGTAACCTGCCTAAATGACTACCGTCCCGTAGGTCTCACGTCTGTAACCATGAAGTGCTTTGAAAGGCTGGTCATGGCTCACATCAACACCATCATCCCAGAAACCCTCGACCCACTCCAATTTGCATACCGCACCAACAGACCCACAGATCTCTATTGCACCCCACACTGCCCTTTCCCACCTGGACAAAGGGAACACCTATGTGAGAATGCTATTCATTGACTACAGCTTAGTGTTCAACACCATAGAGCCCATAGAGCTCATCACTAAGCTAAGGACCTAAGGACTAAACACCTCCCTCGGCAACTGAATCCTGGACTTCCTGATGGGCTGCCCCCAGGTGGTAAGGTTAGGTAACAACACATCCATCCAGGACCTCTATACCAGGCGATGTCAGAGGAAGGCCCTAAAAATTGTCAGACTCCAGCCACCATAGTCATAGACTATTCTCTCTGCTACCGCACGGCAAGTGGTACCGGAGCGCCAAGTCTCGGTCCAAGAGGCTTCTAAACAGCTTCTACCCCCAAGCCATTAGACTCTTGAACAGCTAATCAAATAGCTACCCAGACTATTTATGCACAGCCACTTTAATAACCCTACCTGCATGTACAGTGAGGGAAAAAAGTGTTTGATCCCCTGCTGATTTTGTGTGTTTGCCCACTGACAAAGAAATGATCAGTCTATAATTTTAATGGTAGGTTTATTTGAACAGTGAGAGACAGAATAACAACAAAAAAATCAAGAAAAACACTTGTCAAAAATGTTATAAAATGATTAGCATTTTAATGAGGGAAATAAGTGTTTGACCCCTCTGCAAAACATGACTTAGTACTTGGTGGCAAAACCCTTGTTTACAGAGGTCAGACGTTTCTTGTAGTTGGCCACCAGGTTTGCACACATCTCAGGAGGGATTTTGTCCCACTCCTCTTTGCAGATCTTCTCCAAGTCATTAAGGTTTCGAGGCTGACGTTTGGCAACTCGAACCTTCAGCTCCCTCCACAGATTTTCTATGGGATTAAGGTCTGGAGACTGGCTAGGCCACTCCAGGACCTTAATGTGCTTCTTCTTGAGCCACTCCTTTGTTGCCTTGGCCGTGTGTTTTGGGTCATTGTCATGCTGGAATACCCATCCATGACCCATTTTCAATGCCCTGGCTGAGGAAAGGAGGTTCTCACCCAAGATTTGACGGTACATGGCCCCGTCCATCGTCCCTTTGATGCGGTGAAGTTGTCCTGTCCCCTTAACATAAAACACCCCCAAAGCATAATGTTTCCACCTCCATGTTTGACGGTGGGGATGGTGTTCTTGGGGTCAAAGGCAGCATTCCTCCTCCTCCAAACACGGCAAGTTGAGTTGATGCCAAAGAGCTCCATTTTGGTCTCATCTGATCACAACACTTTCACCCAGTTGTCCTCTGAATCATTCAGATGTTCATTGGCAAACTTCAGACGGGCATGTGTATGTGCTTTCTTGAGCAGGGGGACCTTGCGGGCGCTGCAGGATTTCAGTCCTTCACGGCGTAGTGTGTTACTAATTGTTTTCTTGGTGACTATGGTCCCAGCTGTCTTGAGATCATTGACAAGATCCTCCTGTGTAGTTCTGGGCTGATTCCTCACCGTTCTCATGATCATTGCAACTCCACGAGGTGAGATCTTGCATGGAGCCCCAGGCCGAGGGAGATTGACAGTTCTTTTGTTTCTTCCATTTGCGAATTATCGCACCAACTGTTGTCACCTTCTCACCAAGCTGCTTGGCGATGGTCTTGTAGCGCATTCCAGCCTTTTGTAGGTCTACAATCTTGTCCCTGACATCCTTGGAGAGCTCTTTGATGTTGGCCATGGTGGAGAGTTTGGAATCTGATTGATTGATTGCTTCTGTGGACAGGTGTCTTTTATACAGGTAACAAGCTGAGATTAGGAGCACTCCCTTTAAGAGTGTGCTCCAAATCTAAGCTCGTTACCTGTATAAAAGACACTTGGGAGCCAGAAATCTTTCTGATTGAGAGGGGGTTAAATACTTATTTCCCTCATTAAAATGCAAATCAATATATAATATTTTTGACATGCGTTTTTCTGGATTGTTTTGTTGTTATTCTGTCTCGCACTGTTCAAATAAACCTACCATTAAAATTATAGACTGATCATTTCTTTGTCAGTGGGCAAACGTACAAAATCAGCAGGGGATCAAATACTTTTTTCCCTCACTGTACATAATTACCTCGACACCGGTGCCCCTGCACATTGACACATTGACTTTGAATTGGTACCCCCTATATATCCCCACTATTGTTATTTACTACTGCTCTTTAATCATTTGTTTTTCATATCTCTTACTTTTTGAGGGGGGGTATTTTCTTAAAACTGCATTGGGCTTGTAGTAAGTAAGCATTTCACCTGTTGTATGCAGCGCATGTGACAAATATAATTTGATTTGAAATAAATGTTATGCATTATGAAATGCATTAAACATTTAAGGTAATACATTATTGAAACTGTTTATGAAGTCAAAATTAACAGCATACAATTCCTACATGCTGTGAGAAGTCATGCACATAATCACCCATATTGAATGGTTGATTTTAATGTTGTGTAGATCATTATGACTGCACAATTACGATGCTGACATAAATAGATACTCAGGTTCTAGGTGTGAAAGCCTCTGTGATCACGTGGCTACCCTTCTTGCAGAGTGTGTTTATTTGTGACCTCACTCCCCCAGGACACACCTGCCCACACCTCACAGACTGGCCACTGCCTTATTTACCACTCTGCAGATCCACTCTCAACTCTGTGTGCTGCTAAAAAAAACAAGCTAAGAGAGGGTCTCTCTCTCTCTTTACCGGGCTGTTAGTCAGTTCCTGGCCACAAAGTGGTTGGTGACTTAGAATTGAGAGTGTTGGGTTGAGCGTGTTTGTAAGTTAGGTGAGTGTGTGAGGTAGAAAGATGGGTTGTGTCACAGCTGTCTTCGTCCTCAGACGAAATAGAGAAATCCTCATCTGAGAAAGTAGACCAATATGCAGCGGAGGTCGCGTTCATCTTTGAATTTAATTAAACAATAACGTGAGCACTATACGAAACAATGACAGTACAACAGTTTTGCAGGCTAACGAAAAGCAATGCAAAAACAACTACCCACAAAGACAAATACACCCTATTATATAGGACTCCCAATCAAAGGCAACTCAACACACCTGCCTTCAATTGGGAGTCCCATCCCAATTAACTATACATAGAAAACGAACCTAGAACCTATACCCACAACTAACTAACTAAACATAGAAATACATAAACACAGAGCAGTGCCCAAAACCCCCGGAATACATAAATAAAACAACCTACTACCTACACCACCACCCCGAACCATATAAAACAAATACCCTCTGCCACATCCTGACCAAACTACAACAACACATAACCCTTAACTGGTCAGGACGTGACAGGTTGACTGGTATCTGGGTCAGAGAGCAGGAGTGTGTCCAACCCCATAGGGAAATGAGAATGAATGCTTGTGAAATAAGTGTAAAAAAATCTGTACCACCAATGAACTGCCATTCACCTACTGTGATGCCCCCAAAAAGTAATCTGGCAGACCCTATTGATGATGGTCTGAAAATGTCATCTGCGGGTCCTGAAAAAATATCTGCCAACCCTATGGAAGGTCCAAAACAGTCGACAAATGTGTTATGGTCCCCTATATGGTATAAAAACCAAATCCAGAAGTACAAGATGTTATCTGGGATACTCTACCGCATTAGTATAATGCTGCTACTTCAGTTAGCCTGCTGCAATGTGTTGTGATTTTTATCTTCCTCCAGGATCTTTGGAGGCCTGGTGATGGATATTAAGCGGAAGGCCCCGTTCTACTGGAGCGACATCCGGGACTCGTTGAACCTGCAGTGTCTGGCCTCCATCCTGTTTCTCTACTGCGCCTGCATGTCCCCTGTCATCACCTTCGGAGGGCTGCTAGGCGAGGCCACAAAGGGCAACATAGTGAGTGGGTCCTTGTACATGAGTGTCAATGAATGCCACTCCGATTACATCTGTTTGTCTTCTATCTGCTATATCACCTAATACAGTTGAAGTTGGAAGTTTACATACACCTTAGCCAAATACATTTAAACTCAGTTTTTCACAATTCCTGACATTTAATCCGAGTAAAAATTCCCAGTTAGGAACACCACTTTATTTTAAGAATGTGAAATGTCAGAATAATAGTAGAGAGAATGATTTATTTAAGCTTTTATTTCTTTCATCACATTCCCAGTGGGTCAGAAGTTTACATACACTCAATTAGTATTTAGTAGCATTGCCTTAAATTGTTTAACTTGGGTCAAACGTTTCGGGTAGCCTTCCTCAAGCTTCCCACAATAAGTTGGGTGAATTTTGGCCCATTCATCCTGACAGAGCTGGTATAACTGAGTCAGGTTTGTAGCCCTCCTTGCTCGCACACACTTTTTCAGTTCTGCCCCAGAAAAATTCTATAGGATTGGGGTCAGGGCTTTGTGATGGCCACTGCAATACCTTGACTTTGTTGTCCTTAAGCCATTTTGCCACAACTTTGGAAGTATGCTTGGGGTCATTGTCCATTTGGAAGACCCATTTGCAACCAAGCTTTAACTTCCTGACTGATGTCTTGAGATGTTGCTTCAATATATCCACATAATTTTCCTGCCTTATTATGCCATCTATTTTGTGAAGTGCACCAGTCCCTCCTGCAGCAAAGCACCCCCACAACATGATGCTGCCACCCCCGTGCTTCACAGTTGGGATGGTGTTCTTCGGCTTGCAAGCCTCCCCCTTTTTCCTCGAAACATAACTATGGTCATTATGGCCAAACAGTTCTATTTTTTGTTTCATCAGACCAGAGGATATTTCTCCAAAAAGTACGATCTTTGTCCCCATGTGCAGTTGCAAACCGTAGTCTGGATTTTTTATGGCGGTTTTGGAGAAGTGGCTTCTTCCTTGCTGAGCGGCATTTCAGGTTATGTCGATATAGGACTCGTTTTACTGTGGCTATAGATACTTTTGTACCTGTTTCCTCCAGCATCTTCACAAGGTCCTTTGCTGTTGTTCTGGGATTGATTTGCACTTTTCGCACCAAAGTACGTTCATCTAGGAGACAACACGTCTCCTTCCTGAGTGGTATGACAGCTGCGTGGTCCCATGGTGTTTATACTTGCGTACTATTGTTTGTACAGATGAACGTGGTAACCGGCAGGCGTTTAAAAATTGCTCCCAAGGATGAACCAGACTTGTGGAGGTCTACAATTTGTTTTCTGAGGTCTTGGCTGATTTCTTTTGATTTTCCCATGATGTCAAGTAAAGAGGCACTGAGTTTGAAGGTAGGCCTTGAAATACATCAACAGGTACACCTCCAATAGGCTAATTGACATCATTTGAGTCAATCAGAAGCTTCTTAAGCCATGACATAATTTTCTGGAATTTTCCAAGCTGTTTAAAGGCACTGTCAAGTTAGTGTATGTAAACTTCTGACCCACTGGAATTGTGATACAGTAAATTATAAGTGAAATAATCTGTCTGTAAACAATTCTTGGAAAAATGACTTGTCATGAACAAAGTAGATGTCCTAACTGACTTGCCAAAACTATAGTTTGTTATTGATACATTTGTGGAGTGGTTGAAAAACAAGTTTTAATGACTCCAACCTAAGTGTATGTAAACTTCCGACTTCAACTGTATCAGCCAGTCACTTAGCTGCCTGGTGAAACAGGTTTACGGCAAGGTCTTACCCTATTTGTTTATCACTAAAAGCATATAGGATGCATATCACTATAAGCAAATAGTAGGTGCTTAGATGGTGTCCCTCTTCCTCAATGCGAGCTACTCTATATACTGTCTCTGTGCTTTGATCCTGACAATGACTTACACACACACACCCTACAGTGACCCTAGATGTCTTTATTAGGAGGGAGACTGTTGGCATAGCGAGCGTCAGCGCGCCGGGGTGTGTGATGTGTCTGAATAAACTGACCAGATGACGAGTGGCCGAGGGATATTACAATTGACAGGCCGACGTGGTGGAAAAAGCAGAGAAGTTTATCTAGGCAGTCTGATGCTAGGCGGTCTGAGCTGGAATGTCAGTTTAAACATATGTATTATGTTATGTGGGGTGTTCTGTCCGCTTTGCCTCTTTTCCCCTTAGTCTCCCAGTCTCTCTGGTTCGTCTATGTATTTACCTCCTCGTCATCCTCCCCTTTTCCCTCCCTCTTTTCCTTCTCTTGCTACAGAGTGCCATAGAGTCTCTGTTTGGGGCGTCCCTCACAGGAGTGGCTTTCTCTCTGTTTGCGGGGCAGCCCCTCACTATCCTGGGCAGCACGGGGCCTGTCCTGGTTTTCGAGAAGATCCTCTTTAAGTTCTGCAAGTGAGTGCTACACCGATCCTGGTTACACTTATTCGCACTGTGGCCTTCTGGTGGTAGCAGCCTGCAAGGACAAGTTCACTACTGCCATTTGGGGATTTGTCATTTGTTTCTCAGTAACTCCCTGAGTTTTATATACTGTACATGTACAGTAAGTTACAAGGACTGGAGTTTTTTCTGGTCAAGTCACATGGTCAGGAAAAACTTGGGGCCCTAACAAGTTATTAGAGAAGTTGGGACAGGCTCAAGGTCATTATTGATGAATCCTCAATCATTTCATAAGGCATAGTCTGAGTGATTGCGCCTCCCCAACAATTGTCATAAACTCTATGCTCTGAGCTCACTGCTTCCAGTACCTAATAAGATATGGATGTGAAAATACACTGAAAACATCCAAAATACATCATCTATACAGCTAAAATCTACAGTACAATGCCATGTAAAAAGAAGTTGACATTGAGGTTAAATAAAGTGTGCTTTCTCAATTTACCAAATTTTTCGGACCATTACTTTAGACAAAATCAAGACTTTAATATTTTTGTAATGTTTTTTTTATTTTTAAATCTTACATTTTTAATTTGAGCAAATTCTAAATTTGCCATTAATCACAAAATCCTGCTAGTTAACTCAAATACATTTTTAAATCGTTTGACAGCCCTAATATTGAGTCTTGATCTTATCTACCGTACTACCCACCCAGGGACTACGGCCTGTCCTACCTGTCTCTGAGGACCAGCATCGGCCTGTGGACGGCCTTCCTCTGCCTGGTCCTGGTGGCCACAGACGCTAGCTCCCTGGTCTGTTACATCACACGCTTCACAGAGGAGGCCTTCGCCGCTCTCATCTGCATCATCTTCATCTACGAGGCCCTGGAGAAACTCTTCCAGCTGGGGGAACACTACCCCGTCAACATGCACAACGAGCTGGACAACCTCACCCTCTACTCGTGAGTCTGGGTTAGAGAGCCTCGGTGGAGGGCAAAAGACGCGAGAAGTGGGCACTGCCATTTTTCCGCTTTCTTCAGGAAATGTATCTTTTCTATTTGGATTTCTGCGTTTTAGATGTTACCACTGACTATAAAAGGGGAGCTTATGGTTTTGTGCTATTTAGGATGGTTTTGTGCTATTTAGGATGGGGAGTGTAAGATTTAGTCTCTTGACTCAGGTGTCAGTGTTCTCCACCGGCCAACGCCTCCGCTCAGATCTTGCAGACGTGGAACCAGACAGGACACACACCAGACTCTATCTCCTGGAACAGCCTCAACGTATCGGTTAGTCAGAGGACACACACATACACACTGCAAAAACATCTGTTGTGCCTGTGTATTTCTCTGACCCTTTACACTCTTTGCTAGATGTGTAACCTGCTCCATGGAGAGTTTGCTGGTCCTGCCTGTGGTCACCACGGCCCCTACATCCCAGATGTCCTCTTCTGGTCCATCATCCTCTTTTTCACCACCTTCTTCCTCTCCTCTTTTCTCAAGGAGATCAAGACCGAGCGATACTTCCCTACAAAGGTGTGTTATTCACTTGGGAGCATGGTGTGTGTGTGTGTCTGTCAATTTTGTCTGGTCAATTTTATTGTGCTGCATCAACATTCACAATTAACTTCAAAGTCTTCATATTCTTCCCACACAACATGTCCCACATTTTGCTATTACTGTTAGCTACTGTGTAGGTGTTCCCACTGAGTGAATTTTAATGACTGTGTTTTTTACACGTTACCATGATTATGTATTGTCGTTAATACGGGTTGTGCAGGTGCGCTCCACCATCAGTGACTTTGCCGTGTTTCTGACCATTATGATCATGGTGCTGGTGGACTATCTAATGGGCATCCCCTCTCCTAAACTCAACGTACCCGACCGCTTTGAGGTAGGACCCCCTTGACTTATTCCACATTTTGTTGTTACGGTCTGAATTCAAATGGATGAAGTATTTTTTTTAAATCTCATCCACCTACACACAATACCCCATAATGACAAAGTGAGTAAAAATAAATTGTGCAGAAGTATTCACACCCCTGAGTCAATACATATTAGAATCATCTTTGACAGCAATTACAGCTGTGAGTGTTTCTTGTTAAGTCTTTAAGAGCTTTGCACACCTGGATTGTACAACATTTGCCCATTATTCTTTTCAAAATTCTTTAACCTCTGTCAAATTGGTTGTTGATCATTGCTAGACAACCATTTTCAAGTCTTGCCATAGATTTTCAAGAAGATTAAAGTCAATCCAACACAACACTTTCGATTCAGGACAAAAACTGAATTGCTTTGCCACATGTTTTGCAGTATTACTTTAGTGTCTTGTTGCAAACTAGATGCATCTTTTGGAATATTTTTGTTCTGTACAGTCTCTCTTTTCACTTTGTCAATTAGTTTAGTATTATGGAGTAACTACAATGTTGTTGATCCAGCCTCAGTTTTCTGTTATCACAGCCATTAAACTCTGCAACTGTTTTAAAGTCACCATTGGCCTCATGGTGAAATCCCTGAGTGGTTTCCTTCCGCACCAGCAAATGAGTTAGGAAGGATGCCTAACTTTTTTGAGTAGGTGTGTCCAAACTTTTGACTGGTTGTGTATATACACTACATGGCCACTGTGTGTGTGTCCACAATCAGCTCCTTTGTTTTGATGACATTGAGGGAGAGGTTATTTTCCTGGCACCACTACGCCAGGGCCCTCACCTTACCCCTGTTAGCTCTCTCGTCGTTGTTGGTAATCAGGCCTACTACTGTTGTGTCATCTGCAAACTCGATGATTGAGATGGTGGCGTGCTTGGCCACAGTCATGGGTGAAGAGGGAGTACAAGAGGGGGCTGAGCACGCACCCATGTGGGGCCCCAGTGTTGAGAATCAGCATAGTAGAGGTGTTGTTGCCTACCTTCACCACCTGGGGGAAGCCGTCAGGAAGCCCAGGACCCAGTTGCACAGGGTGAGGTACAGACCCAGGGCTTCAGGATGAGCTTGGAGGGTACTATGGCGTAGAAGGCTGAGCTGTAGTCAATGAACAGCATTCTTACATAGGTATTCCCCTCTCCAGATGGGATAGTGCAGTGCCAATGTCGATTGCATCATCTGTGGATTTTTTGCTGCGGTATGCAAATTGCAGTGGATCTAGGGTGTCTGGTAATGTGAAGGTGAATTGATCCTTAACTAGCCTCTCAAGCACTTCATGCTGACAGAAGTTAGTGCTACAGAAGTGAGTGCGATAGTATTTACTTTCAGTTAGGTACAGGAACAATCTTGAATCAAGTGGGGACAGCAGACTGGGATAGGGAGAGATTGAACATGCCGTAAACACTCCAGCCAGCTGGTCTGCACGTGCTATGAGGATGCGGCTAGGGATGCTGTCTGGCCCGGCAGCCTTGCAAGGGTTAACACGCGTAAATGTTTTACTCACGTCGGTCACAAAGAATGAGAGCTCACAGTCCTCAGGAGCGGCCCGTGTCAGTGGCACTGTGTTATCCTCAAAGCGGGCAAAGAAGGTGTATAGCTTGTCCGGAAGCAAAACATCGGTGTCCGCGACATGGTTGGTTTTCCCTTCATAATCCGTGATTGTCTGGAGTCCATAACACATACGTCTCTTGTCTGAGCCGTTGAATTGTGACTCCACTTTGTCTCTGTACTTATGTTTTGCCTGTTTGATTGCCTTGTGGAGGGCATAACTGGACTGTTTGTATTCAATCATATTACCAGTCACCTTGCCCTGGTTAAATGCAGTGGTTTGCGCTTTCAGTTTTGCGCGAATGCTGCCATCTATCCACGGTTTTTGGTTTGTCTAGGTTTTAATCGTCAGTGGGAACAACATCCCCTATACACTTCCTGATGAACTCTGTCATCGTGTCAGTGTAAACTTCAATGTTATTCTCATATGCACATACAAAAACACACACAATCAAAACCACACACACCACAACTGCTGCTGGACTTCTTTTTAATGTTGCACAAAACACTTTGCTCTCCATATCCCACTTCCCTGGCACACGTGTAAATATCGTAATGCAAATCAGTTTGAGTGATTCCCTTGTGTTTATACTTCTTCTAAAATGTTATTCTATTTGTGTTCCGTTGAGCTTCTATTCTATGAATTTGTTTGTTACTTAATTTTTCTATTATTTTTATTGCATTGTCCAGAGTTGAGCCTGCAATCACTTCATTGTACTGTGTTCCTGTGCATATGACCAATATACTTGAACTTGCACTTACAGGCTCTTGCTAGCGAACACTATACCCTGACTGCAAGCCAGTAGCTTCAGTTTAAAAGCTAACTCTGTGCTCTGGTCTACAGCCCACCTCCAAGCATCGCGGCTGGCTGATCTCCCCGCTGGGCCCCAACCCCTGGTGGACCCTGCTGGTGGCAGCGCTGCCCGCTCTTCTCTGCACCATCCTCATCTTCATGGACCAGCAGATCACTGCCGTCATCATCAACCGCAAGGAGCACAAGCTCAAAGTGAGCAAGCGCTGGTTTATGGCATAGACTTCCGTAGTCTACATGCTCCGTTTCCACTGCCAAGGTGGAATAGAAACATGTTTACAAATATGTTGTTCTGTCACCCTGTTCTGCCCATTATATTATCATGTGTTGAATGTAGCTAGTGTTTTTAATTCGGTGGTCCAGTTATACTAAAATGGCTTTTTATCCTCTTCTTTTCCCAACTGGTTTTTCCCCCTCTTCTCCGTCATGTAGAAAGGCTGTGGCTACCATCTGGACCTGCTGGTGGTGGCGGTAATGCTGGGAGTTTGCTCCATCATGGGCCTGCCCTGGTTCGTAGCCGCCACCGTGCTCTCCATCTCCCACGTCAACAGTCTCAAGGTTGGCAGCCTGCTGCGGTTTTTATGTCAGCGGTGTCAAACTCAATTCCTGGAGGGCATAGTGTCTGTGTTTTTTTTTGCTCCTCCCTTGTACTTGATTCATCAATTCAGGTCGTCGATTAGTTAGGAACTGCCCTCACCTGGTTGTCTAGGTTTTAACCGGACACAAATGGAAATAACGAATAAATAATACTCGGCCCGCCAGGAATGAATTAAGGGATTAAGTTTGACAACTCTGGTCTAAGTGAGTTATGGATTTGTTTTTTGTGTTAATGTACAAGTCTGAAAAAGATAATGTGTTTCTCTGAGTATAATAAATATTAATCTAATGTAATCAAATCTAAAGGTGGAGTCGGGCTGCTCGGCCCCAGGAGAACAGCCCAAGTTCCTGGGCATCAGAGAGCAGAGAGTCACCGGCTTCATGATCTTTGTCCTCATGGGCTGCTCTGTCTTCATGACCTACGCACTCAAGGTGACAGCTCTTTGGGTTTCAGAAAAGTGTTATATTAATAATCCAGCTTTATTTTTATAAGACAATGGGAGCTGGACACCAATGCCATGACAGGCAATGTGAATGATAAGCAGTTTGACTGTTATACAGTATATTCACCTTACAGTTGAAATGTTGACATGTACTTTTTAAAACCTGTTAGGGACAGATGTTCCGCTAGCGGAACGCCTCACCAATATCCAATGGTAGAGCGTGGTGCGAAATACAAATACCTCAGAAATGCTATAACTTCAATTTCTCAAACATATGACTATTTTACACCATTTTAAAGACAAGACTCTCGTTAATCTAACCACATTGTCCGATTTCAAAAAGGCTTTACAGCGAAAGCAAAACATTAGATTATGTCAGGAGAGTACCCTGCCAAAAATAATCACACAGCCATTTTCAAAGCAAGCACATATGTCACAAAAACCAAAACCACAGCTAAATGCAGCACTAACCTTTGATGATCTTCATCAGATGACACTCCTAGGACATTATGTTATACAATACATGCATGTTTTGTTCAATCAAGTTTATATTTATATCAAAAAACAGCTTTTTACTTTAGCATGTGATGTTCAGAACTAGCATACCCACCGCAAACTTCCGGTGAATTTACTAAATTACTCACGATAAACGTTGACAAAAAACATAACAATTATTTTAAGAATTATAGATGCAGAACTCCTTTATGCAATCGCGGTGTCAGATTTTAAAATAGCTTTTCGGCGAAAGCACATTTTGCAATATTCTGAGTACATAGCCCGGCCATCATGGCTAGCTAATTTGACACCCACCAAGTTTGGCCCTCACCAAACTCAGATTTACTATAAGAAAAATTGGATGACCTTTGCTGTTCTTCGTCAGAATGCACTCCCAGGACTTCTACTTCAACAACAAATGTTGTTTTGGTTCCAAATAATCCATAGTTATAGCATCTCCAGTGTCATTGTTCCCTGCTTGACCACTCACAAAAACTCCTGCTGTTTTTCGCCCAGAGACTGCAGAGACGTCATTCCACTTTCTGGCGCCTTCTGAGAGCCAATTGAAGCCTTAGAAAATGTCACGTTACAGCAGAGATGCTGTATTTTCGATAGAGATGCCACAGAAGGAGAACAAATTGTCAGACAAGGCACTTCCTGTATGGAATCTTCTCAGGTTTTGGCCTGCCATATGAGTTCTGTTATACTCACAGACACCATTCAAACAGTTTTAGAAACTTTAGAGTGTTTTCTATCCAAATCTACTAATTATACGCATATTCTAGTTTCTGGGCAGGAGTAGTAACCAGATTAAATCGGGTACGTTTTTTATCCGGCCGTGAAAATACTGCCCCCTATCCCAAACAGGTTATAAAGGCAGTTTAAATCCCATGTATTATTTATTATATACTGTATGTTCAACTTCTCCCCCACCCTCCAGTTCATTCCTATGCCAGTGCTATACGGGGTCTTCCTCTACATGGGAGTCTCTTCACTCAAAGGCATTCAAGTGAGATTATATTCAATGATATGATATGATTGATTGAAGATATGATCAGCGTTTTTTTTCTCTTTAAAGGTAAAGCAAATGTAATGATAAGCTTACTCCTTTGTAATTCAACTAACTTTTATCAAGAAAAACATCATCACATTTAAACTCAAAGAGTGTTTCATGACCAAAATATGAAATGAACAATGAACGGGTCTCTCTTTCTCTCTTAGTTCTTTGACCGTATCAAGTTGTTTGGTATGCCAGCCAAGCACCAGCCTGACCTGATCTACCTGCGCTACGTTCCCCTGTGGAAGGTCCATGTATTCACCCTGGTGCAGCTCACCTGCCTCATACTGCTGTGGGTCATCAAGGCCTCCGCAGCCGCCGTCGTGTTCCCAATGATGGTAATACCCATAGAGAGAAATGTGCTACAGTAATACCACTATCATTCTATCTCTCTATGGTAATATCACTCTCCACATCTACAAACTGGAGAAACGTGACATCGTGTCTACCAACAAGGGTGTTTGTAAACATGAAAATATCGAAAACCTTCTGTATGAGTCTGTGGTCCTTTTGCTCCCTCTCTCTCCCTTAAAATATCCTATTTTTGCTTAAAGGTGCTGGCCCTCGTCTTCATTCGGAAGCTTCTCGACTTTTTCTTTACCAAGAGGGAGCTCAGCTATCTGGACGACTTGATGCCCGAGAGCAAGAAGAAGAAAGAGGATGACAAGAAGAAGAAGGAGAGGGAGAAACGGGTAACACACAATAATACTTTTAAAGCCATTAGATCCCAGACAATGTTCACTGTCTAGCATGCTAACATGACCTGTCCCCACAGGAATCAAATGACTAGAACGGGCAAAGGGGCTCAGACCATGGCAATTTATCTGCACCCTCATGGGTACACTCAAGTGTAATTCTCCGCTTGTCCCCTTGGTCCCAGGAGGCCCAGGCTTTATTGCTCATAGAAGAACAGGTGGGCGTGAATGCTGTGAAGGTCCATTATGACGGTGGGAACCTGCTCAAGATCCCAGTAAAAACTCTCTCAGGGAGGTGAGTGCTGCCCACCATTCAACCAGAGTACAATACATTACACTGAATACCTAAATGAAGGACACGCTTTGTCTTTGTATGATATGATTTATGTTATACTATTCTAATTGTTCCTCCATCTCTACATTCTTGGTATTGCATCTAAAGGTAACAGTGGTGATGTTAGTTCTGTAACGTGTTTATCTTGAACAGATCGTACAGAATAATCGCTCATACCCTCCCAATGGATGAAGAGGCGGTAGGGGTGGGTGTCTGATATATCCAGCCCACGTGCTGAGTTTTAACCCTACTCAGTAATATACAGTAACATCAATGAGTGCATGGCCAAAATCGTAACTTGGCTATTTACTATACCTGTAGATGATGCCTTTTTATTGAAAACACACTCCTAGCGGGTTGCGTTTGTGTTTTGGGCGGGATTGTTATGATACATAATGCTACATAGTATCATGGCAAGGTAAAAAGGCTCTAAAACCATGTGAATACTAATGACTAATGTGCACATTGATTACGTAGAGAACTCACCACAGACAATCATCTTCCAAGAGTAACAATTGGCAACAGAGAAATTGTTACACATAAGCCAGTACATATTTTTAGTGCAAGATACAATGACAGAGAACTGGTGCCAAGTAGTCCTGTGTGCACTTCAATCTTTTGTTTGTTTACCTTATCCATATGCATGCATCTCTATCTCCCTTCCCCTGTTCTGTCCTGTTCCTCGCTGCATGCAGCTCATGTGACCTCGGCAATGTTAATATCTCTGAGGAAATGGCCAAAAGCGGGGCATGCAAAGCAGTGGCGATGAGTGCCGACTTCGGCCCATCTATGAAGCGTAGCCAAAGGTAGCTATAATGAAAATGACTCCCCTTTAGCTGACCCCCCCACCTTTCTTCTAAAAATGGAGGAGCTTTTTTCCAGGCACACCTCAGGTCTACTGAAATCTCACTAAGACAAAATCACATTGATAACTCACCCCTTATAGATCAAATAATTATATTATATTCTGTGACTATTCTAATCCAATAAACTAGTCTACTTAATTCTGTGACTAGCCCATTAATTAATATGTATGACAAGAACAATGCATCCATTCTTATGTAATGAAAGTATTAAGTTATTGCTTTTGCTGTGTCATAACTTGTGTAATGTTCAGTTGCATGTATGTTGTGACATCTACATTTTGTGTGGATGTTTGCAGAAAACAAGACTCGATTTTGTTTTCCTGAATATTGTATTTGCCTACAGATGCATTCATATATTACAATATATATGAATGTATCTTGTAATATATTATATTACGTTATAGCATATAAAAGCAAAGCGTTCAAGAGGCTTTGCCCTGAGGTTCTGACGTCCTGAGGATCTAACACGATGCTGACACATTTTGTATTCTTACCCCAATTATAATGGTTAAGAACAACATACTTTAACACGAGTCCGCCATCTTCAAGTTTAGAGTGTTAACAACTGTCTATACTTAGAGCATGGAATGAGCTTTGAGTTTTAATTTTAGCATCTCTGTCTGACATTCTTTCAGACAGCATTGCACTTAAATCAGCAACACATTTCCTGCTCATCCTTTACCCATTGATATTCTGGCACAGCACAACCAGCCCGCTGATGCTTCTCTTCCCATCCATCTCCCTCCCTTGTCTCTGGCAGCCAGGAGAAGGTGGCCTGTGTTAGAGTCAATATGGACACCACCGGAGGGCAGAGTTCAGCCTTGGAGACGGCCTTGTGATTGAGGAGACCTTTGTCCTACCATCCCCTAACCCCACAGAGGGCCACTTTGGTACAGTGAGCAAGGTGAGAGGGTGACCTAGGCCTGGAGCAGATAAGTCAGACTGGTCTCTGGAGAAGCCCCTTTTGTGCGTCTCCTCGGTCAACAGTTGAGCTCCAGTTACCTCCAGTGGTCCAGTGTAGCTCTGGGGATCCTGAGGCCCCCTCAGTACACAGAGGACTGACTTCCTTGCAGTGGCGAGCACATTGCTTGGATATAAATGAACCAGACTGACACTGCCCACCGACCCCCACCATTCTGGGTCAAACCCCAATGTGAACCAATTATTTCCCACCCATTGCCACAGCTGCCAAAAGATGGGGCCACCACCGCCACAATGATGCGGAATCTTCTTTGATTGTCATGTATGCGTGAATTTACTTCATTTTAAAAGGTATATTTTCTCATCAAAATTTTAAGCAATATTTTGTAAAAAAAAAAAATACGATTCACATCCTGAGACATTCTGGTCTCTGTCAAATAATATATATTTACTTTACAAAATGTACTATACACAAACCAGCTACACCAGCTCCAGAAGCACGTCACTCAAGCAATGATTCAGGTTATTTCTGTGATTTCAACAGTGCAAACTGGATACATCATGACTAGACACTGGTAATCTAAACTGTTGCAAACCAAAAGAAGAATGTAGACATTTAGGCACCTATACCCCATAATCTTTCTCGGTTGTGAAACATTGACAGAAAGGTTGGAGTGGCAACATCTTTTCACTGCCCCTGTACTGTATCCGTACTGTATACTCTGCAAGTTGCATTCTCAGTATTGATATCGCTGCTCAGATCAAGTTGCTCAGCATTTCTTTTCTTTTTTTTGTCACTGTTTTGCTGTTTTAGTGGAATTGTGTGCTTTTTATGTTTTAATGGACAATTTAAAAAAATACTAATTTAAGGTTAAGGAAGTGATATGAATATTACAATAAGCACTTTAGATTTGTTTGCCAGTAGGAATTAGTGCACAGGCCTGAATTGAGTTAAAAACATTGAATCTGAAGATCCACAGAACTGTTGTTGAAATGTCTAGAAAAAGTAACATCTCAGGAATCTACATGATTTCTGATTGTGGAAAGTTCTTTATTCTCATTTGTCTCACTACTCATACCATATTTCAATAGCATAGCCTATTTGTCTATTATTGGGACAATTCTTTTTGATAAACAGGAAAAAAATATATAAATTACTGTGCCGTTCAGTTTTCTTCTAATAGCAATGAACGTTATTCTGTGCAGTAAAACTGTATTGTACAACTTATGCTGCACATGTTTTAAGACTTGTCACATGTAAAAAGTAAGTTCAGTATTACAGACATTTCCAAAAATGAGCCGTAAAATGTATTGCAATTATATATTTCTAATTTGCTTAGCACACATGCTCCTGATTTAGCAATAATAGACGCAGTGCTGAGAACAATGCAATGTGTGGAGTGATGGTTCTATTGAGCTGTCTAGGGAGAGTTTGTCAAACCCCATCCACTTTGTGTGTCTGCTCTATTGACTATATTAGTGTGTAGCTGATTATACAGACAATAGCTTATGTGCCTTGTGAATGCTCTGTGTCTTTTAGTCATACTGTAATCAAACTGTTCAGGTAGTACAAACACACAGCAGTAGTGATCTGAATGTTTTTGTGAAAATCATATCTCTTCAACCAAACCGGCAAACTGAACTGATTAATAAGTTACAAATATTAACTCATTACTACTTCATTGTACCCATTTTCTGTCAAGATATGTACTGTATGTTTCTATGTCACAGATGTAGTGTTTGTTCACAAATAGGAAGAACTGTAATGTACTGTAATCAATAGATTTTTGTTTTATGCAATATCAGTGAATGTGCACCGATGTATTGCAACTTTGTCACTGGTGAAAATGACAAACCTGGTACATTTCTCCAAACATTTTTTTTAACAAAATAATAATTTGAATAATTTTAGTTTGAACAGAATTCAGATAAAATGTTGGCTATTTCAAGTCATTACAAATATTGTCTTTGTGATCCTATATGTGCGAAGTAGATACCACAACTCAATGTAGAACACACATGGTATCGCAGTGCAATGGATTCGATGTGTATTATATGATCTGTACCATAGAAACAGGGTGTTCTTCAGGATAATATGCCATTTAGCAGATGCTTTTACCCAAAGTGACTTAGTCATGCGGGCATACATTTTACGTATGGGTGGTCCAGGGAATTGAACCCACTACCCTGGCGTTACAAGCACCATGCTCTACCAACTGAGCTACAAAGGACCACTTTAGGACCATATATTACACTGACCTCACTACTGCTGTCAGTCAAGCACAGAAAATCCTCCTGTCATGTTGTTCAATACCATAACATAGGATGTAAAATATAAAAATAAATGTTTTTTACTTTGCTGATGGAAAGCAATAAAAAGTGTGTAAAATGTCTTATTTCTTTCTCCATATTTAACCCAGGCGCAAAGCACACCATCAGCATATGAAAGAACACAGTGCACAATACGCAGAGCTTTTTAAGGTGTTCAAGAGATAAAGGCGTTGTCCTGTAGAGAAAAAAAAGACTATTGAAATTGAACATGTTTAATCAAAATTATATCCCTATATTAAAGGTCATATTTGGCAGCTATGGGGATTTTCAGCACCTTGTAGAATTTATTCTCGAACATTGTGGTGAAGTGAGGTTGGGAGTCGATGGACAGGAGGGTACATAGCGGCAACTTTCCTCTGTTCTCCTGATCCTCCACGTCCCAGATCTCAGGCATGCTGCAGCCTGGCCTGTCAAGTATAGCACAGTTAGATGGGAATCAGAGGTTGAGAGAACATAGTACTACAGGGCTTTGGTCATTAGGCACCAAAAGGAAGAAAACATACAAATGGGGAGGGAAAGTGGCCAATAAGAAACTTGTTTTCATTTTCTATTGCAAAATATTTTGCTATGGTATGCTTTATAATACCACCATGTTTACCTGGAGCGGCGGTTACACCAGGAGTCCTCCAGGATTAAGTAGTCTGCCTGCAGCTGCATCAGATTCCTCTTCACCTCCTTGGCCAGTTTACAGCTGTACATGGTGTACACCAAATTGGTTCTTTCCCTGTGGGAATATGTTAGACGTAACTTACTGACAAACATAATGGGTGGTGCCTCATCAGATATTGTTGCAAAGTATAACCCATAGGGGAATTGTAGCAGTCTTACTTCTGCCAAGTGTCCTCGTAGTGGGGATGATTCACGACGGCTCTACCAGTGGACAGTTTCACACTCGCCATGGTTGGCATGGAGCCAGCAAACACAGCATCTTGGAACACACACAAATACAATTGAATTTCCCTTTTTGCAGCCCATTCCTTGTATCCCTCAATAAATTTTTTGCATTACAATAATTACACTAATTCAGATCTATCCTAGATAGTAATGCATCTACAGACCTTAGCAGCAACTGAACTAGCTCAGCCCACTAATCTCATGCCCCTGAAAAGCACACGCTAGGAATAAGTCGTAACGTGACATGACTCACTGGGCATGGTGTTGGCATTGATCCACTCCAGGAGCTGCTCCTGAGGCAGGTTGCTGAAGTCTCCTACGATTCCTCGCTGGCTCTGGAAGTTGGCCACGCCCTGGATGGCCATGATGGACAGGATGCCAAACACAGTGATGTGGCGCTTGAAGTGCTCCCCTATCCAGCCAAACAACTGCGGAGCATTGGAGAACATATATACTGGCAGATCAATGAAGATCCAACGTAGATCATTTATCAGGCAGTCTTTATTAATAAGGACATTTCATTATGCTCTGACTGCCTGCATCAGAGTCCAGTTACTAACACTAATGCTGACTGGTGGAGTACTAATAAGAGATTAATTTGTTTCATTGCACTAGCCATCTGTCTGCTCTTTACGCCAGATCAACATGGCTTCTATAGCTGGTATGATGGAGGTCAATTAAGGAAAATGGAAAGTGGCCCATGTGATTTCTATTGTCTCTCCACGTCTGTCTGTTTGTTTCTGTCAGTGTCTGTCTACAGACGTCTCACCTGTCTAAAGCAGATCAGGGAGGCCATGAGGCACATCAGCGGGGCCAGGAAGAGTTTGATTCTCATGACCAAGATCGCCAGCACGGCAAAGGCCACCAGCTGCAGACTATGGTACACCATCTGACACACGCACGCACACACGGGCAGGGAAACACAGTGGAAGTTATGAGCACTGTAATGATTCACGAGTCATTGTGCCTTCAAGGAAAACAGCTGCTAATATGGGCTGTGATGTTGGTTTGAAAGTGAAAATAAGTAGCTAAGTTGGCTTACCTCCCCATTAGCAAACTGTGCCATCCTAAAATATGATAGAAAATGTTTGCATGAGGAAGCTATCAGAGGTCTGTAGGTGGCGCTAGTGTTCAGTGAATATAATACTTAATGCTATTTGTTGGATTGGAAAATACTTACTGCAGTGTCAATATCGACATCTTCTATAGTTAACTCTTTCGCGCCTAAGAGATCTCCAGACTTCTTTAATTGCCTTCAAAGGAATTATTTATAATACTACAATATACACTCAAATTGACTTAAATGAGCTGCAATGTCAAAATCGAGAATAATGTGTCTCACCTTTCCAGAAATGATGGCTACAATAACTGTTTACCGGGATTATCGATGTCTTAACGTATCCCAACAAAGTCTGGAAACAGAATACAGTATAAGAAAAGCACTTAGACATAAAAAAATCAACAACCAAATAGTAGTGTCAAAAGTAAGCTTGGAGGCAGCACTGATGAAATGAAACCTACCTCCAGCTCCATAAAGTCGAACTCTGCAGCACAGGTGTACATCAACGTGTGGAAATCCTTGTAGTTGGTCAACTTGGATCTGATCAAGTTGCCAATGTGAGCCTGTGGGAAATATAGAGAAACACACAGTGAGGTTAACCTCTCTGGTATCAGTGGGACGGTAGCGTCCCACCTCGACAACAGCCAGTGAAATTGCAGGGCGCCAAATTCAAAACAACAGAAATCCGATAATTAAAATTCCTCAAACATACAATTATTATACACCATTTTAAAGATAAACTTCTTGTTAATCCAACCACAGTGTCCGATTTCAAAAAGGCTTTACAGCGAAAGCACACCATGCGATTCTGTTAAGTCAGCGCCTAGCCACAGAAAACCATACAGCCATTTTACAACCAAGGAGAGGTGTCACAAAAGTCAGAAATAGCATTAAAAGTAATCACTTACCTTTGATGATCTTCATCTGGTGGCACTCCCAGGACTCCATGTTACACAATAACTGTTTGTTTTGTTCGATAATGTCCCTCTTTATGTCTAAAAACCTCAGTTTTGTTGGTGCGTTTAGTTCAGTAATCCAAAAGGCACAAAGTGCGCTCTCAACATCCAGACGAAAAGTCCAAAAAGTCCAATAAAAGTTCGTAGAAACATGTCAAACGAGGTTTAAAATCAATCCTCAGGTTGTTTTTGTCATAAATAATCAATAATATTTCAACCGGACAAAAGCTTCCTCAATAGAAAAGGAGAAACAAGAAAGACACACTCCCGATCACGCGCTGGACTCATGTCTGGAAATTTCCACTGTCCACTCATTGAAAGTGCTGTATCTCCCACATTTTTCAGAGTAAAAGCCTAAAACAATGCCTAAAGACTGGCCACATGTAGAAAAAGCCAGAGAGATCGTGAACTGGGTCTTAAGTCTTTGTATGGTGGATAGGCTTTCAATGGAAAAACAGCCTTTCAAAATAATAATACTTCCTGGATGGATTTTCCTCAGGTTTTCGCCTGCCATATCAATACATTGTGAGGAACAAAGAACATTTGACTTCATGGGTCACTCATAGCCCACGTTGAGATCATGCTGAACAGACTTTCATCTAAGAACTTACATCATTGGACACTCCGAGGATGAACGACATGAAGAATTTGAGAAGCACAGTGGAGGTAAACCAGGCAATACCTTGGACAAACTGAGGATTTAGAGAGGATAAAGTTAACACTCAAAACCTGTTATATGTTGCACTGTGCCACTAAATAAAGCTGTGTAATTTCATGTTACGATTGGGGGTATAGAGTGGAGACCTTTGGGATGGTATAATACCATGGGAATTCA
This sequence comes from Salmo trutta, assembly GCF_901001165.1. Classification (NCBI taxonomy): domain Eukaryota; kingdom Metazoa; phylum Chordata; class Actinopteri; order Salmoniformes; family Salmonidae; genus Salmo; species Salmo trutta. The sequence goes on along the minus strand of NC_042990.1, from coordinate 1,927,243 downwards.
ATATATTTCTCTTAAAGTCATGGAAAAATGGCAAATTCTGAGGAACGTAGTTTCACCAATTAACCCCAGCATGTAACTAAAAAACTAACATTATTATACCCACAAATTATTCAAATAGGATTTCATAAAATTGAGACGACTCCAAGTTTGCAGATTTGTGATATCGTCACTCAGTGCGATGATGGCCTGGAAAACACCACCATACAGGAATGAGGTGTGACAGAATGACACTTGTGTATTCAGGCATTTCAGTCTATTTCCCAGTCTACTCACCCAGCCAGCAACCAGGGAAGAAATGTAAAAAGATGTCAAAAGTTCCAAATTCCCAAACAGCATGACAAAGCAGATGGCAAATGAAGCCTGAAAGGAGAAATAAAGAACTTTTGTTCATCAAATCAAAATACAGTGATCCATCATCATAGCATAATTGATGAACATTGTTCATGTTGGAACTGTTCTATCACCAATTTCACAACCATAGCAGATACTAGTATGTTTCTAAGCCTTAAACCTGTGACGATTATGTCTAAATATCAATTCAGTAGTAATACTTACCAGATGCACAACAAGTAGTGATTTAATCTTGGAAGTGGAGAGATAGCCCATAAAATAACAGGCAAACAGGCATGCAATATGAAGAGGCAGACAACATAGGCATTTCAATTCATTGTCACGGTTATTGTACAGCTAAGGAGCTTCAGTACATAAACAGAATCTTTTAAGATGACTGGTACATCCACAGGAATGATACCATGCTATTTTCCAGGCATGCATTTTTACCTCATTGTGTGGATTTATTTACCTGAGTTAGCAAAACAAACTGGGCAAATGGCCAAGGAAGAAGGAACAAAACATTGCAAGCACCAAGAGCTACTAGGGATCTTCTTTCATGGTTGGAACGCCTACAAAATCATACAAAGACAACAGTATTATTTGCCTTCATACATTTTCAGTGACATACACTGGGTGTACAAAACATTAGGAACAGCTGCTCTTTCCATGACAGGACTGACCAGGTGAATCCAGGTGAAAGCTATGATCCCTTATTGATGTCACTTGTTAAATCCACTTCAATCAGTTTAGATGAAGGGGAGGAGACAGGTTAAAGAAGGATTTTTAAGCTTTGAGACAATCTAGACATGGATTGTGTGCCATTCAGAGGGTGAATGGGCAAGACAAAAGATTGAAGTGCCTTTGAACAGGGTATGGTAGTAGGTGCCAGGCACACCGGTTTGAGTGTGTCAAGAACTGCAACGATGCTGGGTTTTTCACACCCAACAGTTTCCTGTGTTTTATCAAGAATGGTCCACCACCCAAAGGACATCCAGCCAACTTGACATAACTGTGGATTGGATTCAATATATACCTGAGAATGCGTGTTAACAGCAGCATCTGCAGGACAAAGAAGGGATAGGAGAAGCTCTCCCTCAGCGGTGGAGTCCACATGACCCGAGTGCTCTGGAATACATAGCATGAGTTAAGATAGCATTCACCACTAGCCAACCGACATGATGATCTAAGTTTACATACACTGTATGAAACAATCAAATTACATTGATCTCAAACAGAACATTAATTGTACAGTGAGGAAACTTTAATATGGATTGCACTATGAGTACACAGCTCCAAACTGTAAAACTCTCAACCTCTCCATGGTTGAAGAAGAGACACAGGACAGTGACGACCCCTCCAAGACGACTGCCACTGGAAAGAACCCCCCCCCAAAAAAACATCACATTGTCTCGTAGAGTGGCAAGGGGCACCAAAACAGCATGGATACCCAAGACGATGGTTTTATGGAATACCATAGTGATAAACTAGCCTGGGTACCAGTCTTTGTGCCAACATGCAAATCCTTGTCATGGAGTACATGACAGCATGGAGTACGCAACAAAACAAACAGATCTGGGACCAGGCTAGTGAGAAACCAACAACAGTTTAAGAACTCATTACCTTAGGTAAGTCCCGTAGAGGAGGAACAGGCTCATCATTACCCCATTAAGCAGGAAGACACAGGAGACATAGAAGTAGGCTGCATCCCCCATGCCTAAAAGTGGGAGAAAATGATATTCAGTGTCAATTTACTGTGCCTCCCAGTCCTGACAGTGTGACACACTATGTTACTACAAGATGCTATTTACAATGCATAGTAGGGTTGGGCGGTATCCAGATTTTCAAACCGCCATACCGTTTCTGCACATTACCGGTGTATACAGTATTATCGGAAGTGCACACAAGGGGTGCTATAAGAAATGTTAAATAACAATTTAGCCAACAGGGATCTTGATCCAGGAGGGGATTTAATGTCTCTAGTCTGGGTACCAGTCTTTTTAGCTAACATTCTACTCCTTGCTAGTGGTGGGGATGATCGATTCCTTGACTCCTTGCCCGCCGACTCCCATTTTTGGGTGTCAAGTTTCGATTCCGCTAAGAATCGACTCCTCGGCTCCAGAGATTCAGTATTTTTACAATGGAGGAACTAGTTGCTGTCACCTACTTCGAGAACCAACTCTTGCATCTTTCACAGAAAAGAAAGACAGAGCTAGCGATATAGCGGTATAAATCAATAACTAATTCACTGTTTGTCACAGAAACAAACTAGATATGATTTATTCTATAAATGTCTAACATACTTTTACAACCTTTGTTTTGAGGAAAAATTACAGTTTTGATTTGATAGAGGGCATGTATTCTATCAAATTTTTATTTCAATCAAATCAAAACTGGAATCTTTCCTCAAAACAAAGGTTGTAAAAGTATGCCAGACATTTACAGAACATATTTTACCTAGTTTGATGTTTCTGTGACAAACAGTGAATTAGTTATTGATTTATACAGTTTTAAATGGCATTTGATAGATTTGATGTATTTCTATGAAGTCGAAACTGGAATTTTTCCTCAAAACAAAGGTTGTAAAAGTATGCTAGACATTTATAGAATAAATCATTTCTATTTTTATGTTTCTGTGGAAATCAATTAATTATTTATTTTCACAATTTTAAAATGGCTTTTGGCGAATGTCTGTTGAATGTCTGTTGAATGTCTGAATGTGTGAATATAAAACCAACTTTACCTTGGTCGCAGGCAGGCAGACAGACTGTCGGGACCATGCTCATAGCGAGATACAGATTACCATAATATAGCCTATGTCTTGTATAGCAATGCCTCGTAAATTCCCCAAAAGTATATTAAAGTATATATTAGGCTATCAATGACTATGGCTAAGCTATTCTTCATAGTGCCAGTGAATTTAAATTTAACATCTCCAAATGCATCAGTTTAATTAGGTGCAATAAAAACTATTGTGCCTATAGTTTATTTAATGAAACCCTGGCTGGCTGTTGATGTCCTAGGCCAGGGCTCTCCAACCCTGTTCCTGGAGAGCTACCTTCCTGTAGGTTTTCACTCCAACCCTGTTCCCGGAGAGCTACCTTCCTGTAGGTTTTCACTCCAACCCTGTTCCTGGAGAGCTACCGTCCTGTAGGTTTTCACTCCAACCCTGTTCCTGGAGAGCTACCGTCCTGTAGGTTTTCGCTCCAACCCCAGTTGTAACTAACCAGATTAAGTTTATAAACTAGCTAATTATTGAATTAGATGGGCTAGATTAGGGTTGGAGTGAACCTACAGGAACGTAGCTCTCCACGAACAGGGATGGGGAGCACCGTCCTATGCAATAGATTGCAAAGCTGGGCATCCCCGCTAAACTTTTGGGGAATGGCAAGTTCACTTTCTCATCCATAAACTCATCTCAAGTGCAAATATGGTTCAGCAGCTCAAATCAGCAGGATGAGTGGTATTGTTATTAGGAAGGATGTCTACCATGGATCGTTAAAATAATGATTATGATCACATTTCATCAACTTAAATATTATGGGAACATCTATACATTTGGCAGCCAAGCATGAGTTATCAGTGTACCTACCCTATGATGTTAAAATATCTTCACACCTACAATAAAAACCTCCAGGCTTCCGTCATAAGAGTAAATTATATTTGAAACATTTTTGAATTACAGGGGGGAAAATGTATCTTGTGTGAATCGTCCTCTGGAATAACGCACATGCTTGGATAATAATTACAAAACCAACGTCTCTAGTAATACCCGTCCGAATAGGACTATAACATGGCAAAGAATAGGTTTATCAGCGTAGTGCGTTGCATCATCCCATGTCGTGTGATCCGTCAAGACTGCACACAGCAGAAATATCACTGAAATATTGTAGTTACTACACATCAACTATATTCAAACAAAATAGGCCTTTTATAGGCTAAGTTGATGACCAAATGGGCAGCATCATGCTCATGTCAGTCCTCTAGAACGCAAATGTAGCCTTCCTAGTAGGACTCTGCAGTAGTGAGGTGATGTGTACCTGTGCACATCCGTTTCAGCGTGTTTTTTTCCCTGGAGTCGAGCAAGAGTCGACTCCAACCACAGGAGACGGAATCGGAGTTGTGCATGACTACTCCTTGCTTCTCCATGTCACTGCCAAAGAGGCAATCTCAACGTTCAATATGCAGCTGACTTGATGGTGGAGTTGCTCATTGGTTGTTGGAAATAACATGAATATTTTCCATGACAACATGAATTAGAATTATTACAAAGTCAAAAACAAACATTTAGCTGTTAGCTAGGCAGGTTGTTGTATTTTGAGGCTTAGCAAAGAGGATTTGTGGTTGGAATTGCAGTATGTATTTAGTTTGAGAATTTAGAGTTGAGCTAGCAACTTTTGACAGACTGGTTTCCTCTAGATAAACAAAAAACGGATACCAACATGTTCTGCGGAGAACAAAAGTGAGGGTTCCAATATTTTTATTATCTTTGTGATTGGAAGATAGCTGTGAGGGATATCGAATCAGGATCAACTCCTCTGTTCTCCTCAAGCTCATTAATGATATAATGTTCATATTTGACGATGGCAGAAAGGCCAGTCTCTTTTCAAATGACAAGGAGTGGCAAGGAGTGGAATGTTAGCTAAAGAGACTGTACTCAGCAAGGCCCTCAGGCTAGAATGTCTCTGCTGTAACCAAGAAGCTAGGTATTAACATCTAGCCAATTAGATAGAAAGTTAGCAAACCAAATGCAAAGCTGAAGGCTGAGCTGGATATAATTTATTTGACACATCCTAGATTCCTTATAGTTAGGTGGGGTAGCCCCCAACCCCAAAATCATACGTCGGTATTTTGAAATATACAGTTTATACCGGTGTATCGCCCAAGCCTAACGCAGTTATTTTCTAGGAGTAGTTGTACCTTCACAGCTCTCTACTGGACTCAGTCCATCTGCTCTGTTGACATTCCAACATGCCTTGGTGGGGATTCCAAAGAAGTCCATATGCCAGTGTAAATCCTGAACAGGCTGCCAAGGAAAACCTATCAACAGAGGGGATCACTGGAATAAACACTCTGTAACGAAGAAACAGAAGAACAATACAATGTTTTTGAGATCCACTGCACTGCCCAATTAAATGATCGCCATTGTTTCTCTTTTGTCTTTGGTGAAAAAAATGAATGTCTGCACTTGCATATTTATAAAATGCAAAAATCTTGCTTGCAAAATAATGACATAGTTCCAGCTCCTATAGTACCTCTGGGTACAGATTGAACCTCTTCACAGCATTGATAACAAGAGGATACTCAGAGAACCTGTCGTTCATGATATGGTGGAGCCCATGCAAAAAGGATGGCGCATTGATGAAGACCTTGAAATAGGAATAATACAGACCCTGCTAAATAAAACCAACATTTGAGTGAACTGGATGCTGAAATTGCAGATGAGCTTATTTTTGTAACAATGTGTCCATTTCTTCAATAACACAGGATGTCAAATCTAAAGCCCCCTTGGGATGGCAGATGTGTGAAGCAGTGAGGGACAGGAGGGATATTTTACAATTGGCCCATCTCAACATTCCTCTTACCATTTCAGTGCGGAAAGCCATTTCTTTTTCAATTGAAGATAGGTGTGAAAAGTGTTTGTCATTTTCAAAGAGGTTTGTTAGATGAGCCCTAAACAAAGTTTTAGACATCACATCAGCAAGGGGAAGTGCCTGTCTGTCAGACTGAATGACTTGACTGAATGAAGTATTCGGCCTAATCCTTTAGACTAATTACATCCACATTTCTACATCTGGCCTGCCTGCATTGGTAGGTCATAACAACATACCGTACCTGGATAGTGAATTTACCAATGTAGAAGTCCAGCCTAGACAGCTATCAAAAAGACGCACACGTTTACGTTCATTAATAAATGAGGCAACTATTGAAACTTACCAATAATGACTGTGATTCCAATGTTCATAAAATATCGGACAGTTATGCCTACTTTATCTCGAATAAAAGCAGTCAGACCCGTCAGAAACTCCCATCTTTGGTTTGCAAAACGCAGTTGAGAGAAACACATTTTCGTGCTTGTCGTTTGTTGACATGAAGGGCAAATGCAACGCGTTAACCCTTTCCATCATTTGGGATGCCTTTGGTTGAGTTTAACAATTCCTCATCGTCACTTTCAGGGCAAAATTGGGCCTGGTAGCCTGACCGGCGAGTCTTCATAGCCATGTTATCAGACTTCGAGTCCGAGAATATCTCAAAAGATGACATAAGTGGTACATACACCAGGTAGGAAACTCGTTTCAGTATTTTCAATGGTTATTTTCTTTGTCAAAGTTAAAGAAAATTAGCTAACGTTAGTTTTCTAAATAGCATTTTCTGGCCACTCAAGTTCAAAGGACGCGCCGCAATTGAACTAGTAACCATGGAAACCCAGGATCAGCATTGTTCTAAAACTGTTTTGCCGCGCAGTCATTTTATTAATGCGTATTAAAAACATGAGCTAATATTCATGTCTGGGTTGAAAGGGTCGCGTATCACGTGGTTCTGAATCACTATTCAAAGGTAACGCGTACCACTCATGTGGCGTGTGTGAATGGGGCGATTGGTAAGATTTTTCCACCTTTTAATCGGGTGCTTTTTTATACTGGATCAAATAATTTATTTTAAAAAATGTCTGTGTTTTCATTCATGATTCGAACAAACGAACGTGAGGTTCCATCTGAACTGAAATTCATATTACTCTCAAATATAACACAACAAATAGGATTTAGGGTGGGGTACTTTAAAACGGATTGCTTGATTCAAGCCAGTCCTACACGTTTATATTAAATACAATATTACACAGTTTACACACTTTATTTATTATTTCACTCAAAAATAGGTTTAATCGTCATGGTATTAAACATAATATTACACAGGGATGTCCTTTTCCCCCCAAAGCTCATTGTTGTTCACTTCAAAACCAGTTCAAAGCCTTTCTGTTTGTGTGGCTGAGTGACCACTCAGTTCTTCTGTAGTGCCCTGTGATCCGGTAGATGTACAATGATTGTATAGACAAGGGTGAACTCGCTGGGCATACTAAGATAGTGTATTCAGTCCAGTCAGTAGTGCCATTCTCCCATGGCTCATTGGCTCAGTTGGCAGCATTGGGTGGCCCCTCAGGTATGAGAGACATGAAGAACGTGACAATAAAAGACCAAGTCGTAGAGAGAAAGCCAGCATGGGGAATACCATTGGGATCCTCCAGTCCTTCCTCTCCACTGTCCCCATCATCGTCCCCTAAGCCTTCATCCATCATCCGCTCCTGTGTAGGCCAAACATGGCAACACGTAAATTAGTCATCGCACAGATAAACTGGAATACTGGATACATGTTTTCCTCTAACATTTCCAACAAACTCTTTCCATCAAAGACATATTTGCTACACGCATCAATGCAATTGTAATCATTCACCATAGCAATACCATATTATGTTACCAGACATGCATTACATAAATCATTCATCACTGCTATTATAAATTAAATTACTGTATAATTCAAGGAGTTATCTGTCCTGACATTCAGAAGCACTTTAACCTTTAGTTTATGGTCAGAGGTTAAAGATGACCTACCATCTCTTGGAGGTCATGATGAAGGTCCGCCTCCATCTCATCCTGTTGGGGCCCATATCCATGGTTCTGAAATTCATTCTCCGGGTTAAAAGGGAACCACCCTGCTTGGTGCCTAACATAAACACAGAGAAACAGCCATTGACAAAACCTGTGATCCATAATGGGTGACCGTTCACAACACATTTGTTGGGTCAAAGACCCAGACAGAAAGGTATAGGGTTAATATAAAGGATTCAGAACAATCTAATTTTCAATATACAGTCTCTAGCCTGATCCCAGAGCTGTATAGCTAATGCTATGGATATTGGCAAGACAGCACATACAGATCTGGGTCCAGTCTAGTATGTCACTGTTAGCAGGGACACATAGTATTAAGTTGAGAGAGTGCAGGGGAATACTCACAGGTATAGCAACAACATGGCGCCCATCACCATGACAAAGCGGCTAAAGGAGGAGTAGAAGTAGACTATGCTGAGCAAGATGGCGATGCGTGACACCGTGTACACCCAGTCCAGCCAATCACGGTTCTGCTCTTCTTCGATCAGATGCGCCTCCCCTCCCTGGGGGTTCATCTGGATGTCAGGCTCGCCACGGCGCTCCTCCGGGGGAGGTGGGTTCAGACGATCTGATTGACCGGACTGGGTCGAGAGCAGGTCAGGCCTAAAGTGGTGAGATGAGGCAGCCAACATCTGACTGAAGGGTGAGATAGAGAAAAGAGAGAGAAATGGATGTAAAGAGAAACTAATCAGTGACAGATTTCATGCAAATATTCCAAAATCCGCAATAAAACAATATGCACATTTTCCCACCAGAGATGCGTTTCCATCAAATGGACTTGTTGAGGGTAAAAGGTTGTGCATGATGACATAGTGCGAATAAACATTTATTTTGCTGTTGAATTCCCATGTACCGAATAAAAAAATAAATGGGTTTCCATCGCTCGGTAGCCTAATAAACTGCATGGTTTACCAAGACGTATTGGGAAGACTACACAGCATATCATCGCATGACTTCAAGTTTACTTTGATATGATAGTTATTATATCAATTTTTGCGCATAAAGGCATTTCCATCGCCATTTCTCACATAATTATTTTAAAGACACAAAAAGATCCCGCCATGCTGAAAAAACACATTTTCTGTCGACAATTATGAAATTGTAGTGACATTTCCTGTTTCCATCAGCCCAGTCTTGACTTTTTCCACGCGTCAGTTAATTCATACTGAAAGTCGGATAATTGTGATTGAATCGCAATGATTGCATGACTCAGCAAGGGTAATTGAGCATATTGTCACACAGTTGTTGTGACAGCAGACTTACTAGTGCATGTAGTAATGCCGGGTGTACACCTGCTGCCACCACAGCAGCGTCATGGGATTGTACTGTATGCTAGGGTAGGCTGGCATGTTGTTGGTAGGGCCTTGCTGTGGAGAGAACTGGTTCCACATGTAGCTGCAATAGAAGTACACAGCTACGGGTAAACAGTTCGGCATTACCAGTAGAACAATAAACAAATACAAACACAAATCTATTAGGAAGTGAGAGCTCTCAACAGTAATATACCTCTTGGACAATCATAACACGTGGCCAGAACTAACAGTGTTATAATTGAGAGGTTGGTGTATAAGGGCTTACGCTTGCATTAAGGCAGGGTGTGCTGCATGGTTAGGGGCGGGGCCTGTGCGATGTCTCAGCCCGTCAGAGCTCTCTCCAGTGGAGGTTGATTGGCCATCTTGGCTATGGGAGGAGAGACTGGGGCTCTGACCCGTCTGAGAAAACCAATCAAGAAGTTGATTATTTTACTTCTCTAACTCCACTTAACAAACTTTTCATTCATCAGGAGCTGTGTGGATTACAACAGAGAGTAGGCCTAGGCTAGCCTGGTCCCAGATCTGTTTGTGCTCTTGCCAACTCCACAGCTTCTTGTCAAGCCATTTTTTTGCATGACAACGAGTGACAAGGAGTCACTCAAACAGACTACGGCTAGTCCTAGGTGTGCTGGGATGATGAAATTAGTGGCAATGAACAGAGCAGTAGGATAGGTGTTGCATGCATAAGGGTAACTCACCGTGAAGTCAGTAGAGGGGACTCCAGGGGCCTTGTTACTGTGGCTGCTGTGGAGCTTGGGGGACCCAGGAGGTGTGCGAGATGCACACACCAGGTGGACCATGTGGTACTCATCCTGCTGTAAGAGTCATCCGTGGCCATTAGCAAGGACAGCCACACTATTGCGTGGACAAAGTACAATCATCAGAGGGATCAGCTTGACTTTAAGAATGAGATCTAGGATGAATGCATACATTGCTATAATCTCTGATCAGAATATCTATGTCAAGATGAAAGATAAATGAATGTAGCAGACAGACCTTTCTGAGCACATCTTTCAGTATTAAGTGATCCAAGAGGAGCTTCCCAGAATACACCAGCCTCTGGTCTTTGAAGCTCTACAGTAAAAATCAGACAGTTGAGAACATAGTAAGCATTTCACTGTAAGGTCTAATCCTGTTGTATTCGGCGCACGTGACAAATAAACTTGGATTTGATTTGATAGACCAGATGATTTATTATCTGACCCTGCTGGTCATGTATGACAGTCTTGAAAAACGATCTGGCCTTAACGGCCACATCTACTTTTAAATCTCTAGTCAGAAGAGCAACCAGAAGAGACCACCCATCGAATCCTGGTTCCTCTATAGGTTTCTTCCTAGGTTCCTGCCTTGTATCAAGTTTTTCTTAGCCACTGTGCTTCGGTCTCTACATTGCTTGCTCTTTGGGGTTTTAGGCTGGGCATCTGTAAAGCACCTTGTGACAACTTCTGTTGTAAAAAGGGCTTTATAAAATATACTGCTCAAAAAAATAAAGGGAACACTTAAACAACACATCCTAGATCTGAATAAAAGAAATAATCTTATTAAATGCTTTTTTCTTTACATAGTTGAATGTGCTGACAACAAAATCACACAAAAATAATCAATGGAAATCCAATTTATCAACCCATGGAGGTCTGGATTTGGAGTCACACTCAAAATGAAAGTGGAAAACCACACTACAGGCTGATCCAACTTTGATGTAATGTCCTTAAAACAAGTCAAAATGAGGCTCAGTAGTGTGTGTGGCCTCCACGTGCCTGTATGACCTCCCTACAACGCCTGGGCATGCTCCTGATGAGATGGCGGAGATGAGATGGCGGATGGTCTCCTGAGGGATCTCGTCCCAGACCTGGACTAAAGCATCCGCCAACTCCTGGACAGTCTGTGGTGCAACGTGGCGTTGGTGGATGGAGCGAGACATGATGTCCCAGATGTGCTCAATTGGATTCAGGTTTGGGGAACGGGCGGGCCAGTCCATAGCATCAATGCCTTCCTCTTGCGGGAACTGCTGACACACTCCAGCCACATGAGGTCTAGCATTGTCTTGCATTAGGAGAAACCCAGGGCCAACCGCACCAGCATATAGTCTCACAAGGCGTCTGAGGATCTCATCTCGGTACCTAATGGCAGTCAGGCTACCTCTGGCGAGCACATGGAGGGCTGTGCGGCCCCCCAAAGAAATGCCACCCCACACCATGACTGACCCACCGACAAACCGGTCATGCTGGAGGATGTTGCAGGCAGCAGAACGTTCTCCACGGCGTCTCCAGACTCAGTCACGTCTGTCACGTGCTCAGTGTGAACCTGCTTTCATCTATGAAGAGCACAGGGCACCAGTGGCGAATTTGACAATCTTGGTGTTCTCTGGCAAATGCCAAACGTCCTGCACGGTGTTGGGCTGTAAGCACAACCCCTACGTGTGGACGTCGGGCCCTCATACCACCCTCATGGAGTCTGTTTCTGACCGTTTGAGCAGACACATGCACATTTGTGGCCTGCTGGAGGTCATATTGCAGGACTCTGGCAGTGCTTCTCCTGCTCCTCCTTGCACAAAGGTGGAGGTAGCGGTCCTGCTGCTGGGTTGTTGCCCTCCTACGGCCTCCTCCACGTCTCCTGATGTACTGGTCTGTCTCCTGGTAGCGCCTCCATGCTCTGGACACTACGCTGACAGACACAGCAAACCTTCTTGCCACAGCTCGCATTGATGTGTCATCCTGGATGAGCTGCACTACCTGAGCCACTTGTGTGGGGTGTAGACTCCGTCTCATGCTACCACTAGAGTGAAAGCACCGCCAGCATTCAAAAGTGACCAAAACATCAGCCAGGAAGCATAGGAGCTGAGAAGTGGTCTGTGGTCCCCACCTGCAGAACCACTCCTTTATTGGGGGTGTCTTGCTAATTGCCTATAATTTCCACCTGTTGTCTATTCCATTTGCACAACAGCATGTGAAATTTATTGTCAATCAGTGTTGCTTCCTAAGTGGACAGTTTGATTTCACAGAAGTGTGATTGACTTGGAGTTACATTGTGTTGTTTAAGTGTTCCCTTTATTTTTTTGAGCAGTGTATATTTGATTGATTGATTTGGGGTTTTCCTTTCGCTTTCCTTCACTTTGGGTCCAGAGAAGATTCCCTTTCACTTTCTTATATTTCATAAGAACATATAAGTAGTAGTGAATGAAATAACTAGAATAGCTTAGACTCGGCTCCCAGACTGTGACGGAAGAGACTTGGAAGGATGGCAACGCGAGACTAGTCTTACATGCTGACCACACCGCTCACGTTCCGTGCACTGCAAAATAAATATACACATACATGTTATTCAATAATTTCATCCAAACAGCTTCCGCGGTTGCATAGCCAGGCACTAAAATAGAACTTGGTTCTATTTTTGACACTTGATGCACTGGAGCATATACCCACGTGGGTGATTGAAAGATGAACTGAGGTGCACACTCCAGTCCAGTTGGTGGTGGATATGCACTTTAAAGTTGGTTGCCAACCGCAATATAAAGTCCACAGAAGAAGACTGAAGGAGGAGTAATTACTAGAAACCAACTAGGTTTCCCTTTTATCTGTGGATTAATTGTCGGAGTAGAGAACACATGATTTTGTGTGACTCATATTGAGTGAAAATTCTACAAAGAAGAAGAGGACCTTGTTCCTTTCAGGTAAAATAACGACCCAATGTTTATATCTCAGGTCAAATTAGCTAGCAACAGCGCTCAAGGTCTCTGCTAGGTAAAGCCCCGCCTTATCTCAGCTCACTGGTCACCATAGCAGCACCCACCCGTAGTACGCGCTCCAGCAGGTATATCTCACTGGTCACCCCCCAAAGCCAATTCTTCCTTTGGCCGCCTCTCCTTCCAGTTCTCTGCTGCCAATGACTGGAGCGAACTGCAAAAATCTCTGAAGCTGGGGACTCTTACCTCCCTCACTAGGTTTAAGCACCAGCTGTCAGAGCAGCTCACAGATCACTACACCTGTACATAGCTCATCTGTAAATAGCCCATCCAATCTACCTCATCCCCATACTGTATTTATTTATCTAGCTCCTTTGCACCCCAGTATCTCAACTTGCACATTCATCTTCTGCACATCCTACCATTCCAGTGTTTAATTGGTATATTGTAATGACTTTGCTACCATAGCCTATGTATTGCCTTACCTCTCTTATCCTATCTCATTTGCACATGTTGTATATAGATTTTTCTACTGTATTATTGATTGTATGTTTGTTTATTCCATGTGTAACTCTGTGTTGTTGTATGTGTCGAACTGCTTTGCTTTATCTTGGCCAGGTCGCAGTTGCAAATGGGAACTTGTTCTCAACTAGCCTACCTGGTTAAATAAATAAAGGTGAAATAAAAATAACATGCCTACCACTTTAAAGATGCAAAATATTTTTGGGGTGAAACAAACAGAAAACTTAAGCGTGCATAAATATTCACCCCCCCCAAAGTAAATACTTTGTAGAGCCACCTTTTGCAGACATTACAGCTGCAAGTCTCTTGGGGTATGTCTCTATAAGCTTGGCAAATCTAGCCACTGGGATTTTTGCCCATTCTTCAAGGCAAAACTGCTCCAGCTCCTTCAAGTTGGATGAGTTCCGCTGGTGTACAGCAATCTTTAAGTCCTACCACAGATTCTCAATTGGATTGAGGTCTGGGCTTTGACTAGGCCATTCCAAGACATTTAAAAGTTTCCCCTTAAACCACTCGAATGTTGCTTTAGCAGTATGCTTAGGGTAATTGTCCTGCTGGAAGGTGAACCTCCGTCCCAGTCTCAAATCTCTGGAAGACTGAAACAGGTTTCCCTCAAGAATTTCCTTGTATTTAGCACCATCCATCATTCCTTCAATTCTGACCAGTTTCCCAGTTCCTTCCTATGAAAAACATCCCCACACCATGATGCTGCCATCACCATGCTTCACCTTGGTGATGGTGTCCTCTGCGTGATGAGATGTTTGCGCCAGACATAGCGTTTTCCTTGATGGCCAAAAAGCTCAATTTTAGTCTCATCTGACCAGAGTACCTTCTTCCATATGTTTGGGGAGTCTCCCACATGCCTTTTGGCGAACACCAAACGTGTTTGCTTATTTTTTTCTTTAAGCAATGGCTTTTTTCTGGCCACTCTTCTGTAAAACCAGCTCTGTGGAGTGTACAGCTTAAAGTGGTCCTATGGACAGATACTCCAATCTCCGCTGTGGAGCTTTGCAGCTCCTTCAGGGTTATCTTTGGTCTCTTTGTTGCCTCTCTGATTAATGCCCTCCTTGCCTGGTCCGTGAGTTTTGATGGGCAGCCCTCTCTTGGCAGGTTTGTTGTGGTGCCATATTCTTTCCATTTTTTAATAACGGATTTAATTGTGCTCCGTGGGATGTTCAAAGTTTTGGATATTTTTTTATAACCCAACCCTGATCTGTACTTCTCCACAACTTTGTCCATGACTTGTTTGGAGAGCTCCTTGGTCTTCATGGTGCCGCTTGCTTGGTGGTGTTACAGACTCTGGGGCCTTTCAGAACAGGTGTATATATACTGAGATCATGTGACACTTAGATTGCACACAGGTGGACTTTAATTAACTAATTATGTGACTTCTGAAGGTAATTGGTTGCACAAGATCTTATTTAGGGTCTTCATAGCAAATGGGGTGAATACATATGCATGCACCAATTTTTTTTTTTTTTTTTTTTTTTAAACAAGTAATTTTTTTCACTTCACCAATTTGGACTATTTTGGGTATGTCCATTACATGAAATCCAAATAAAAAAAATATTTAAATTACAGGTTGTAATGCAACAAAATAGGGAAAACGCCAGGGGGATGAATACTTTTGCAAGGCACTGTATGTGACTTGTTAAGCACATTTTTACTCCTGAACTTATTTGCCATAACAAAGGGGTTGAATACTTATTGACTCAAGACATTTCAGCTTTTCATTAGTAACATTTTTGCTCAACATAATTCCACTTTGACATTATGGGGTATTGTGTGTAGGCCAGTGACAAATCTCAATGTAATCCATTTTAAATTCAGGCTGTAACACAAAATGTGGAAAAAGAACAGGTTTGAATACTGAAGGCACTGTACAGTTTAGTTAATCGGATTGACAGGATTTAGGAAACCAAGGATTAGGCTAGACGTATTACGACAATGACAGCGTCAGTGGTAGCGAGACATTTTTGAGTTTACATTGACATTCCTGTGATGTCAGTGCTACAGTAAAGCTGAAATCGAAACCAAAATCGTATCTTTTCAACAGACTGTTTTTGTTAATTAAGAAGGCTCCGTCACCTGGTCAATACTATTATGGTAAACAGTAATGAGATCGATGACACTAACCAGAGAAGTTGGAGAACACACAACAGACTGAGATTACTAGACAAGAGTGCTGTTAAGTGCTCAGTGTTTACAATGATTACTGAGCAGGAACTGTAATTAAATCAGATTATAGGGGAGAACAAAGTAATCGCAGGGCCCTTATTCCAGCCTGATGTCAAATCTACACACTTTCAAGCCAAGAGTATTTTCAAATATATGCTTAGCACCACCTTTTATTCATTGCTTTCTCCTCTTCCAGCCTCTCTTTTTCCTGTAGAGTAGTTTGCTAAGGTGTGTTTTGACATTCTTTCAGATGCGGTGATAGGTTATAAAGTCTAGGTAATAGGTTTTCACATCACTGACATTAGGCTATGCATTTCAGTAATATGACATGAATTCAAAAGTGTTGGCCTACATATAAGCAGATGTATTTCCAGGTTAGGAAATCATCACTGTGTAGCAAAAAGCAATTACTGGGGTACACAGGATGTTGGTGCAGAACATGTGACGCTGAATTCAGTTAAAACTAAATGAAGCTAGTTAGATTGCAGAACACTGCAGTCTTGTTTCTTTTCTTCTCCATATAAACAGATGTGGTCAATAAACACACAACTGTTTATAAACCTCCTATAGTACTAAGTGCATCATTCACATCAAAGCAAACGTTGCGCTAGGATCAGGTCCTCTGTTTTCTTTCTCCAACAAAAGCTAGGTCTATCCGCCCACTTACTAAGAGGATTAAACCCACTGATTGAAAACCCCTCATTCATTTAAACAAAGGCTTCAATTCAAATGAGTCTTGGACTACTAGGGTATGTACATTTTACATTACATTTTAGTCATTTGGCAGACGCTCTTATCCAGAGCGACTTACAGTATTGAATACATACATTTCATGCATTTAAAAAAAAAAAAAATTCTGGCCCCCTGTGGGAATTGAACCCACAAACCTGGCGTTGCAAACACCATGCTCTACCAACTGAGCCACAGGGAAGACTGGAGCACTGGTTGGTCGGGCCAATTGATGTAACGTACATATAGCCTACTTCTGCATCAGGGAAGTCAGTATCCTTTTGACATTTGTGCTACTTATAGGCTGCCTATATAATATATCAGGGATGGGGACAAATTCTCAGATGGCTGTAACCTCCAAACTTAAAAAGCCAATCAATCTATAATGCAATATATTTCTAACTGAATGTTCAAACTCCATCTGAACCAATGATTTATATATACACTAGCTGTTATGAAGCCACCGTGCCTCCACATTGGCACTCCCCCACCATTGAAAAAAATATTTTGGAAGCTATAAAAATGCTATTATGGCTACATTTGTTTTTGCGACGTTTATTTTGTTAGACACCTTGAAGCATACTTTTAAACTTTTATGTGAACTAAACATAAAAATATATATTTTTAGAATGTACTAATGTTACTGTCCCCACTACAATTATTATTTATTTATTTTTAAATACATGTAATTTTGGCCTTGAAATATTTAATTGAAACATGAGGACTGCTTCTTCTGTGGAGTGCCAATATGGCTGACCGGTGGCTTCGAAGCCTCTCATTGGCCAATACATAGCATCAGCAATCCAGGGTTTATATACAGTGCATTCGGAAAGTATTCATACCACTTGACTTTTTCCACATTTTGTTACGTTACAGCCTTGTTCTAAAATTGATTCAATTACTTTTTGTCATCAATCTACACACAATACCCCATAATGACAAAACGAAAACTGGTTAGAAATTTTTGCAAACGTATAAAATAAAAGAAAAAAATATATATATTTACATAAGTATTCAGACCAATTGCTATGAGACTCGAAATTGAGCTCAGGTTCATCCTGTTTCCATTGATCATCCTTGAGATGTTTCTACAAACTGATTGGAGCCCACCTGTGGTAAATTCAATTGATTGGACATGATTTGGAAAAGGCACACACCTGTCTATATAAGATCCCACAGTTGACAGTGCATGTCAGTACAAAAACCAAGCCATGAGGTCAAAAGAATTGTCTCGGAGCTCTACGGACAGGATCGTGTTGAGGCAGATCTGGGGAAGGGTACCAAAAAATGTCTGCAGCATTGAAGGTCCCCAAGAAAACAGTGGCCTCCATCATTCTTAAATGGAAGATATTTGGAACCACCAAGACTCTTCCTAGAGCTGGCCGCCCGGCCAAACTGAGCAATCGGGGGAGAAGGGCCTTGGTCTGGGAGGTGACCAAGAACCTGAATGTCACTCTGACAGAGTTCCTCTGTGGAGATGGGAGAACCTTCCAGAAGGACAACCATCTCTGCAGCACTCCACCAATCAGGCCTTTATGGTAGAGTGGCCAGGCGGAAGGCACTCCTCAGTAAAAGGCACATAACAGCCCGCCTGGAGTTTGCCAAAAGGCACCTAAAGGACTCTAACCATGAGAAACAAGATTCTCTGGTCTGATGAAACCAAGATTGAACTCTTTGGCCTGAATGCCAAGTGTCACGTCTGGAGGAACCTGTTTTTGCATTGTCATTATGTGTTATTGTGTGTAGATTGATGGGGGGGAACTATTTAATCAATTTTAGAATAAGGCTGTAACGTAACAAAATGTGGGAAAAGTCAAGGGGTCTGAATACTTTCCGAAAGCACTGTACATCATTGATCTGAACAGACCTCAAGGGAAATGAATACGGAGAGCAATCTCACTGTACGTAAGCCAGAGCCTACTCACCGGTTTACTGGGATATACAAGTGAGATATGGGTTTTTAGTTTTTCCACTGTCCAGTTCAGGAAGCAGTTGATTGTCTGGTCATCATACTTCTGGTTGGGTGCCTTAATGACAAGGATAACAGGACTTTCGGCAACACCCTGGTCCATGTTTTAAACCATCAGTTAGTGTCCTCTTGGAGTCTTATGGTGCCTTGCACATAGCCCAGATATGTTGGGCTGGAACAACAGAATGGTCTCTTCCAATGCAGAGGACTACTAAATATGATCAGTCTCCAGCTGCAAGATGTAACGTTAGCTAATACTAGGGCACAACATTGAAACCTGGAAAAAAAGATGAAAGCCACATTGTTTGGACAAGTTTACCCTGTTATGCAAGTGAAGTAAAATGGACTTACACAGACTAAATACCTAGCTAGTTAGCTATCTATGGTTTGTCAGAACATAAAGTGGCAGGTATAATGAGGATCACCTCTCTGATAATGCCTAACGTTACTTAATTAGGTAACTAACTACGGCTAATGAGAACTTCCCAGATGTACCTTTTTTTAAAGTTATGACATTGACTAATTACTAACTACTGCACTGTAGGCTTGTCAATCAGGTAAACTGAGCGTTAGCACATATAGCTAGCTAGCAACCAGCCTATGGTACCAGCAGAAGTTTCAACGCTAATGCTGGCTAGCTAACAACAGTTATCTTAGGTTATCCTAACTGTTGGTAACGCAGATGACGATGATCAGTCTCTCGCAATATCAGGCCGAAAAATATATTTACCCACCTTAGCTTCAAGCGACTGAACTTTAATTTGATCACCTTTTAATTAAAGATCAGTTACAATTCCTTGAATATAATCTGAATATCCGGCGTGTTGTTGTTGTTGCTGGCCTGCTAGCTAGCTAAGGGAAAGTGGAAATACGTTATCGTGTCTGAAACAGCTGTTCGGCCCACATCCGGAATTCGTATAATCGAATCGCGTGAAATGGGTTTGAAAAACGGTAGTACATTTCGTTATATGCATGTTATATGCTCGCTGTATTACATTTATACTAAACAAAAATATTATATAATTTATAATATTTTACTGAGTTACAGTTCATATAAGGAAGTCAGTCAGTTGAAATAAATAAATTAGGCCCTAATCCAGGGGTGCCACTTTGGTTTTAGAAGTGGGGGGGGGGGGGGTCATAACCTGAAGGGGTGTCTGGTGGTCCTACCTGAGAATGTTTTTGTGCATCTAAAAATGATTTCCTGCATTTTCACATAATCCTATATACTGTCTCTATTTAGGACAAAAAGTAAGCAAAAATGCCCACAGTCATCAAGCTAAGTAAGAGATCATCATTAAATATGTTTAAGTGGTTAATAAGACTGAACTAGATCAAAGGTAATTAAATAATAAATATTGTGTTACACCTTTACTAATAGCCTAACAAATGAACAACTCTTGAAAAAATACAGACTTTTGATTTTCTTTATTAAGACATCCTCTATATCAAATTTCAGCCAGACCGACCAGCCAGCCTGAGCCGCCTGCACACCTGACCCCCACTAGTCTAGTCAATAACTCAACACTCTCCCAACACAAGTTCCTTCCTAGTTCCCACATATATTTTTTTGTTTGTTCCCAAGATAATTTTTTAACTATAAAAAACACATACACCTCAATTATACATTAAGACACAGAAACAGCAAATCCTCCATATAATTCATCTCATAGGCCTAATATTACTGTAGTGCTCTTTTTACTTGCACACAATATAGTTGGGTTGCCCGTCTTGTCCCTAGGGGTCCACCACCCTGCAGCACCCCAACTCAACACACCCCACTCAGCTTTAGGATCTTAGTGAACATTCATTATTGGTTTCGGATGTGTTATGGGCATGTTTTCAATACAGACTCCTTTGGTCGTACTGTATCCCATTTAAGGCATCCAGAATTTATGAATGTTGCCCAGTATACACTTGATCTGGTAATAAATCAAAACTAGTGATACATAACTTGACATTGTGGGAGATAACCAACCTTCCAGTTAATGGCAATGCATTTCTTAGCCGCTATAAATGCTTGGTTTCTTCAGATAAGTCTCCAGAATCAACATTTCTAAGCAAACAAAAATAGGGAGAAGGGAGAATCTGTAAACATGCTGAGATAAAAGAACATAATCTTTGCCAGAATTCAGCTAGCCTTCACAAGATCATAAAATATGCAAATCAAATCAAATGTTATTGGTCACATACACATGGTTAGCAGATGTTAATGCGAGTGTAGCAAAATGCTTATGCTTCTGGTTCCAACAGTGCAGTAATATCTAGCAAGTAATCTAACAATTCCCCAACAACTACCTAATACACACAAATCTAAAAGGGGTGAATGAGAATATGTACATATAAATATATGGATGAGCGATGGCCGAGCGACAAAGGCAAGGTGCAACTAGATGGTATAAAATACAGTATATACATATATAAGTAATGTAAGATATGTAAACATTATTAAAGGGCCATTATTTATTTAAAGTGCCGTTGTTTTAAAGTGACTTGTGATCCATTTGTTAAAGTGGCCAGTGATTGCTGTTTAGCAGTCTGATGGCCTTGATATAGAAGCTTTTCTTCAGTCTCTCGGTCCCAGCTTTGATGCACCTGTACTGACCTTGCCTTCTGGATGGTAGTGGTGTTAGCAGGCAGTGGCTCGGGTGGTTGTTGTCTTTGATGATATTTTTGGCCTTCCTGTGACATCAGGTGCTATAGGTGTCATGGAGGGCAGGCAGTTTGCCCCCGGTGATGCGTTGTGCAGACCGCTGTGCAGACTCCTTTGTTTTGTTGACGTTGAGTGAGAGGTGTGCACTCACCTCCTCCCTGTTGGCTGACACGTTGTTGTTGGTAATCAAGCCCACTACTGTTGTGTCGTCTACAAACTTGATGATTGAGTTGGAGGCGTGCATGGCCACGCAGTCGTGGGTGAACAGGGAGTACAGGAGGGGGCTGAGCACACACCTTGTGCAGTCCCAGTGTTGAGGGCCAGTGAGGTGGAGATGTTGTTTCCTACCTTCACCTCCTGGGGGTGGCTCGTCAGAAAGTCCAGGAGCCAATTGCACAGGGCGGGGTTGAGGCCCAGGGCCTCCAGCTTAATGATGAGTTTGGAGGGTACTATGGTGTTGAATGCTGAGCTGTAGTCAATGAACAGCATTCTTACATAGTTATTCCTCTTGTCCAGATGGGATAGGGCAGTGTGCAGTGTGATGGCGATTGCATCGTCTGTGGACCTGTTAGGGCGGTATGCAAACTGAAGTGGGTCTAGGGTGGCCGGTAAGGTGAAGGTGATATGATCCTTGACTAGTCTCTCAAAGCACTTCATGATAACAGAAGGGAGTGCTACGGGGCAGTAGTCATTTAGTTCAGTTATCTTTGCCTTCTTGGGTACAGCAACAATGGTGGCCATCTTGAAGCATGTGGGGATAGCAGACTGGGATAGGGAGTGATTGAATATGTCCGTAAACACACCAGTCTGCGCATGCTCTGAGGATGCGGCTAGGGATGCCGTCTGGGCCAGCAGCCTTGTGAGGGTTAACACGTTTAAATGTTTTACTCACGTCGGCCACAGAGAAGAAGAAGTGGGGGGGGGTGCAGTTCTTGTTAGCGGGCCGCGACGGTGGAACTGTATTATCCTCAAAGCGGGCAAAGAAGTTGTTTAGTTTGTCTGGCAGCGTGATGTCGGTGTCCGTGACGTGGCTGGTTCTCTTTTGGTTGTCCTTGATTTCCTGTAGACCCTGCCACATACGTCTCGTGTATGAGCCGTTGAATTGCGACTCCACTTTGTCCCTGCACAGACATTTTGCTTCTTTGATTGTAACTACACTATGCATATTCAGCCATATTCCCAGACCTCTTTCCATGGTTAAATGCTGTGGTTCGCGCTTTCAGTTTTGCACAAATGCCGCCATCCATCCACAGTCTCTGGTTAGGGTAGGTTTTAATTGTCACAGTGGGGACAACAAATATGTCCCCTTTTGTGTTTTACACCTCTAGCACTTTGGAGGTTTGTCAGACTGTGTCACGCACTGACCTTAGAGAGACGTGTTTTTTCTCTATTTGGTTAGGTCAGGGTGTGGAGTGGGCATTCTATGCATTCTATTTCTTTGTTTTGGCCGAGTATGGTTTCCAATCAGTGGCAGCTGTCTATCGTTGTCTCTGATTGGGAATCATACTTAGGCAGCCTTTTTCCCACCTGTGTTTGTGGGTAGTTATTTTCTGTTTTGTTTTTGTACCTGACAGAACTGTTGGCTTTTTTGTTTTGTTATTTTTGTTCGAGTGTGTCTTTGTTTAATAAATCATGAGCACTTACCACACTGCGCTTTGGTCCACTCCTTCTGACGAACGCCGTTACAGACTGCCTTAAAATAGCATCTGGCTTGTCCAGTGTTTGCTGCACAGAGAGAATAAAGTGTTGTGTCTGCAAAAATTCACCTCAGCTCTATAAGAATATTGTGAAGATGAATACACAATGCAGAGGACAAGAGGACTAGAGTTAACGATCGATAGGAGTTGGTTTTCAGTTCAACATCTGTTTAGAATCTGTGGGATGTCAGTCCTGAACTCAGAGCTACGTGTGCCACGTTTTCATTTTGTCTATACATTGAGTCGGGGGCAGGATACTTGGCCCAATTGTCCTGCAAGACTTTTGATTGGTCAACCCCAGGCTAGGGTGGGGGGTTATCAATGGCATCCTGTTCCTTTGTTCGGTGGTGAAAAGCTGAGGAGAGGGGAGACTGAACATCTGAACATCTACCTGCCAGCATATCTTGATTTGACCTTCTCAAATAAACCAATCCCCCCCCCCCGTGATTTGCGTTGGAGTTTGTGTTATTGAAGAATAACATCAATCGCTAACACTTGGTGCCATGTTCCAGATTAATTGGTCTGAACAACAACAACAAGAAAAACGTATCAACTGTGTGTTGATCCAGAGGAAAGAGAGAAGGCTGTGCGCAACCCACTTTGGAGAGTCAACTCAACTCTTAATCTCCTGATTGATGGCAGAATTGCTGGGTGAGTCTAGACCAATATCATTTTAAAAGAACCAAATCAGGTTAGAATAGTGCATGCAATAGGTGATATGTATCTGTGATGTATAAGTGTTCAAGTACTTTGTTTTATTACAGAGTTTAGTCCTTTGTTACTCTATTCAAAGGTTGGAGCCCTTACTCTATTAAATGGTTGGAACCCTTACTGTCACGTCCTGACAATAGAAAGATGTTATTTTCTATGGTAGAGTAGGTCAGGGCGTGACAGGTTTTTTCTTCTTCTATGTTTTCTATTTCTATGTTGTCAGGGTCTAAATTGTATTTATATGTTGGGGTTTTGTTCGGAATGATCTCCAATTAGAGGCAGCTGGTCCTCGTTGTCTCTAATTGGAGATCATACTTAAAGTAGGGTTTTTTTCCACCTGGGTTTGTGGGAGATTAACAAGGAAAGCATGAGAGGCAGCCCCAAATTTCTTTTTGGGGGGGGGGCACACGGGGAGATTGGCAGAGTCAGGTTGGAGACCTGAGCCAACTCCTCGTGCTTACCGTGAGGTGCGTGTCACCAGTCTGGCGCCACCTGTGCCAGCCCCACGCATCAGGTCTCTAGTGCGCCTTCCCAGTCCAGTGTGTCCTGTTCCTGCTCCTCATACTCGCCCTGAGGTGCATGTTACCAGTCTGGCGCCACCTGTGCCAGCCCCACGCATCAGGCCTCCAGTGTGTCTTCTCAGTCCAGAGCTTCCGGCGACAGTTCCCAGTCCAGAGCTTCCGGTGACGTCCCCCAGTCCGGAGCCTCCAGCGACATTCCCCAGTCCGGTGAGACCTGTTCCGGCTCCACGTAAGAGGCCTCCAGTGATGATCCATGGCCCGGAGCCTGTAGGGATAATCCATGGCATGAAGCCTGTTGGGATGATCCATGGCCCGGAGCCTGTAGGGATGATCCATGGCACAAAGCCTCCAGTGGTGATCCATGGTGCGGAGCCTACAGTGATGATCCATAGCATGGAGCCTGCAGCGACGGTCCCCAGTCCGGAACCTCCTGAAACGTCCACAGTCCGGAACCTCCTGAGACGGCCCGCAGTCCGGAACCTCCTGAGACGGCCCGCAGTCCGGACCCTCCGGCGACGGCCCGCAGTCCGGAACCTCCTGAGACGGCCCGCAGTCCGGAACCTCCGGCGGCGGCCCGCAGCCCAGAACCTCCGGGGGCGGCCCGCAGCCCAGAACCTCCGGCGGCGGCCCGCAGCCCAGAACCTCCAGCAGCGGTCCGTAGCCCAGAACCTCCAGTGGCGGTCTGCAGTCCGGTTCCTCCGATGACAATCCACGGTCCGGTGGCACAGAAGCAGAGGGATCAGTGGGTGGAGCGGGGGTGGAGCCTCGAACCGGAGCCGCCTCCTCTGTTGGAGGATCCGCGGGATGAGAAGGTTATGTGTACTGCACCAGAGCTGCCATAGACAGTAGTTACCCACCCTACCCTCCCTTTTTTTCGGGGAGGGGTTTGTTGTTTTGTTTAGGTGCGTTCACAGTCCGCACCTTTGGGGGGGGGGTACTGTCACATCCTGACCATAGAAAGATATTATTTTCTATGGTAGAGTAGGTCAGGGCGTGACATGTTTTTTTTCTCTATGTTTTCTATTTCTATGTTGTCAGGGTCTAGTTTTGTATTTCTATGTTGGGATTTTGTTTGGGATGAGCTCCAATTAGAGGCAGCTGGTCCTCGTTGTCTCTAATTGGAGATCATACTTAAGTAGGGTTTTTTTACACCTAGGTTTGTGGGAGATTATCTTTGAGTCAGTGTATGTTTCACCTCTGCGTCACGGTTTGTTGTTTTTGTCATTCAGTTTCACAGAGTAAATAAAATGTGGAACAACACACACACTGCACTTTGGTTCGCTCATTCCTACGACAACCGTGACACTTACTCTATTAAAAGGTTGGAGTCCTTACACTATTAAAAGGTTTGAGGCCTCTGTTTTTGTGAAACTTTCTTGTTGCATAGAAGTTAGTTGCTAGAAGTAGCAATTTTTACACGTGTGGTTAATGTAAGCCTTCAACAAGCTTTTTGAGTGAACATAAGTTATGGGTAGCCAGGCCCTATAGAAACAATTTGTGTTCTAGAAGAGGTTTGAGTCCTCAAAAGGGGTTTTATATATATATAAATATATATATATATATATATATATATATATATATATATATATATATATATATATATATATATATATATATATATATAGGGGTTAAAAAAAATATATACACTGCTCAAAAAAATAAAGGGAACACTTAAACAACACAATGTAACTCCAAGTCAATCACACTTCTGTGAAATCAAACTGTCCACCTAGGAAGCAACACTGATTGACAATAAATTTCACATGCTGTTGTGCAAATGGAATAGACAACAGGTGGAAATTATAGGCAATTAGCAAGACACCCCCAATAAAGGAGTGGTTCTGCAGGTGGTGACCACAGACCACTTCTCAGTTCCTATGCTTCCTGGCTGATGTTTTGGTCACTTTTGAATGCTGGCGGTGCTTTCACTCTAGTGGTAGCATGAGACGGAGTCTACAACCCACACAAGTGGCTCAGGTAGTGCAGCTCATCCAGGATGGCACATCAATGCGAGCTGTGGCAAGAAGGTTTGCTGTGTCTGTCAGCGTAGTGTCCAGAGCATGGAGGCGCTACCAGGAGACAGGCCAGTACATCAGGAGACGTGGATGAGGCCGTAGGAGGGCAACAACCCAGCAGCAGGACCGCTACCCCCGCCTTTGTGCAAGGAGGAGCAGGAGGAGCACTGCCAGAGCCCTGCAAAATGACCTCCAGCAGGCCACAAATGTGCATGTGTCTGCTCAAACGGTCAGAAACAGACTCCATGAGGGCGGTATGAGGGCCCGACGTCCACAGGTGGGGGTTGTGCTTACAGCCCAACACCGCGCAGGACGTTTGGCATTTGCCAGAGAACACCAAGATTGGCAAATTCGCCACTGGCGCCCTGTGCTCTTCACAGATGAAAGCAGGTTCACACTGAGCACATGTGACAGACGTGACTGAGTCTGGAGACGCCGTGGAGAGCGTTCTGCTGCCTGTAACATCCTCCAGCATGACCGGTTTGGCGGTGGGTCAGTCATGGTGTGGGGTGGCATTTCTTTGGGGGGCCGCACAGCCCTCCATGTGCTGACTGCCATTAGGTACCGAGATGAGATCCTCAGACCCCTTGTGAGACCATATGCTGGTGCGGTTGGCCCTGGGTTCCTCCTAATGCAGACAATGCAAGACCTCATGTGGCTGGAGTGTGTCAGCAGTTCCTGCAAGAGGAAGGCATTGATGCTATGGACTGGCCCGCCCGTTCCCCAGACCTGAATCCGATTGAGCACATCTGGGACATCATGTCTCGCTCCATCCACCAACGCCACGTTGCACCACAGACTGTCCAGGAGTTGGCGGATGCTTTAGTCCAGGTCTGGGAGGAGATCCCTCAGGAGACCATCCGCCACCTCATCAGGAGCATGCCCAGGCGTTGTAGGGAGGTCATACAGGCACGTGGAGGCCACACACACTACTGAGCCTCATTTTGACTTGTTTTAAGGACATTACATCAAAGTTGGATCAGCCTGTAGTGCGTTTTCCACTTTAATTTTGAGTGTGACTCCAAATGCAGACCTCCATGGGTTGATAAATTGGATTTCCATTGATTATTTTTGTGTGATTTTGTTGTCAGCACATTCAACTATGTAAAGAAAAAAGTATTTAATAAGATTATTTCATTCATTCAGATCTAGGATGTGTTATTTTAGTGTTCCCTTTATTTTTTGGAGCAGTGTATATATATATATATATATATATAGGGGTTAAAAAAATATATAAACACAGAGATATATATATATTATACAACTTTTGACGTTGATGTAATGTCATTGTTAAGTGAGAAAACCACTCTGGAAAAGGGCGGAACAGCTCTTCCGGATGTGAACCTGAAACAGATTTTAAATTCACTGTCTAGAACCATTTCAAAGTGGAGGAGACACGGGTGGAAAAGTCAGACGTGACCCCCACCTGTGGCCTCTCTGTTCTCCCAATCTATCCTTACACTGAGTTGTGCAAGGCAGATCAGGTTTCAACCATCTGGTCAGCACTGCCTGGCTTTGAGTCAACAGATACTGACAGCAGTGACGAAACGATGTCTTAGGCCAACCAGAACACAGGCTGTAAAAGGTAGTAAAGATAAACTTCTAGTGACCGTGATCACACATAAATCAGCATCTCCAAAACAGTTGGATGAACGGTCAGAAACTTTTAAGCATCCACAAGACGTGGTTATCAGAGTTACGCAGGTTCCGAGTGAAACCAACAACATTATTCGTTCCGTAAAAGAGAAACCAAGTGTATGTCATTATTGTGGGATTTCTAGTCACTGGCAACGAGACTGTTGGAAAAGAAAACGTGATTTTATGACAAGTGGCCAGGAGAAGAAGGGTCCGTCTAAGGGAAAATGGAATCAGGACAACAGCCCCAATGACACAATACTTAAGAAGCTCTCTCCAGCTCAGCAGCAGAGTTTGTTGGATGCTGTGGAGGTAAACTAATAGACTCTCTCCGACTCAGCAGCAGAGTGTGTTGGAGGCTGTGGAGGTAAACTAATAGACTCTCTCCGACTCAGCAGCAGAGTTTGTTGGATGCTGTGGAGGTAAACTAATAGACTCTCCGACTCAGCAGCAGAGTTTGTTGGAGGCTGTGGAGGTAAACTAATAGACTCTCTCCGACTCAGCAGCAGAGTTTGTTGGATGCTGTGGAGTTAAACTAATAGACTCTCTCCAGCTCAGCAGCAGAGTTTGTTGGATGCTGTGGAGGTAAACTAATAGACTCCCTCTTACGTCCCATCTCAGCTGGTGTACATATGAAATTAGATGGGATATATGTGAACATAATGGGTAACAACTTTGCAGTAGATTTTTAAGTAGATACGGTTGCTGAAGTCACTGTATTGCCCAAATCTTATGCAAAACATATGTCCTCAGTACACCGGTAAGAAGATGAGAGCAACAGGAGTGGGGGGAAGACATATGTGAAACAAACCAAACCATTATCAATTTATATTGGGCCAATGAAGATTGATGCAGGGATGTGGATAGGCTCATTTAAACAACTTATTTTAGGCATTGATGTTATTATGCAACTTGACTCTACATTGAACATTTCTGAAGGGAAGGTGACGTGGCAAATTAGGCAACTGCAAGGCTCTACAGTTCAGAACCATACTATTTGGACTACGAAGAAAAATTTGTGTGGAACTTTGGATATCGAATCAGTGTGCTTGACAGGTGACAATAATATACCATTAGCAAGGAAGCTATGGACGCTACTAAAGTAGTGATTCAAGATCTATGGGGCATGGGTATAGTTGAAGACACAATGTAATCCAGCTACTCTGATGCTTCCTCCAGATACCACATTACTTGAACATGACTGTTGTGAGTTGGTTTTAGAGTCATTCATTGGAAAACCCTGAGTTTATCTTATTCACAGACGGTTCAAGCATTGTGGAGGGGGGTGTGAGGCAGGCTGGGCAGTTACTACAATGGACAATGTGATAGTACCAGGCACGTTAGATTTGAGAAAAGCAGACGTTCACTTTATGAGTGACACAGTGCTTAACTATTGCATACAACTCTCTAATGCAGTAGGGGAAGCAGACAGACAAGTAAAAGAGGCGTGGGGAATAACTCCCGAGGGGGGACATGACGTAGTGCCAGGACAGTGGGTGATGGTAAAAGAATATGTAACAGACACATTAAGGCCAAAGTGGGAAGGTCCTTATCAAGTTTTGCTCATAATGAGGTCAGCAGTAAAAGTCCAGGGAAAATCACGATGGATACATGTCACTCATTGCAAGGTTGTCCATTTTGATGGCAAAGCGGAGCCTGGAGAATAAAGAACTGATTGATTAGCAGTCGGGGGCCAATCTCGGGTGAAGAAGCATAGTAAGATGATCAGAACCTGATAAGCTTCTATGTTGTACACCGCAGTCAACATATTAGGGATAGCTAGGTGAAATGTCCAAAGCTTTCCTAAAAATTGGGACATGCTTACTTAGGGAAATTTATGTGAAATATTCATTTCTCTTGAAACCAGGACATGTTACTTTTACTTTCTGTTTCCTTTGTTACAGGTTATGAGAATCTATTGTCTGAGTCTGCAGTAATATCCCTTGACTGTACCTGAAACGATACAAGATCACCGGTGAAGTGCAACCAGTGGAACGGAAGAAGAATTCCTCACTACCGGCAGACTGTCAGAACATCATGTCTAATAGTTATCTATGGGACTGATACCAGTGTGGAAGAGCTGGTCATGTCTAATAGTTATCTATGGGACTGATACCAGTGTGG